>NW_005369942.1:6943176-6967426 GCF_000412655.1 Myotis brandtii
GGCATAAAAACATTAACATTCAAGTTTAACCCCTTCTTCAGGTCTTCATTTCCTCATGAAAGCTCTGTGTTAGGTAAAACTTGTATTAAGTGAATCATGGGGGGGGGGCGTGAAATGGGAGATATCTGTAATACTATCAACAATAAAAAATATATTTAAAAATAAATAAATCATATGACTTCTTATTAATCTGTCCTCTGTTATAGAGCCCCAGCCAAGAACCCAGAAAGGTGGAAGGGAAAAGGAAAAAGATATTTTTCTCCAGTTCCCCATGATGACTGAACGTGCCAGGACACTGGAACAGACCTGGGGGACATGGGCTCCTCTGACCTGCACCTTTGGCTCAATGACCTGCCTATGGCGTGGCAGAAACTTCCTTATAAAACAGGATCCCCTTTCCCTTCACTCAGGTTATACATGTGTCTTAGTCTGACAACTCTCCCAGCCTCCTGGCTCCCTCTGGGTTTCCTTTCACACAGGCACTCCCTCTAAAGAAATCCTTGCAGGTTTAATCCTGTCTTAGTCTTGAACACAAGGTAAACTAACAGAACAGTTGCCGCTTCCTACAGGTACTACTCTGTGATGCTTAGTATTCCCCTTTACCCTTTCAGTCACCCAGGAAAACAACTCACTACCTTGCTAACAATTCTTTATATTAAATCTTCAAGTAATTGATGTGGTTTCTGTCCCTTGACTGGGTGCCCCTGAGCTCACTGAGAACTCTAAAATGTTCCAGGAAGTTTGAGAGACTAAGCCACTCCATTACGGGGATGTGGGATGTTTATTTTCCTTTAACTTCCTTTGTTATTTAACCCGGAGTTGGCAAAACAGGGTGAGTGAGATGACTGTCTGATATATATGTAGCATTAGACATCTGTTATGTTCTGTTTGGTACTTGGAGTCACACTTGGACACACTGGCAAACTAGAAAGCATCCACAGGAAGGTGATCATGAAAATGACAAATCTTGAAGCTGTTCCCAATGAAGGGTGTGCTTATTGAATCTAAAAGAGAGAATTGCTGGAGGATGGGGTAACTGTTCTCAAGGTTAGTCATATGGAAACTGGATTAAACTTACTTTGCATGGCTCCAGATGTTAGAACTGGAACCAATCAGCAGAGCTAGAATGAGACATGTGAGCTCATAATTTGGCAACAATGCAAACATGTATTCCTTCAATATTTGTTAAACATGTATCTGGCAAAAGTGGGGAGAAACCATTTTGTCTGCTAATAAAGTGTATAGTTCTTACCCTGGCTGGGGAGCTCAGTTGGTTAGAGCGTCGTCCCACTATGCCGGGTTGTAGATTCTATCCCCGGTCAGGGCACATAAAGGAATCAAACAATGGCTGCATAAATAAGTGCAACAACAAATTGATATCTCTCTCCCCCCTTTCCTCTCTCTTTCTAAAAATCAATCAATAAAAATTTTTAATGTTTAAAAAGTGTGTAGCTCTTTATGCTTAAGTCTCAGTTCCTCAAATATGTTTAAACCAGCTTTATCATCTTAATGTTTCCTTCATTAATTGAGTTGAATACATTTTTGATCTGTGTTCATTCTGTATTTTTATAAAAGTGGTGTTTTTATCTTTCTAAAATTACATTTGACAAAGATGTGAATTAAAAAGTGAAGTGGTTGTTCAAATGGTTAATAAAATATTAATAAATCCAGAATTCAGAACACACACTGTTTCCTGCATGAATCAGTTAACACCTGTGGTATTTGATTAGATTCTAGGTACCTCACTTTTTTAAAAAAATATATTTTATTGATTTTTTACAGAGAGGAAGGGAGAGGGATAGAGAGTTAGGAACATTGATGAGAGAGAAACATCGATCAGCTGCCTCCTGCACTTCCCCTACTGGGGATGTGCCCGCAACCAAGGTACATGCCCTTGACAGGAATCGAACCTGGGACCCTTCAGTCCGCAGGCCGATGCTCTATCCACTGAGCCAAACCGGTTAGGGCTAGGTACCTCACTTTTAGAATGACATGGTCTTAACAGAGACTACGAGAAGAGGGCAACTGAGATGATGAGAGGTCTTGAAAACATGTTAGGTGAGGTAGTAATAGACCTAAGGAACAAAGACTCAACAGGGATGTGTTGTGACCATTTTTAACTTTCATCTCTAATTCTATCCAATGGGACAAATCACATTTGCTGTATGAATTGAAGCAAGTCATTAACCTTTCTAGGTGTCAGTTCTTTTACCTGTAAAATGAATGAGTTGAAATAGCTCTAAAATCCGAAGACAATTGTATTTAACATTAAAAGTTTATTGAATATAGGAAATTAAGATTTATTTTGTGCATGTCCTAAGAATACTACACCTAAGCCCTGTGTGGGTTCAGAACCAGCCACCCAAAGATGTGCCTCTGTGGTACATAGATTGCTTTGAGCTAGAGGCAATTTTAGCTTCAGGCTCAAGAGAAACCTCTGCCTCTTCCTTTAACTATCTAGAAGCACTTGAATTTGGGGCCTTGCCCATAATGAGAGATTATCAGGCATAATCTCTTTCTGACCCACCTATATGTCAGGGCAAACTTTTATTTACTAAACATCTGCTCTTCTTCTCATCCTGCAATGAACCTTTGAAGCCATCAAGGTGCATTATCTCACCCCTAGCTCAGAATGTCATATACTTCAGTCCCCCTTTTTATCTCTGAGCCTCTCCTGCATGCAGGGTTCACATACATATGTATGTATTAAATTTGGTCACTTTCTCTTGCTAGTCTGTCTCATGACTACTTGATTATTAGACCAGCCAGAAGAACCTTGAGAGTAAAGTTTGTTCTTCCCCACAGCCCTCTAGTTAGAAGTTATAGGAAAATAGATTTTTGCCTGAGTATTTAAATAAAGCTTTCTAACTGTAAGAATTGTTCACAAATACAACAAGCTATCTCGTGAAGTATTAAATACTGGGGCCATTTTGGAAGACCCATTGAGATATTCAAATGGATTTGCCTGCTGATACCATTGCACTGCATGGCCTGAGAAGTGTACCTCAAGGTCTGATTAAACCCAGGCCTGTCTTTTCTTGTCTCCCAGAGCAAATCCCAAATGACTACTCTGCATTGCTAAAGGTTTTCTTTCTTTGTTCTGATTTTGTGTTTCTGTTTCTGTCCTTGGCCAAGTCTGCTGGTCTGTTTTGATTGGCTTAGGGTCAAGCACAGTTGTGTCCTGGAGCAGATATATTGGTTTGTAAGAATCAAATACATGCATCTTCCCCCTATTCTGCACTTGTGGAATTGTGTTGGTAGACTGGATACAGCAATTATGGGACAATTTACACCACAGAAATAGGCAAAAGCTACATGTTAGGGTTTGTTTTGGGGAGGGTTGGTGTTTCTGAACTGACAAGTTTCTTTTCACAACTGGATCCAGGCACTAGTAAGTCCAGGTCTTGTTTCTAACCAGGCCAGTCTCAGTGGCATTATCTAGAAAGCATCCTTACTAGTATAAAACTTCTGGTTTGGGCCATGTCTTGTCCTAGAGCCAGACTCAAAATGCTACGTAGGGCTTGATCCTGTGTATGTGTATATAATTCTGATATGCACATGGCTGATTATTATGGGGAATTTGGCTTTGTTATCTGACTATTTGATGATCTCTGTCAGGTGAATAATTGGGATCTATTTTCTATCAGGGGAGAGATGACAGTTAACGTAGTCTGTCAGTCTTTTTGTTTGTCTATTTGCCTACTTGTGAGCTCAAACTAAGAAAAAATTCCATGCCCACTAGAAAGGAAAACAACCTTCTGAGAACTGGACTGGTGAGTTTCTTGTTTCTATGTTTACTCAGGACCTGTAACTGAGGTTATAGAGGCAAAGTCAGGCAGTTCTTGGTAATTGAGGAAAGCTTTTATTGTTCATTGTGTGTGTGAAATATTTTCTTACCTCTGGAGGGTATTAACAAATTAAATTAAAAGGTCTTTTAAATTAAAGAAACTCTCTTCCAATTGACTTATAGAGTAAGTCAATTATTTATACTTATACTATGCTTACATAAATCTAATATTCTCAGAATTCCTAGAAAATAAAGAAATTAAATTTAAATACTCTAAATGTTCTAGTTTTATAACAAAAAATTCTTTCAGAAAGTGCTAACTCAGAAGCATTTCATATGGCAATCTAAATATATATGCATAATATGTAATACATAATCATCTAAATTCACACAATTAAGGTGAATCTTTCTATAAATCAGGCTAGTTTAAAATTTTGGTTTAAGAAAATCTACATCTTTTTTCCTTTTTTTGTAGTAAGTCTAATATATTGTATATTTTATTCCTTAGAAAATCTAAGTTTGTTTTCTGAGTTTTGTCAACTTCCTATACTAGTTTATTAATAAACAAGTTAACATTACTACTTAATATTGTTAAGGATTATGAAAATTATAAAATTATGTGTTTAACCAAATAGAATTATAATTTTGAACATCTTTTTTATATCAACAATCATTAGGTTTTATATTATGTTAGCTGAAATATAATTTCTAATATCCTTAACTTTAAAATATTGGACTAATATGAAATCAAGTTAATTAATGGTTAAGATTAGGATACCTAGATGATCTTTAAGATAGAATGCTAAAACATTGATTAATGAACATAGTTTTTAAATATATATACATCTTTATTTTATTATGCTACGGAGTGGCATGCCTTTGGATTATATTAATGAACATGTTTATTCCTGCTTGTATCTGACACTCAACTATCAATCATCCATCTCCCAGTTTTCTCTGTGAAACAGAGGTTAATTTACTTAAAATTTATAGTTAACATAGACAATTATGACCATTGAGGGGGACCAAAATTTTGCCATCCCAACATAAGCCTTTTGGGATATTGATTTTAAGTTGGTAATTAAGAAACAAAAGACTCAGAAAGACCCTTTGACCTTTCCTTTTACCTGCCTAAAGGAATTGAGATAGAAAAACCTCCTTAAAGGAAGGGAGCATATCCTTACCTCCATAATATAAACTAAATGTGGCAGACGGGAAGAAGAGAGAAATACAGCAAAGCCTGTTTGTATCCCATTGTTTCTGGGCGGCCCAGCAAGAATTTGATTACCACATCTTTTCTCCTTCTCATCTACCTGTAAATTGCCCACTTTCCCTTTGAAATCTCAAACCCTTGCCTACTTCTCCTTTACCCAAAATAGCATGTAAACCTAACTGCCCAATGCATTTTGGGTCTTACATCTTATAACATCCCCCACATACATCCATAATAAAATTTGGACATTTTCTCCTGATAGAAGAACTTAGAAGGTGGGAAGAAAGCTATTTTGTTGACCCCACATCATACTACAGCAATAGCGACAATGGATGATGGTATCTATAATAATAAAAGCGTAATATGCTAATTAGACCAGACAGCCAAATGACCTTCTGGACTTCATTCTGGATGTCCTTCGGATGAAGCTACAGTGGTGGGGGCCAAGGCAGAGGCAGTTAGGGGTGATCAGGCAGACAGGCGAGTGGTTAGGGGCGATCAGACAGGCAAGCAAGTGGTTAGGGGTAATCAGGCAGGTAGGCAAGTGGTTAGGGGTGATGAGGCAGGCAGGCAGAGGTGGTTAGGGGTGATCAGGCAGGCAGGTGAGTGGTTAGGGGCGATCAGGCAGGCAGGCAGAGTGGTTACAAGCCAGCAGTCCCGGATGGCGAGATGGATGTCCGACTGGCAGTTGGACATCCCCTGAGAGATCCCAGATTGAGAGAAGGTACAGGCCGGGCTGAGGGACCCCCGTCTTTGTGCATGAATTTCATGCACCAGGCCTCTATAAAGTAATAATGAAGAAAAGAACAACAATGTTTGCAAAGCAAAGGAATTTGTTTTGTTTTTTTTTCAAAGAAAAAGTGAGTAATTTTATTCTAAAGGAAAATGTCTGTTCTGGAACGTGAAGCAGGATAGGGAAAGACAAAACTTGAATGAGTACTGGAAATTGTAGAAAGTTTACTGAAAGAAAACCATATTTGTCATAGTTGTCTGAAAAGAAGCAATAAAATATGTTGAAATTTTGGCAAAGTTCCCCCTGTTTTGATGGGCTTATTCAAAAGATAATTTTTTTAAAAAAAGAACTTGGAACCCTTTATTGCCAAATATTGAACTAATGCAAAAATAGAATTTGGCTCTCTCTCCATTAAAACTATAAACTGGCCTTAGAGCTATGAAAAAGGGGTAATGAGCAATTATTACTTACCTTTCATGTAATCCACTCATATTGCTGAGATGTACATAGTTACCAGATTAATTTCCTGTACTTTGTGTTGATTATATCTTGTCTGTGATTATTAAGAACAAAGTCTCCTCACATCTGAAACAGCTAAGATTCCTTAAGATTATTTTACATACTTCTATGACTATTTAAAAATATTGTATTATTGTTTTAATAAATAGGTAACTAAACTTTTCTAGTTTAATCATGGACTCAGTCTCCTCTTTTAAATCTGTTGCTTTTGCCTTCCTAAATGCAGACCCTTGATTCAGAAAAAAATTAATTTCTCAGACTGGCTTTACACCTAAAACTAACTACCTTAGAAACTCCCAAAGAATGTCTGGAAAATGACAAAGATTTGTTCTTTCACCTTATAAAAGAGAATGTTAGAAATCGTTAGATTTGTTGGATAGCACATTGTTGTTTAACTAGAGGCCTGGTGCAAAAATTCCTGCATGGGTGGGGTCCCTCAGGGTGGCCTGTGGGGAATCGGGCTGAAACCTGCAGTCCAACACCGCCTGCCGCTCCTACCTGCTCGCACTCATCCTAGCACCACTGTGCCTGTAGAGGGCTTGTGCTGCCACAGTACACGCACCAGCCGTGAGCCCTGCATCTGGCGCCTGTTGGGAGATTGGACCTGCAGGACTACTGAGGGAGTGAGTGGCTGCCACCTGGCTGGTGGACCATGGGGATGGGTCAGTCAGCTGAGTGGCGCTCCTACTTTGGGAGCACACTGACCACCAGGGGGCAGCTCCTGAATTGAGCTTCTGCCTGGTCAGTGCATACCATAGCAACTGGTCGACTGGTCATTCTGTCGCTTAGGCTTTTATATCTATACTAATAAAAGCTTGCTGGCTGGTGATCTGGATCTGTCCCGCTGACATTTGCGTCGGTTGTCAAGAACCACCTGGCAGCCACTTTTATATCATTTCTTCCTTGTGACAGTTAGGGGCAATCAAGCCAGCAAGGGGAAGCAATTAGGGGGTGATCAGGCCAGCAGGGAAAGGCAGTTAGGAGGGATCAGGCCAGCAGGGGAGGGCAGTTAGGGGCGATCAGGCCAGGAAGGGAGCAGTTAGGTGGCGATCAGGCTGGCAGGCAGAGGCAGATAGGGGTGATCAGGCAGGTAGGCAGGCGAGTGGTTAGGAGCCAGCAGTCTAGACCGGACATCTTCTGGACATCTTCCGGACATCCTTCTGGACAAAGCCACAGTGTCAGGGGCTGAGGCAGAGGCGGTTAGGGGTGATCAGGCCAGCAGGGGGGAGCAGTTAGGGGCAATCAAGCCGACAAGGGGGAGCAGTTAGGGGGCGATCAGGCCAGGAAGGGAGCAGTTAGGTGGCGATCAGGCTGGCAGGCAGAGGCAGATAGGGGTGATCAGGCAGGTAGGCAGGCGAGTGGTTAGGAGCCAGCAGTCCCAGATTGTGAGAAGGATGTCCGAGGGATCCCGGATTGGAGAGGGTGCAGGCCAAGCTGAGGGATGCCCCCTGCCCCCCCGTGCATGAATTTCGTGCACCGGGCCTCTAGTATATAGATAAGCTCAATACTATTGCAGGAGTAGCATGGGAAGCACTAGCCAATCAGAAGGGATGCTCAGCCTTCCTTTAGATAAGTTTGTAGAGGTAAAATGTTACTAATATAAATATTACAGAGACCGTACACTTCACAGAGAGGTCCTTAAGATTTGGCACTGTCCTTGCTGTCCATAATATGTTCTTATCCTCAGGAAAACAGTGATCAAACCCTCCTGAAATAACGAATGCATTAGACAACTTTGCTCTTTTCCATTCTGACATTGTGGGTTACTGTAATCAATTAACCACAGTCTTAGAGGTTATTTCTGCTTTTTTCTCATGCTTGCCTTCAGGCTCTGCTATAAGTTACAAGCCAGAAATCAGATCTTCAACAAAGAGTCTTAGAGCCTTGAGGAATAGACTGTACTGGGTACTCTTAACTATTGATACTTCAAAGAATAGAGTCAGAATACAGACTGATAGTTCTTAGACAATTTCAAACTATATCAGGATGCTGAGTCAGAATTTACAGAACTTATTTTTTGGTCCGGAACCTGATAACTTTGTGAACTCAGATCGGTGACCCAAGACCCAGTGGGACAATATTTAATTATATAGGGCCAAAGGAACTGCTGAATGATAATAATTGTGGTTATTCGTTTGGAATATTGGTAGTTTTAAATACCCTTTTCTGAGGAGTATATTATTATTTTTTTAAGTGGAAAATGGCTTTGTTTTTCTACAAGAATTATTATCTCTTGGAGGTACATGCAGAAACTTTCTCATATAAAATGATACAATGTCTAGGACTGGCTTCCACTAATCTGGGTGGGAGAGTGAATGGGGTGGATGAGATGAATCTGCTCTATGTTGATGATTGTTAAGCAGAGTGATGGGTATATGAGGTTTCATCATGCTAGTCTCTCTACTTTTTTATGTTTGATATTTTTTCTACAATAAAAGCTATTTTAAAATCCCATCATCACAGGTTTTCTTGTGTTGTTTAAGCTCTTCATTATTTAAATACCCACTTCTTATTTCAAAATATACACAAATGACTATTATCAATGTTTATTGTTGAATTTAGTGTGTTTTCATTTCCTATTATTATACAGTAGAGGCTCAGTGCAGGAGATTTGTGCACTGGGGGGGCAGTCCCCTCAGCCTGGGTTGTGCCCTCTTGCAGTCTGGGACCCCTTGGGGGATGTCCGCCTGCCTGTTCAGGCCTAAGCCAGCAGTCAGACATCCCTCTCGCAGTCCTGGGCTCTTGCAGTCCGGGACCCCTCACTCCTGACTGCCCGCCTGCAGTGGAGGCGGGAGAAGCTCCGACCACCACCGCTGTGCTCGCCAGCTGTGAGCCTACTGGCTGAGTGCTCCCCCTGTGGGAGCGCACTAACCATCAGGGAGCAGCTCCTGCATTGAGCCTCTGCCCCCTGGTGGTCAGTGCACATCATCGCTACAGGTTGTTCCGCCGTTCGGTCAATTTGCATATTACGCTTTTATTATATAGGATAATATTGTAATACACCTTTTTATGCATGAACTTTTCACTGTATTTTGAATTATCCCCAGAAGAGAAGTTAGTGGATCAAGAGGTCTGAAATTCTAAGGCTCCTGATCATGGAGCCACTTAATTTCACAAGTGTCTTTACCAGTATACCAGTAAAAAGCAACCCCATCACACCCTCTTTGGTAATGGGTATTTTATTTTGTTTTAATATTTTCCAACTTTGTGAGGGGGATAGCATCTCATTGTACTTTCCCTTGAGAATTATCTCCAGTAGGCTGTTCTTATGCAGCTATTTGAAATTTCAATATCTTATCCTCACTTCTGCTTGGATAATCATCCTACTGGGCATGAACTTTGATATTTGGCTACTGGTGGACATGATCCCTTGCCCCTGAGCCAAGGGAAATTCCTGGAGGCTCTGACACTGTGGTCCTGAACATTTCTGGCTCCTAGTGTGAACAGAAGATCCAGAAGAGTGGGAGGGGACAGGTATGGACGGGCCCAGCGAAGCTCAGAGCCAGGGGGAGAGAATGCTGCTCCAGTGTGCCAGGAGCCTGGAGCCAGGAAGAGATGCTGGGGATAACGTGGGAAACTTACTTCAGGGGTTCTGTCTTACGTGTCAGCTAGGGGCTCTGCCAATAAAACAGGGAGGGAGAGAGAGTGGGTTTTTACACCAATAAACTGTCCACTGGGCAATACTTTTATCTTAAAGTTGGATATAGCAAATGAATATAAAGTATGCTGAGAAACAGCCCTTATTTTGCCTGATTTTGAGACTATATTGCAGCCAACAGGGGGGTAAGTAATCAACTTTTGCAGGTTGTTTGAAAATGTCAGAAGTAAACCACCTGCCAACAGGGATATGACAATTACTTGTCTTAAGCCAAACTTTGTTGGATGCAATATTAAACTTTTCTACATTTCTCCAGTACCAAATCTTCATGATGACAGCTTGAAACAGAGATAACAGGGGAAATGGGAGGTAAGACAGGAGAGCGGTAACAAGCTAACAGAGACCCTCTTTGAATATCAATTACTATTTTAAGGAGTCTATTCAAGAAATCACCGCTCCAGGTTGCTGTATTTGATAACTAAGTTTTTATTTATGAATCCTTCAGAAAAAAAAATTGTGAAAGACTTTAAACATGCAAAAGATTACTGGGTGTCTTTTCAGTAGAAAGCTAAGCATTGTCTAGAAGACCTTCAGGGCTTGTCTGATTTTATTGGGGTCTGTGCCTTTCACTGCCTTTGACAGGGCTACTTTATAACTCTGTATATTATACAATACTGACAATGATGCAAATAATTCTTGTCCACAGAGATGAAAATGATTTTCATTTTGTAGAGGTACATTTGATTTTCCATTGTAGAAAAGAAGATTCCAAACATTACATTTTTTTTTGCCCTAATAAGCTTTGCATTTATTAGCAATTTCATTGTCCCATTCCCAATTGCCTCTTCTTCAGATGTTTCTCTTTAACTGATTGTTAACATCTTATTGGTTTCCTCATTAATGAAAGATTTCTATAAAATCTCCGGTACTTGTCCATTTCATATTTGTATGAAAGTCTTGATTTTAATTTTGAAAAAATTATCCTTTAACAACTTAAACCTCAATTCAATATTTATTACTTCTTTCCAACAGTCATTAATAATGTCCCCACACCCCATCCCCAGGAGGCATCAGACTTTTTCTGGCATCTAAAAAAAAACACAACAGGTCCCAGGGACTGATACAAATCTTCCCTCCCTTCAAAGTGGGCAGGTCGCCCTCTCCACTACTCTGCTCTACTGTAAAGCAGTGTCTGAAGTTTGTATGGACTAAGCCTGACTTTGCACAGCTTCTAATGATATCAGTCCAGACATTGCCTGACCCTTGAAGTCTTCACAAACACTCAAAATGCAAGGGGAGAGAAAACATTGAAGGAAGGAAAGTGCAATGTATTGGACAATGATGAGCTTTTGAGGGGGCTCTAGGGAAGCAGTGTGATCCCTTATAGCAGTGGTTCTCAACCTGTGGGTCGCGACCCCTTTGGGGGTCGAACAACCCTTTCACAGGGGTCGCCTAAGACCATCGGAAAACATATATATAATTACATATTGTTTTTGTGATTAATCACTATGCTTTAATTATGTTCAATTTGTAACAATGAAATTGGGGGTCACCACAACATGACTGTATTAAAGGGTCGCGGCATTAGGAAGGTTGAGAACCACTGCCTTATAGGGTCTTGTAGCTGGGCACTGAGTCCACCAGGGCTGAAGAGAGTAAAGTCATTTCTAAATGTCTTGAACTCATGTTAGAATGGACTTAAGAAGAAAATAAGATTGAGAAGGATGGCATGGCTTTTAAAGTTGCCCTTAAGTATCTGAATGGTAAAGTGTCTGCAGAAGGAAGAGACCGAGTTCAAAGGTGAGCTAAGAGTACAACAAATGTCAGACCCCCTCAGCTCCCCCTCATCCCAGCCCCCCTCAAAGGGCCTCCTCCTTAGGATTTGGGGGAAGGGTGAGTAGTCTCCTGAGTCCACTCCTGAGTGGTCCATCTGGGAGCTGCTCTTACATGGACCCTTCTCATGTACATTCCAACCGGCCCAAAGTGGAACCTCTGCATCTACACAGTCCTGTTTACAGAGCACTGCTACCTCCTCTAGAGACTCAGTGGGGCTCACTGAAGGGTCTACACCACTTGGGTCGGACTTGCCTGAAAAACACTGCAATGCAGGGGCGGAGAGGAGGGGGGAGTTCATGAGTTGTTTGCTAAAGACTTTCCCCATAATGCAAGGAAAATCTCCAAAGTTAAACTTCATATGGGGTCTCTTCAGTCACTCTCCAGTTTTACTTGAGTTTTCCAGCTCTTTGAGAATGTACCACTTTCAGGGGAGCACAGTTCCTTAGTGTTTAAGAGCCCAGATTGTGTCAGGAAAGCATCTGGGCTTGAATCCCATCTCTACTATTTGTTTCTTGTGTAATCACAGCGGCAGGGGAGGGGGCGCTTAAACCCTCTGTGTCTTGACTCACTCATTTTAATATAATTATCCTATATAATAAAAGGGCAATATGCAAATCGACTGAATGGCTGAACAACTGATCCTATGATGCACACTGAGCAGGCAGGCAGGCGAGCGGTTAGGGGCGATCAGGCAGGCAAGCGGTTAGGGGCAATCAGTCAGGCAGGCAGAGCGGTTAGGGGTGATCAGGCAGAGAGGTTAGGGATGATCAGGCAAGCAGACAGAGTGGTTAGGGACAATCAGGCAGGCGAGCAGTTAGGGGCGATCAGGCAGGTAGGCAGAGCAGATAGGGGTGATCAGGCAGGCAGGCCAGCGGTTAGGAGCCAGTGGTCCTGGATTGCGAGGGGGATGTCTGGTGGTCAGATTGCGAGAGTGCGCAGGCTGGGCTGAGGGACTCCTCCCCCCGCCCCCTCCCACATGAAATTCGTGCACGGGGCCTCTAGTATTTTATATAAAATGGGGATAATAACCCTACTGATCTCAAAGAGATGTTGTGAGGTGTACCTCAAGTAAAGCACTTAGTATAGTGCCTGATACTAGTAAATGCTAGATCAATGTTAGTTGTTAAAAAGTAGTGTGTTGTTAAGAATTGGATTCAAATCCTGATTATCTACCACATACAAATTATACGTATGTCCTGTGGCAAGTTATGGAACTTCTCTGTGCCCCAGTTCCTCAACTGCAAGATAGAGAAATTAAGTAAACCAATTAAACAAGGAAGCTATTAGCTGAGGTGGCTCCAATGTCGTGGTGGCCTATGTAAGCAAACCAAAATCTAAGCCTGTAAATGCTTCAAGATTACAAAATTGAAACCTAAGGACAACCAACCCAAAACAGCCAACCAATAATTTCCTTATTTTGCTCTAGCCTTTTCTCTATAAACCTCTCTCCCAGAGCTTGTCAGCTGCACTCCTAACCACCTCTGGTTTAGTGCTGCCTGATTCGAATAAATTTTTGTTCAGATAAATTCTTGCAATTTTTAATATGCCTCAGTTTATCTTTTAACATAATCCAGAGTTGTGAGGATTAAACGAGTGAATATGGTATGTGTAAAGCACGGATGCAAAGTACTTGCTGTGTCAAGCAACTATTATGACTACACCCATAATTATTAGATGATATTATTTTTATGTATACCCTCTACATTCCTTTAAGAAAACTCCAGTGTGAGCTGTGAGGTGATGATACACTCACCCCCACCTCAGTAGTCAAGTGGTATCTGCATATCTTTCTCTCTCTCTCTCTCTCTCTCTCTCTCTCTCACACACACACACACACACACACACACACACAAAACCACACACACAAACACTGCATTTTCCAAGCACAAAAATGAATTTTCAGAAACAGTAGAATCAAAACCTATTTTTTCGAGTACTAATTGGTAGTTACAGAATAAGTCACTGGGATGTCAAGTAGGGCATAGGGAATATAATCAATAACATTGTAATAACTAAGTATGGTACCGGGTGGGTGCTAGAAATATCGAGGGGAACACTATGTCAAATGTATGATTATCTCACTACTATGCTGTACACCTAAAACTAATACAAAATAATATTGAAGGTAATCTGTAATTGAAAAATTAAAAAATACATACATTTTAAAAACACACATTTTTTCCATTTGCAACAACATTTCAAAGCTGCTTCTTCCCAGGAAGGAACTAGCTCTCACTTGACATTTTTATGCAGAGCAATGTCAGTTCCCTTTGTTTGTCCTCAGACTGCACCGGAGACCGGCCATTGCATAAGAAACGGGGTTCATTGCAGAGCAATCTCCCTCTCTGTGGACATCCTTAGGGTCACAAAGACCCTGAAAAAAAGTGTTAGTGCTTATGTTTCCTTCTCTTTCCTGTGTGGAGATTATAGAAATGCAGAAAGGTGTGTGGGTTTAATCTCCTCTCCCAGCCCACCCCTGAGGATTGGGGATGGGAGAACTGTGGGAAGTGAAGGGGGGTTGCTAGTTTCTTTCATTCACAAAAACATAATAACTATCACTCATTGTTAGAGCTGAAAGGGCCTTACAAGATAATTCTAGACCTACCCCTTCAATTTACACGGAGAATGATGCTTTCTTCAATCTTACACAGGGTGTTTGTAACACATTTAAATGACTCTCCTCCCCCAAATTGGCTAATAACAAACCTTAAAAACTGAGAAAATAATATTGTTTTGATTTTTATCACTAAATTACTATCTCAGCCCCAACCTTTAAAAAAAAGCTTTATTGCACTTAAATATTTATTATAGTTGTCAATTTCAAGTCTCTGCAGTTTGCTTGTCACAGAACTCCTTCAGGCACACTCTACCAAGTGGCTATTCCATCAGCAGCCTCCCCAGGCCAGGCTGGAAGGGGGAGCCTTGTCTAGAGAATTTTAAAACCATAATAAAACCGACTAAGAGTTGGTCTGCTTTTTATTATCACCATTCTCTGCCGTTCTAAACAATGTGAGTGATAAAATTGTCCTCCCTGAAAAAAAGTCTTATGTTGGCTTAAATTCTAAACAATTGCTGCAGTTAGTGTTAGTTGTAATTTATGTAAGCCTCAAATTAGCATATTTTGTTATTTTTAAAATATTTATTGTATTCTGTCTAGAAATGAATTCAGAGAACTTCCAATGACCCAATTAACCTTGGGTACACATGGACTCAGCCCTACACATTTGTTTTAACAGTAATTTCTACAACCCCTGTGGCACTTCATATGTCTGCATTTAAAATTTTGATGTGTGATAAATAATGATAGCACAGTGACTTTAAAGATGAAGACACAAAACTTCAGTTACTTAAAATTCCTCCATTTTATGTGAACACTTGTGTTTATTTATGCAGTACTTTTGTTTTTCAAGCACAAATTTTAGTTCATGGGTGGAATATTTGAATGCTACCTTTAAAACTGTAATTTATTCTTTTTAAGTTCTTCATTGCTTTTGAACTAAAAACAAATCCAGAAAGTAAAATATTTACATCAGTGATATAATTTAGTAGTTACCTAAATAAGTACCTCTGGCTGAAGTTGTGGTTTTTATTAAAATTTACTCATTAGTTATTGGAAATGTTTTACATGAAATATTATGGGACTATAGCCAACAGATGAATGTTCAAACTGTTAGGTAGATACTAGTATAAACTATTAAAATGCTGCTCTAATGTTGCCAAAAGATATCGAAGGGTAATGTTTAAATGCCTTATTCATTTCACCAAAAACTAGACACTCATTCTAATGCAATGGATCAAACAATGCCAATATCTACTACCATTTAGCTATTTTCTTGAATATTTGCCAAAAAGAAAAACTTTAGAAATTTTTTACCAAATATAAATAAAATTTATGATGAATTTTTCTGGAGAACATATTTTAGTGGAAAATATGTGACTGTGGAGACATTTGAAAGCCATTAGAATTGACCTCAAATAATCTAAGATGTGAAAATTATTGCAATTTTTGGAATTTATTGCAAAATGAAATTTTTATAAATCTCAACCTTATGTTTAAGATTTTCCCTATTTGTATACCTGTTAATTCATGTGAAAAATTTTAAAATATTAAAATAAATCAAGTGTTATTTGATTCACTATGACTGAAGATAGATTGAGAAATCTGCTAAAATGCTTGTTAAACATAAGTGTGCAACAAAGATCAATTTTCATTAAGTCATTGACACATTGACAATAAAAACCACCACAGGAAGCCAGGAGCTAGAGAGGAGTAAAATAATGGTAGCTAAGAGGAATTCTTTAAGACCTCGTAGGAAACATTTTAAAGACACGGCTAATCTAAGAAGGAATTTGAGAAGGAATGGGTTTTCTGCAGAATGTTGAGAAATGGGGTCAGAGAAATATTGTTCTATTAATGTTATGCTTCTATCTTTATCCCAGGTTAGTATGTCCTGGGGCAATGTTGATGAGAGTTATAAAGGTCCCTTTATAACAAAAATTTTCATATTTCAATAACTGGTGGCAATAATCAAGACTTTGAATAATTCTTGTAGATAACCAACCACATGTGACCTCCACTTTACCTGTAACTTGTAAATTCCCAACAACAACCTTCCCAGTCTCCCCTCTTGACCACCAAGAAGAGCTGGGGTACCTGGAAGGAGGCGCGAGAACAGTACTGTCTTGGTTTTGGCAACACTGTATTGTTTCTTCAGCTAACTCAGCATGCTTGAGATCATTTTAACAGCATAGTGTTATCATGTGGTTTCAGTAGAAAAAGTCCCTATGTAAAAATAGCACTTTCTTCCTCAGCATGTCTGCTCCTTTAATGAAAATAAGGCTTTCGCTGAGACGGAGCCAGTGCAGCTATCAAGGAGTGAGCTAAAATCTCATCTGCTTCACAGGGTTAGCCAAATTCACGAATCATGATCCTTAGAGCCACTGACAATAAGAAAGACAATACAGTAAGAGGCACAAACAATGCAGGATAATTTATGTCCAATACACAACATTTAACAGCAGTGTCCTAGAATGAGCCTTCAGAGAATATGGTCAATGAGAAGAGTCACAATTGCTCTACAAGAATATTTACAGCAATATAAACAAACCAAAAAGGAGGGAAAAAAGAATCAGTTAACACTCAAAAATTCTTATTCAATCCAATAAAAAGAAAAAGAGGGATAAACTAATATAATTCAAGCCATATGGCAACCTAGTAGGTTGCTTCTTCTTGGAGAATGGCATTTCATTTATTCTAATCAGCCTGCGTTCTATCACACCATTCGTGCACCGGGAAACTTCTGTATGCATTATTAATATGAAAATAAAACAGAACAAAGGTCATTTTATTCCATATTTTAAAGGAAAGATACAACTACACTTTTTAAAATTATTCTGGAAAACATAGTTTCAGAAACCATTCTAGGCCATCAGAGTCCTCTCGCAATATCTTCAGAATCTGCTCCACATTAAGCCAGGTGACTGGATTAATTATGCTTCTCAGAGTTCCCTCAGAAAAGCGAAGCTAGAGGAGTAGGTATGACTGCGAACATACTCAGCTCTGCAACTGGCCTATCAGTAAGAGCTCCATTGAGGAATGTGGCACAGAATATAACTGGACATACGCCCATCTCATGACAACCAGAAATTTCACGTTCACTGAGTGAAATCTATTCATAGAATTGAAGAAATGTTACCAGGACCTTAGTTTGGGCCCTAGAAGTCTCTAAGTGCTTTTATCAAGGGGGAAAAAGGAGAACTACAAGTTTATTTTATAATCCACTTCCCCAGAAACTAGCTCTTTCTTATGGGAAGAATGTGTCTTTTTCTGCAAACCCTAAGATACCTTTAGCAGAAACTCTTTGAAAGTCATTTGAAAGGCTGTCAGACACCTCTTATTTATTGCATCAAACAGAGATCTCATTTCCTTTGGTGTGGCTGCAACCTCCACTGGAGTTTCAGTGACTGCAATGCTACCCCTGCAGATTCCTTATCTGTGTCTGATCAGCCCCTATTATCTACTATTCGAAAGCAATCCTAGAAGATGTTCACCTCTGTCAATTAGGAGAGACCATAGTGCCTTGCACACAGTAGGCATTCAGCAAATGTTAGTTAGTCCTGTGCTGGCTCCCTCCACCACTCTCTGTCCCTTTTATCTGAAGGAAAAATCTAGAATGAAATGACCTAGAAGCTGCAAGGGCATTTATACAGTTCTCTGCACTATTTTCTTAGTTTGCAGCCAAAACTAGATTTCAGAGGAACTATAGATAAAATATTCGAGTGGAAATATTCAGTGGGCCATCTGAAAAATAGAGCCACATTTAAGAATACATTTAGGAACTGGGGATATAAATTGTGAAATCACCTACCTAGAGGTTTGTATTGAAGCTGTGGAAGTGAAGGCGTTTTCTGAGGAAATGTAAGAAAGAGAAGAGGGGTGAGGACAGGACCCCACATTTAATCATGGAAGAAAGAACAGAGCTCTGAAAAGAAAATAGAAAATGCAGTCAATGAACTAGGAAGAAAACGAATATTTACTTGTCATAGCAGCTATATGAACTGACTTTTAGAAAAAGGGCTGGCTCAGTAGTTGACCCGGGGATAAAAGCAGAAGCCACCACAGTGGTCAAAGGCAGGGAGGACAATCACCACCTCTGGGTCCAGGAAAGATTGCAGTGGGATCCTGTACATCTCACCAGCCCCTGAGGACATCTGGTATCGCTGCCCCGTGGCACAGCTGATGGTCACAGCAAGGACTCAGAGCCGTTCAGAACATGTTGCGCAATGTTCAATACACTCTGTTTAATGAGTCCAAAAGAGCGGAATCCATTTTATTACAATTTCCATAAAAATAGCTAAAGTTTTACAGAGCTTGGTACGTAAAGGGTCTAAACTTCAGTTCACTAGAAAACTCGCTTCCTTGTGACACCTCATTTTCTGACGATATGGATTGGAGAGGTATTGATTTACACATGCTCATTTGGCATTGTAATGAATCCTAAGACTATAACATGACAATCACTTCCAGAGACAGAAAAGAAGCACTGACCAGCAAATGAAAAGTAGAACACCACTTTGTTCAAATTTGGAAACAGACATTGATGTGACTTCTTACGATTTTTTAAAAACATTTGTCAGCATTCTGTGGCTTCCACTGCTTTTACTTCACATTTCCCTGGGGCCAGCTACTGTCATTACCACTTTGCCCCTTTACCCAGCAAGGACTGGTGTGGCCTTTGGTCTTTACTCAGCAGTTTCAGGCTTTAAATCAGCCTCCACAGAGTCCCTTGTTAACAAGCCTCCACCTCGAACTCCCAGACCTCCTCCATCTTCACTGTTGTTTTCTGAATACAGCATAATTCTTGTCATCACAGTTCTCACTAAAAATGTTTATCGAGGGCTAACAGACCAGTTTCCATGTAGAACACAATTAGTGATTCCTCAGTCCTTTGTCCCATCCATCCGGGCTAATTTTGGAGCCAAATTCCCACACCCCAGGCAAAAGGCACCCATCACCTTGTTCTCCAATTCAGGGGTCACTGAACTGAGCGATACGTTTATGAAATACAATATTTTCTAGTGTTTTATTAAGTTCCCAAACTTTAATTTTCCTGCTTGGTCTTTGATTACCAGCTCTGATGTCTGGGATTTTGCTTTGGATACAAGTGTTTCTAAACGCAAAGTAGGGTATTTTCAAAAAGCAGACTTTGGTGCAAGACTTGAGTTCTAGCCCTGGGTCTGCCTCATGTTACATGACCCTTGAACATTGCTTTACTTCTCTGAGCCTCAGTATATTAATCTGTATAAGGAAGTCACTGCAATGATTACATTAGATAATTCATGTATGTAAAGCAACAATATGGTTTTGACACACAGGAGACAATAAATACTGACTCCTGGCATTTTGTCCTTCCTACAAGATTTATCTATGTCTTTTGCATTTTGCTTCCTTTTAACCAAGGCCATGCATAACAAAATTTTTCCAATCACTTTTATGAACTTTCAGCTTCTCACCAAGTATAAAGCAGTGTGGGTAGGGTTAGATTAGCAAAAGCCATAAACTGCTGTTTTTACAATTTTTATTTATTGATTTTAGAGAGCAAGAGGAAGGGCAGGGAGAGAGAGAGAGAGAGAGAGAGAGAGAGAGAGAGAGAGATGTCAATTTGTTGCTTCTTGTATATGCCCTGACCAGGGATGGAACCCACAACCTTGGACAACGCTCTAACCAACTAACTGAGTTACCCAGTCAGGGCTATAAACTGCTCTTTGATTATGAATGGGCTTGTTGGAGATCACATCTCCCAAACTTCCTTTCTATATACCATGCTTTCCACCTGTCATGTACTTTCCCCCTGTCATGTACACACCAGAATGATAGAAGAATTGTAGGAAAAGCCATTTTATCTTTCCCAACATTCGGAAGCTTTGGCTTCCAAAATGGGAATTTCTGCCCTCTGTGATGAACTGTAAATGTTTCTTCTGCTCTTGTAATCCCTACCTTTCTTCTCCAAGAAATGAGAATTAAGATTGCAGAAGGAATTAAGGTTGCTAATCAATTGACCTTAAAGTAGGGAGATTATCCTCGATTATTTGGGCAGGATCAGTGTGAACTCAAGAGCCCTAAAGTGTGAAAGAAAGAGGCAGAGGAGTCAGATCAAAGGGAAGAGATGTAAGAACTCCACCCATTGTTGTTGGCTTTGAAGATGGAAAAAATCATAATCCAAAGAATATGGGTGACTTCTAGAAGCTGGAAAGTGCAAATAAGGGAATTCTATCCTAGAGTCCCCAGAAAGGAACCAACCCTGCCCACACCTTGATTTAGCCCAGTCGTCGGCAAACTGCGGCTCTCGAGCCACGTGCGGCTCTTTGGCCCCTTGAGTGTGGCCACGAAGTTTCAATCGCACTGTACGTGCGCACCCACACATGGTATTTTGTGGAAGAGCCACACTCAAGGAGCCGCAGTTTGCTGACCACTGATTTAGCCCAATGAGACCCATTTCGGATTGCTGAACTTTAGAACCATAAATAATAAATTCATGGTTTTTTTAGCCACTAAATTTGTGCTCACTTTTTACAGCAGCAACAGAAAACTAATATAGGTGGTAGGTTGTAAGTGATGGGATAACTAACTGCTCAAAATAAGACTAGAAGAGATTGAGATGGCTTTAAGTGGCAATTCTAAGATTTTCCCTCCCCCCATATTACCCAGTGTTATGTGTGATGTGGGAGGGAAAGTTGGAGGGGGAAGATTAGATCATTGATGGAAAACAAAAAAACTACCTTTTGGTTTGTCACACTCCTGAATATAGAGTTAAATCTGGGACCTTGTTTCACCTTTGTTCTGAAGCTTTATTTTCTGTCAAAACCAACTCCCTTTGGAAGTGTCACTGATTAAACTTTTCAAAATGCATGAGTTTATCTGATCGCTTCTGACAACAGGGCTTGAGTGAGGGGAGAATGGAGGAAAGAGAGTCACAGCTTGAGCACCTAGGTTCCTGGGAGGAGTAGTCCAGGCTGGTTTTGATGCACGGGTGTGGCGGACACCCCCTGAACATACTGCTGGCCTTGGGCAGAGCTGTTCTCAGTCCCACTCAACGCTGCTCTTCATGCAGTCTCACGGGTGCCATAAACTCTGCATCGCGTGACACTGAGTGCTGCTGGGAGTTCATTATGCCCAACAGCGAGACCAATCGCTTCACGTTACATAGGGCTCTCACATTTTCAGTGCTTCTTTCTGCTGCATTTCCGATACCTGTGGCCTCAGCTCTGTCACTGGAGTCCCACATTTCATCACTGGTCTCTGACCCTCCAAATGCAAGGCTTTTTGAATGAAAATTTATTTTTAAAATAAACATTGTCACCATCATCATCAATTAGTGTATTCTTTGCTCTCTAAAGGATTCTTAACAATATGTTAGAAACAACATTGAGTAGGTAAGAATAAAATGCCACATTCTACACATGCCCCACACCATGACATGCGGGATACTTTAAGGCAACTTCCCAGGTATCTCCTCTGCTCTGGAGCTCACCCTTGATTTAGCAGCACTTCCTGTTTAGAACAAGGAATGGGGAATAACGCTGCGTCCCAGGGGGGAGGGACAGTCACCAGGAGGCATCAGGCTAAATGGGTTCAAAGTCACTTTCACACTCTGTGACCCCTGAAAGTTACTTACTCGCTGTACCTCTATGTCTATATAAGAAAAAAAGGTGGGAATAATAGTGCCTGCATCAGAGGGTCAGTGTGATGTTTAAGTTAGTTCATATTAAACACTTAGTCCAAGGTAGAAAGTGAAGTCTTAATGAATACTAGTCCTTTTCAGACAGAACCCAAAACTTGAGAAATCACACTTTTGCCAGGCCACAAATATTTTTCTCATTTATTTTCCACTTTTACTACACGTCAAGATAAATGTTTAGCTCACTTTGATCCCTTCCTCTCATGAGGTTGGTGTCCAGTTCCTCACATACCTGGAGTCCCTGGAAACATCTGAGAAGACTGATGCTGCATCCAGGTTCCCCTATCAGGCCTTCTTTTCTGTTTCCCATCCCTGCCTTTCCCCATGTGGTTCCAATATAAAAATATTTAGTCCATCTGTCCCAGAGGGGTTTGGACTTTCTCTTCATTTGTGCTTCTTGAAATAATATGCTCCTGAGGCACAGACTGTTCCTTCATCACTAAAAAAGGTCAAGCATTTATTAGTCTGTGTATAAACATGACAACAAAGGAGCCCTTGTAAAAAATGGAATGTTCAGCTTGGATAGAACACAGAGGAGTTCCTCTTGAGTCTGGCAAATGCCCTTGGATTTCATCTCCTTTAAATACACCATGTTAGTATCACTGTTTCTCTCTGGATTCTCAAGCTTTAGTTATAAATCCCCAGGAACCCTTTGAGGTGCATTCTGCACTTACACAGTCTATAAGTGCAACCTCGTTCTCAGTTCAAACACATTAACAGCTTCTTCAGATAAACTCGTGCCAGTACTACTGCAAGGTTTACTCTCCTGTGTGTCTCCCTGCCACTTATCGCCAAAGGGGAAATGACTTTCCTTTGCTCTCCAGCAGCCGTTTCTTACAAACGTTATTCCCATCCTTCTGCAAGCCCAACCTCTGATTCGTTTTCCTCTTTAGATGTCCCCGACATTAACCCAACACAGAGCGCTCGCTCTAGCACCTTGTTTCCATGTCCATCATGGCAGCCAACCGACACCTCCATTAGCCTGTTCCCTTTCTTGATCCTTGCAGACAATGTATATTATCTCAGCCTCTGACTCAGCGATACGTACAATCTGGGCTTAAAAACGTTCTCAAATTTACACTTTGTCTCTTTACAACCTGTTTTGGTGCTGTTCTTTACAGAAAATGCTCTTGTTTTCCTTATCCAAGGGATGAAGAAGCAAGGGACTCCATTATGAGAAATCTTTCTAGCCAGTTTATTATCTTGAAGAATGGCAATTTGTTCCATGTCCCTTTAAGGCTAACAAAGTAAAAGCATCCATCACCGATTGGAGAGCCCTGGTTTTATGTTTCCGGTGAGGCTGGCAGGTATGTAGGCTCATTAAAACCAGCCTGATCGTTCTGCATCCCCACTCCTGCTAAGACTGTGTCAGTCTGGAAACATTCTACACGGACAATAGAGGTGTTGGTTGTCTTTTCCTCCTACTACTCCTTCCTCTTCTTCCTGTTCTTCTCTTCCTCTTCCTTCCACTCCTCTTCTTCCTCTTTACCTCTCCAGCCCTCCTTCCTCGTTCTCCTCATCCTCTTCTTTTTCTTTTTAACCTGACTTGCATTTTTGTCCAGAGCTGATCAGAGAAGCAATGAGGCTTGGAAAAGAATCTACAACTAAATCCTGATTTTACTGTTATCTGTTGCATGGCAGGAAGTCATGTGATAGTGCTTTTTCAACTTCATGTCAACTTGCATTATTTTGTAACCGCATAAGTGAATATCAGCCTTGAAATTTAGCAGCCTACACTTCTCACAGAAAGTACAAAGTACATTTCATTCAAATAAATGAAACAAACATCTGCTTCCAGCGGCTGGCCCCAACTTACTGTTCTAGTTTCTTCTGTATCTATACTCACTTCCCCAGTGAGCGTGTTCGCGCACACATAAACACACACGCGCGCGCGCACACACACACACACACACACACACACACACACGATGCTATTAGTACATTATTCCCTCTCCTCTGAGCCTAGAATAATTTCTGAGCTCCAGCTAGGTGAATAAATGAATGAAATAAGCTGTGCAATTACAGCCTGTGCCTTTGAGAACAATTCCCTGTTTTTGGAATACTACCCTTTCCACTATCCCATTTTATTTAGGAGATTTCTACTCATCTTTCAAGGCTCAGCTTGCTGCTGCCTCTTCTTGAAGTCCTCACTCAGTATCACCCTCTCCCTCCTTCTTGCACTTACAGTGTTTTACTGTTTTTTCTTATTTTATTTATTTAATTGACTTTTTTGAGAGAGAGAGAGAGAGAGGAAAGGAGAAAGAAACATCGATTTGTTGCTCCACTTATTTATGCATTCATTGGTTGATTCTTGTATGTGCCCTGA
>NW_005369942.1:6967885-6969598 GCF_000412655.1 Myotis brandtii
TTTGCTTCCTCTCTCCTTACAATGGAAGTTTGGAAATACCTTTTTCATCTCTGTATTCCCCAAATCTACCATAATGACTGCCATAAGATAAGCATTGTGATGTTTAATGTCTTTTTTTGCTGTTTGTGACACTCGGGGTGGGGGGGGTGACTTTCAAATTCCAGGCATGGTTAACAGAGAGAGAGCAGCCACCAATGAAGATACAGGACGTTTGGCAGGAGTTGAAGGTGATGCGCACTCTGAGGTAGACATCGGGTAGTCACTTGAATCTGTAGGTCTGGGGCTGGGGAGAAATCAAAATCAGATACATAGAGTTGGGAGTTACCAGTGTAGAGGTGAAAATTAAAACCAGGGGAGTGGGTGAGAGCACTGCAGAAGAGGCTGTGGAGTAGGAATTGAAGAGGGCTGGAAACAAAGCCGGAGGAAGGCCAACATTGGACAGGGTCCGGCAGTGGACTCTGAGAAGAGATGGTTTGAGAACCAGGTAGAGAACAAGAAGGGAGTGATATCATGAAAACTAAAGGAGAAGTCAACTTCAAGAAGGATGGACTGGTGACTAGGGTTCAAAGCTACAGAACTAGGCAATAGCTAGAGAGGAGTACAAAGGAGGGAAGTGACACTTTTCTTTAAAAGGTTCTTATTTTTAAGGATAAAACAAATAGTTGATCATTAAAACCTAACAGATCTCGGTGCTATGGCAACCAACCTCTTATTAAGACAATTATGGACCTCACCAAATCGAACCTGGGACCAGGAAAACCATATTCCAATCTGAATTTCCTAGCTCCTCCCTATAAAAGGGATTACAGGAATATGAGGGAAACTTTTGTCCACACCTTATGACTACATTAGAATAACTGAGGAACTCCAAACCAGATGCTCTCCCTGATGATGAAACCTGGTCTTGTTATGGAGTCACTGTTGAGGGTTCTCAAGGAAAACCTTTCAGGGCATGAAGAGAGTTATCCATGACCTCCAGGGGAGAAATCAAAGAGCAGCACTTAGAACAATGCCTGGAGGTAAACATTCTGAATTATTACTATGATGATGATGGTTATAACAACTTAATTTATATTAATTTGTATTTATCTAATTTATATTAAAAGAAAATATGCATCTTTTAAAAATAGATTGAATTAATATCAACATCAAAATAATGACTTTTTTTCTTATTTTATTTTTGGGGAGGAGAGGAGACCCACCTGTTTATTCTCCCGTTCATTCTTTCATCCACCTATCCATTCACCCATCTGTCTGTCTATCCATCTAAACCGTTTTTTAAGGCCCTCTTATTTACTGGGCTTTATGCAAGTTCTTACTAAAAATGAATAGGACAAGATCCCATATCTCAACATAGTCCCATCTAGTATATATAGGAATTTGGCCCAAAACATCATTAAAATTAAGAATCAGGGTAGATAGCAAATTCTTTTAAAAATAAAACCCAAAGATATGCTTTAGGCAGCATTTGTGTACTGCTTTAGTATACTAATGCTTCCTGACATTATTGCTAACACCAATAAATGTCAAAGGGGAGAGTGGTATTTTTGGAGCCAGGTTTTTTTTTATCCTATTACAAAAATAGATTATAAACACATACACATATGTCACAGAAAGAACTTAGGCTAATATTTCTTTTTTTAAAAATATATATATTTTTTATTGATTTTTTTACAGAGAGGAAGGGAGAGGGATAGAGAGTTAGAAACATCG
>NW_005369942.1:6969642-6985571 GCF_000412655.1 Myotis brandtii
GGGATGTGCCCGCAACCAAGGTA
Organism: Myotis brandtii; assembly: GCF_000412655.1. NCBI lineage: Eukaryota > Metazoa > Chordata > Mammalia > Chiroptera > Vespertilionidae > Myotis > Myotis brandtii. Next base: position 6,969,666 of record NW_005369942.1, read on the forward strand.
CATGCCCTTGAACGGAATCGAACCTGGGACGCTTGAGTCCGCAGGCTGATGCTCTATCCACTGAGCCAAACCGGTTAGGGCAAGGCTAATATTTCTATACAGAGACATGAATTAGCATGTTTTTAAAGTTCACAGTTACATTCCTATGGTCAGTTTTTTTGTTTTTTTAAAAATATATTTTATTGATTTTTTACAGAGAGGAAGGGAGAGGGATAGAGAGTTAGAAACATCAATGAGAGAGAAGCATCGATTAGCTGCCTCCTGCACACTCTCTACTGGGGATGTGCCTGCAACCAAGGTACATGCCCTTGACCGGAATCAAACCTGGGACCCTTCAGTCACCAGGCCGACGCTCTATCCACTGAGCCAAACGGGTTAGGGCCCTATGGTCAGTTTTAATCATCTGTTGGTTTCAACTCCTTATTTTATGATAGCTCTCACAATCTATTGGTATGACATAATCTGCTTAAATTCATGAGGATATAAGAATTTTATAGTCAAAGAGTTCCTCAAGGAGGCCCTGTGAGTCAATATTTTCATGCAACCATCTTCATAAAGGCATAACCTAAACCAATAAATAATGATCACTAATAGTAACACAAAGCTATAACTTATCTCAAATTATTTTTAGGTTGTTTTCCCCCATTTAGGACATTAGTCTAATTATTTAATTGTAATTTACATGAGGCATATCCTTTGGGGAAAGACCATTTATACTAAGGCAAAGCACAGATGAATTAAAGCTATATGAGTGGTCATGCTGTTCTACCACAGGCCCCTCTGCTCGAAGGTTCTTGGTGCCTCCAGTGCTAGAGGTTAATCTGGATTGCTGCTCAGAGAAGAGAAAAATACAATGCTTTTCATGAGGCTCTCTGGAGAAAGCTAAGCCTTCTCTAACCTGGGAGGACACATCTTCATAGAAAAGGCCCTTATTTGATCTGTTGGGAGTTGAATGTGACATTATACAACATACTATGCTATATTTAAGTCAAGGGGACTGTTGGAAGGCACTGTCAAAACAGGAGGTATAAGGGATGCAGGAGCTTTTATTATTCATCACAGATTGACAGCCTGATGTATAAAGACCAGGACGGTGGAATGTTCAAGTCACAAACTTCATCTTCCTATTCCCCTCAAACAGTGTGAAATAGTTAGCTCTGCTGCTATAACAAACAACCCTCCTGACTCTCAGTTATAACTACAAAGGTGTTTTTTTTCTGTGATCTAAAATGAAGAAGACATTGCATTATAACTGGCCTCATGTCATCTTCATTCCAGATCGAAGCTGAAAGAGCAGTCCATTTTTGGACACAAAATTCTTCTGGCAAAGAGGAAATAACGAGTGCTAATGGAAACATACAATGGCTCTGTCTTAGTTTTGGCTGCTATAACAAAAATATCCTAGATTGGATGGCTTAAACCACAAACATTACTTTCTCCCAGTTCTGGAGGCTGGGAAGTCCAAGATCAAGGTACCTGCAGATTAAGAGAGGTACAAAAATGAATAGGACAAGATCCCATATCTCAACATAGTCCCATCTAGTTGAGACTAGATGGAGCGGGTCTGCTTGCTGGTTTGTAGACAGCCTCTCCTCACTGTATCATCACATGTCTGAGAGAGAGATCATCTCTCTCGTGCCACTTTGTATATAAGGGCATTAATCCCATTCATTAGGGGTCCACCCCCATGATCTATTTACCTGCTAAAGGCCCTACTTCCAATTACCATCACATTGGCGTGGCATTAGGGCTTCAACATATGAATTTTGGATGGAAACATTCAGTCCATATAACAGGCTCATAAAGCTTTTGCTCAGATGGAGCATAATCGAGGTTACCCACATTCCATTGGCCAAAGTGCTCATATGCCCATGCCTGACATCAAGGGTGGAGAAATCACATGATCCCCCACAGGAGGCACAGCAAGTTGTATAATCCTCCGTCAGAAGGGGTGAGAGTTGCTAGGAATGAGACGATTATTCCCTTAGCTCAAGGAGGGCACCTGGAGTGTTCCATGGGAAAAGACCGCACAGAAAATGAGGTTGCAGCAGCTGTTGTTTCTACTCTTCCCTATTTTGTTTTCATCAGCCTCTGGGGGCAGAAGGCAGAGTGGGTTGGGAAGGAGATGAGGTGGAAGACAAGTGAGAATACTGAGACGTTTCTCATTAACAGAACTGGTCACACAGGTAGTGCCTGGGGCAAGAGAAAGAGAGACCTTTCTGTGCATCCCAGAGGGGGTGCCTGGAAGAATGTAATGATGCCCACTCCTCCCAACCATCATCCTCTTCAACTAATATTTACTGAGCACCCAGTGGCCTGGGACTCAGAACCACAAACTCACTTGTGGTTCTGACTCATTTGCACATTAAAAAGCACACAGACAGTGGAAACCCACCTTTTCCCCTTCCCAGTCACCCTGGGAGAGAACTCAGCCTTCTTCATTCAAGTGTGGAATCCAATTAAACATCGTAAACAAAGGAAACTTCTTTCACTGTAATTTTCCTCCTTCTTCCCTTGCTTTCTTTGCAATTGGATTTATTGCTCAAGAATTGCCTCCCTTAAGCATCAGCCCCCATTACCCAGAGAGATAAAAGCCATAAAGGGAAGGGAACTCCTTCAGTTCTCTGCCAGTTTTGAGACAGAGTTGTGCCTTCCCCAAGGGGAGTTGACAGCTGTTGCCTGAGACTGCCTGTCCTGCACCAAGGCTGGGCTCATGCTCAGAATGCAAACCGCAGCCGTCAGAGACAGAGCCGAGGTTGATAACGGCTGGAGCCCAGAGCAAATCTGCTTGGGCACGAAAAAAGAAATTGTGTAGTTTTAAAGCAGATGTATGTTCTTAATGTGTTTGGCTTGTAAAGCAACAAACTGTGGGTATTTTTCCTCCTCAGTCTACCACAACAGTTAAAGTAAACAGTGTAACTTAAGACAGGGCAATTCTATCAATTTCATGTAATAATATTTAGTCTGTATAACTGGATGAAACTTAAATTAGCATCCTATATAGAAGGCATTTCATTTCCACACGTACGGTATAATATTAGGAGCAAACAACATATGTCTCCATGGTTATAAACAAAGGTGTCATGTTTGCAAAACAGATCCTATATGTAGAACATCTAGAACTGGGATAAAATATGGGGTTTTTGTTGGTGGAAATGGTGTTAAGTATTTCAATCTGCATGATATTTATAAGAAACATTTTCTCCGTCTCTGTGAATACCAATAAGCATTGTCTTTACCTTTTTCCAAACCTGGAATTTGGTCTTCTATCAGAGCTTTGGCATACTAATAGTATTCATTGTGATTCTGCAAAAGGGAGATAGAGTATGCAGTTTCTCTAAATTTTTAACCAGAAAACTTCTTCTGGCAGATCATTTCTTAGAATCAGTCAAAATATAGACTTAAAGACCTTCAACTTATAAACTGCCTGCTTATTCTGCCCAATTTTCCAATTTCTCCAATCTACGGTATGTCAGGAAAAGAAGTACCTTGGCTTTCTAATTCATTCATAAGGTGAAAGTCAATTTGGTCTTTGTTCTTTTTTCCTCTTCAATTTACTTTGAAAATTTTCAAACCCACACAAAGTTGAAAGAATAGTGTAAAAAGCATATATTCTTCACTTAGATTCAACAATTGTTAACATTTTGCTTCAATTTTCTCTCTCGGTCCCCAAACACATATACAGGTACCACAGGCCCTGAGAAACATATGAGCCCCAGAGCACTTCCCTGGCCAAACCCAGGCCACAGGCCCCTCACGGGCAGCATCCTCACCTCTCCAGCAGAATCTGAATCATGGATTCCAAATAATTAATCACCAAGTGAATCAGAAAACAGCTTTCAGTGGAGCCTACTTTTAGTGGAAAGATAAAGGACCCTCTGTTCCTGAGAAAGAATAGACTGACTCATCTTCGTCAAATTTTCCAGTGTAAGGAGTGCTCTGAGTGTTACGCAAGGGAAGACTGTTTTCAGTGCAATGAGCCTGGTGTCCCAGGACCCGGCTGAATGTCAGAGGTCATAGAGCATATCCAAAAGATGTACAATCTTTGGGACTTCATTTTGTTTCTTCTGTGGGAGGGTCCCTATTCCCTGGGGAGCCTAGAAGCAGCTCCTCCAGCCCTAGACGAATACGCAGTCTGTGTTCCTGGTGGGGAGGGGCAGGCAGGACAGGCAGTAACTGACGCCCTGCCAGGGAATAAGTATTCAGGGGGTGCTTGTGGTGTCTGAAATCTTTGTTACTTCAGGTTTGTAAAACTTTAGTGTCACTCTAAGGCCGTGGGGAAGGTCCTCCCAGCTGTCAGAGCACCTCCACAGGGATAAGGGCCCGGTGGGAAAAGCCCAGGTTTTAGAAGCCAGAAAACTTGTGTTCAAATGCTATCCCTGAAATGTACAAGGCATAAGGCCTATGCAACTTAGTAATACCAGTTCCCTCATCTGTAAAATATAGATTAAAAATACCTCACAGAGCTGTTGAGAAAACCATGTTAAATGAGGTAACGCATGTGCATTGCTTTATTAGTTAGGATTCCTTTCATTCCAGGTAACAGAAACCCACCTGAGCTAATTTAAGAAAAAAATGTGAGAGAGATTGAGACAGAGAGAGATTTAATTATAAGGTTACACTGATATCCCATCATTCTTAAAATCAAGAATTCAGCTAAGCCTTCTAATGAGGCTGGAACCAAGAAACAAAATGTCATCAGGAGCCATTGTAGCCTCGCTTTGTATGTCTGTATTGTTTTTTTCCTCTTTTTGTGAGGACTGGCTTTATCTCTTCCAAGCCAACAGAGCTGACAGAATGTGACTGCCCATGGGTTTATGTCTTCCCTTTCCAAGACCTCAGTAAGGAGGGAACAGAATCCCATACTCCCTATCCATTGTCTCAGCTGCTGCAGAAGTTCACTGTGGCAGGAGTGGGTGTTGGCTGGGTACAGGGGGAGGGAGCTGTGAGCTCAGACAATGTAACTGGGCTGAAGGGGCTCTGCCTGTGGTGAGCAGTGGAGCTGAGGAGAGCCTTATGGGCTGGGTGAACCTTCTAAAATGTGTTTTCTACAGTACCTTGCCCAGTCTCTTTCACTTAACAAGGGTGTTATTTTTCTTTTTCTTTCCTCTCATTCCAGATATGATGAACCTAGGAGAAGAATTGGGGATGATTGCTCAGATTATTCTGGGGCCTGTAGGGCCCTGTCATAACTGAAATGGAAGTCATTAGGATGGACATGGTATCCTTGTTTCTGATGCCTTGATGGCAGGAACAATCCTTCTATGCAGCAAAATATTCTCTATGGAAGCAGCTGGGTTAGGAGGTGATGGTTGGGGCCAATGGTTGAATAGCATACTTAATAGAACAGAATTTCTATAAAACTTAGCTGGAATTTTCCTACCACTGCAGACCACATTTTTCCAAGTGCAGCAATTGTACATAAAGCCAATATTCATTCATTCTTATTCTCTCTCTCTCTCTCTCTCTCTCTCTCTCTCTCTCTCTCTCTCTCTCTCTCTCTCTCTCTCTCTCTCTCTCTCTCTCTCTCTCTCTCTCTCTCTCTCTCTCTCTCTCTCTCTCTCTCTCTCTCTCTCTCTCTCTCTCTCTCGATGTTTGCCGAGCTAAGCATTGTGCTATTGACAGAGATACAAAGAAAAGCACCAAAGATGTTTTATATTTCACCTTTTTCTCCTGGGAAAGATGACCTAGAGACTACATGCTGCCCAAGGTAGGAGTCTCTCATGAGAAGCCTCCAGACCGTGGTCAGGGAGGGACCTCTGAAGAAGCCCAGGCCTTTCAACCTAGAGAGAACAAAAATAAGAGAGTTCTAAAGTAAGAAATGTTTCTTCTAATAGTTTCTAACAAATATTTTTCATCAGAGTATAAAAACCTTTCCCAGTAATTCTATTTCCTGCCCACCCCAAACACAATTTGCAAAATTGTAATGAAAAGAACATATTTCTCTAAATTCTCTACTGAGATTAAAGTACTCATAGGAGCTCAGACCAAACATAAGCTCTTACCTTAAGAAACAACAATGCACATGTGGTCACTTAAGCAGGATTTTTTTTACATCACCACTGAAAACAAATTATGTCTGGGTGATAAAATATATTAGATGAGTTTGGGGGTTATCCCAGATTTTAGTAACTTAGTTTTGAGGCAGCATTTTATCTTCATCTATTGGCATTTGTCCTTACCTAAGTTTCTCAACCAATTGAAAGCCCCTGAATCACTGGGAAATGTTTAATGGGTAATAAGAATCACTTGAGTGTCAAGTCCTATTTGACTAAATAGCCCAGCCATGTCTTTGCTATTGATATAAATGCTTTCATATTACATTTGCGTCATTTATATCCATTGTTTTTTTTTTAAAAGTATTTCAACAGTACAAAAATAATGTGGCAGGATGGCAACCCTGGAGTATTATAAATATCATAGAAGTCATAACTATAATGATAATATTGGAATTTATCTTCAGAAGATAAAGGTTGAACTTATCAAGAGGCCACAAGTGAGCAATAAAGACTTCCTATTGAATGCATATACATTTCAGATTTTCAATAATTTTGTTAAACACTCTAAAGTTCCTTATTCTTAATGCTATCCCTTAGTTTTAAAATTGCTCACTGCTTTTATAGTTGCTGCTCTCTGCTGCTTTTCCATATCCAATCATCTCTAGTAAAACACTAGTAAGGTGTCAAATAGTCTCTTTGTTCTGTTTCCACTTCTCCCCTTCTCAATTCCTTTCCCATCTCCCTTCTCCCCACCATCTACACCAAAGACATAAACAAAGAAAATAAAATGCAAACAAGAATTAGATATTTAATAACAGGAGAGAGGTCTGTGCCGAGCCCATTGCCCCTTTTCTCTGCCTTAACATCCTTACTCATCCCTAGTCTACATGGGCTACCATCGAAAGGAACACAGACTGGCTGGCTTTAGCAACAGATGTTTATTTTCCCACAATTTTGGATGCGAGATCTGAGATCAAAATGTCCAAAGAGTTGTGTTTTTCTGAGGCCACCCTCCTGGGCTTGTGGGTGACCACCTTCTCCCTGTGTCTTCCCATGGTCTCCCCTCTGAGTGTCTGTGTCCTAATCGCCTCTTCTTAGCAGGACACTAGTCATATTGGATTAGGACCATGCTAATGACCTCATTATGACTTAACTATTTCTTTAAAGGCCCTATCTCCAAATACAGTTACATTATGAGGTTGTGGGGGTTACAACTTCAACAGAGGAATTTGGGGGAAGGAACACAATTCAACCCATGGCAGTCACACTCACCTACCTTACTAAAATACCACATCTCTGCCACACCAGCCTATCCTGGTGTTGACTGTCCACAGCCTTGGTGATCTCTGTCAATTTTTTAGTGGCTAATTAAATGAAATTGAGTACTTATCCCCACTATCTTGAGTGGTTTTAGATGAAAGTAATTTCTTTCTCCACAAGATCCACGCATACAGGGATAGTTTTTAGTCTCTTTTGATGCCTAGACATAGTCAGTACATAAATAGATAGCCTTACAATAAAACAAACAAAAAATAAACAAACCTCAAATGAATTGAAGAAGAAAATGTCATTCTTTCCATTGCTGTATGTGTACATTTTATCTCTTTGAGAATAGAAGCACCTTAGAGGCAAGATTATGCCCTCTTGGACAAATCAAAATTGTTTGTCTATCCAATGTGATTTTTAAGTATTGTGATGTGAAAATTTCGTACACAGGTTAATTCCGATATTTTTTGCATTTGACTGAGGTAATTTTGTTTACAGGAGCTTAGTAAACGTTGAATAATGATCACTAAAAGTTGTAGTAGTAACAGCGACCCTTCTTTGTAGAATAACTATAGAACACTGCAGCACAGGTGCTGAACATATATCTTGAAAATAGCTACCAGCAGAGGTATCGTCTACACTTTGTTTTCAGACTGATTTTTCCATTTATAGAGCTACCTCATCTGCCCTTCTCAACTTTACAAACATGGTGGGTTCATTTTTTGCATGATTTTGGAAATTATTTGGTTCTCCATGTCTCCATAACTACATCAGGCTCTTCAGAGCTCACTCTGCTCATGCCTGAAGATGTGCCAAAAAAAAGTCTATTCAGTTATATCCTCTTGTTCATTTGAAAAATGCAGTCTCAAACAAGAGATGAACTGTATATTGTTTTCCTGACTCTTCAGGGATGTAAGCAAATGTCTATCTTATTGAAAAAAAAATCATAATTCCTTAGCATAAGAAATAAAAGCCAGATTGAGAAAATTCCAGAATGGCCAAAGTAATGGTTTATGTTATCATTCAAGACATCTCCAAGAAGAAATAGCCCTTGTTATCATGTAGTTGGTTATAAAGAGGGAAAAGACAAAAAATTCTGATTTAATGCTTTCTGAGTTGTTCATTCTTCAATACCCAGGATAATAATGAGAAGGACAGTGGTAATTCTCAAAAGGAATTAGACATTTGTGCCTATGAGATGATACCTATGCTGAGGGAGGCCGGAATTGCATCAGGCAGGGGAGAGACTTTGCCCAGGAATGCTGTTAAACACCTCCCATTTATTACCGTGGGCTACATGCTTTGCTTATATTACCTCATTTAATCCTCACAACAATGTACTTAAAGAGGTGGGTGTTATTCTCACTATTTTACAGATGAGGAAACTGGGGGGTGGGGTGGGGTCCAAGAGTTTATGTAACTGTCCCAAAGTCATAGAGCATGAGTAGGGGAGAGAGGGGTGCCAATATGTCCACTTCTAGGGACTGTCAGATCCAAGGCATGAACCTTGGGTGGGACAAGTGTTTGCCAAGTGACGGGCTGAGTTGTTTTTTTATCTTCTGTGATGCATTTCCGTAGTCTAACTCCTTCAAAAGCAGTCCCTGGTCTCAGTTTCCATCTTCTGAGAGGAAGTAGACCTGCCAGAATGACCCACGAGTTTCTATATTGGATTAAATAAGAGAGTCTCCCAACTTTTTATGTAGGAAATAATTATTTTATATTTTGGTATGAGAAAAATTCTCCCCTCAAAATATATAGGCAGGAGCACCATTCGCAGCTGAAAACACTTAGGAGGGGTGGCTTCTCTTTCAGACTGTTAAACCCTTTCCTGGCATCTTCGTTCCAGAGAATATTGTTCTTCTGTAAAGTTCTTTCAGGCTCCTCGCTGAGCCTGAGTCTCCTGTGACTGTGGCAGCCACAGTCCTCCTGGACACGTAGGGACAGGACCTTACCTTTGCTGTCCCACACAGCCCATTTAGAGTAGCTGGGCAATGAGCAGAGTTGCTCTGTCTGGGAAAAATGCCTGGCAAGGTTCAAGCTCTCACACGTGGTTTCCAGGGAGATTTCAGCCAGGCCTAGCAGTCCCACCAGTTGTCAGAACCTCTTCTGGATTCCTACCTTCAGCAAAAATCCTTTAGGATAGCCAGTGCAGCAGGAAACCTGTCACTAACAGCCACCATGGTACCACATCAGCGATTCTCAGGGGTGTGGGCTCCATTGGTTCACTAGGCTATCTGCCTCACCCGGGAGAGCTTTGTTTGATTGTCAGAAAATAGAACATGCACATTTGTCTGTCATAAACACACATGAGCACTCCAGAGCACAAGTAAACAAAAACGGTTGTGGAAGTTGGTAAATGTGTTTGCATTTTTTAACCAAACCAGATGAAGCATGTGAATAACCCTGCAGATCAAGTACCACAGAGTACCTTACTTGTAATCTGCCTCTACAATACAGCCATTGCCACTCATTCCACTCACCCAATTCAGACCCTGGAATGTACTATTTTTAGACCGGCTTTGTACACTACTAGTTAGCAAACGGGCTGTTAAATCCTTTGAGTAGTAGCCAAAAAGTTGGGTGAGAACGCAGAAACCTGCCACACAGATCAGCATCCTAATCAACCCTGGGGCAGCCAGCACTAAAGATCCGCCTTTGTTTCCTTTTCTGCTTTCCCTTCGCCTCACCAGGAATATCAATGTAAAAAGGCAAGGGGACAAAGACCTGGCCTTATCTGTGCTTGTCTTGTCGTTCAAATGGGTTGGTTTACCCCCTCTCCTAGATAGCAGTGCATTTGTCAACATCTTTGGCGGTTTAAGCTGTTCTTTGTCAAAACCACTTTTGGAAAAGATTTGGCCATTTATTTACTTGGGAGCCAGCCTGACGGCAGCAGGTGCGTCATGGAAAACTCAGACGTGGGTGCCTCACAAGCACTGGACTCAGCGACGGGAGGGCCCGCTGCTCCCGGCCAATCGGCCACACGGGAAGGAGGGGAGAGAGGAAAATAGTAGGCAACGTGTTGGCGTGAGGCAGGTGGTGGATGAGGCGGTGGCACAGAGAAAGAATTGCAACACCAGGGAGCGATGAAGGGCTTCCTATGATTTCGCAGCCAACAAAAAACCTGAAGGCACTGAGTTTGGCTCTGTTTCTACAGCTTGAGAAAAGCCGAGAACAGAAGCAATGACGGGGCTAATTCTGAACTAACTTTTTAAAGTGATTTTTGATAAAAATCCAGATCTTTGCCTCAGTTCTTAGCTTCTGTGTAAACTGCTCATTTCCCAATATTCTTTAATTTTTCAGGTGACTTGATTTGCATTTGGTGCAGTGGGCGGGATCATTTGAGCCATCCCTAGTGGCCTAAAATGGGAAGAGTTGGTCCCTGTTTTCTTTTGCCCACCTTCCTCAGGGGGCCATTTTGTTCCTTCACTTGGCCTGGGTTGGCTGGTGAAAGCGTGCAGCCAGCCTGAGGCTGGGCAGTGATATCCTGTGTTGCACCTGGGATGTCCTCATACTCTCCATGACAGCATTCCTGTCCTTTTACAGAACTAATCAGAGGAGAAATAGAAACAGGTTTTGAATACTTTCAGTCAAAAGTGGTCTCTAAATTTAAGGCGGTTTATTATTTTATTTATTATTTCAAGTCCAGTAAGGTCTTTATTATGATATTAGAGGTATGTGGTGGAAAAGTAGTGTGCCAGGATAATGACTAACCATAACAACAACAACTTATTTCTGAGCCCATATGTGCCAGGCACCGACCTAGACACTATCTCTACCTTTACCAGCAGCTCTGCAAGTGTCACTTTCCCTGTTGCGGGGAGTGCTGAGCATTGACGGGTACTTGGCCAAGGTCATCGGCCAATCAATGGCAGATCTGAAATGCCAACCTAGGATTGTTCTCTTTCTACTGCACTAGGCAACACCATGTGCAAATATGAACTCATCCCAAGAATCCAAACACAATTGGCTTTACTTTGATGAACCTCCATTTCGTATTGGGTCCAGTTATTTTAACAGACTCAGCATGTTTACTTACCTCGGGATTCTTACAGAAGAGTAATGGGATTGTTACCTGGGGTTTCAACTGATAGAATTAGCTAATCAGAGTTAGCTTGTCTGCTGCTACTTTTAATTCTTTAATGTTTTCAAGTATTCTATTTGACCTGATGCTTTTCGTGGATGTGGCATAGAGAATGCGGTCTATAGTAACAGTGCATAAGAATATCCTGGCTTCTTTTATAGATGCATAAATAAATCAGGAGAGAAAATTTCCCCAACCCTGAGCATATAGGCAGCACCACCATCTGGCAGGTTCGCATGCACACACAGTTTGACGGAAACCAATCGTTGGACAAAGCCTGAGCAAGAAGAGTTGGTGCTAAATAGGAAAGGGAGCTAACTGCAGGAAGAGCTGCAAAGAAAACAGGAAGCAGGTATTGGTGAAATTTGCCTGTATAATAGTAACACTGTCATAATGAATATTTGCTCAATAGATTATTCTCACTTTTCTCCTACATGTCCATTTATTCGTTGGCCACCATCACCCAATAAGGGTAATGGGGGGAAGTAAGAAGTATAGGTCTTTACAGATTCTAGAAAGTAAAAACTGTCCAAACCAAAGCTTTTGGCCTTGATGTAGATGGTAGATATCTCTATACTAGTTATTACCTGGGCTTTTTCTTTTGCTTCCATCACCATGTTCCATTTCTGTTTCATCTGAAAAGAAAATAAAATAGAATTACCTCCTACACTCATACTGCTATTGACATCAAATTGCATCTTCTTTTATTATGATCAACAAAGTTACTCATAACATTGGAATTTGTTTTTTGCTTTTAAAGTTAAAACCACGGCTGTTGTTGGAATAATTAGTATTGCTTTGGCACTGTGTTCCACCTAAACTCATGACGTTTGTGTACTGTTTACCTTTCAGAAAAGCTATTTTCCAAGAAGGGAAATAAAATGGGAGTACAGACTTCCAACAGCACTTTTTTTTTCTGCTCTGTCCTTGGCTCTGAAAGAAGATGCATGAACAGAATTTCAGGCTGTAATTAATGCAGCTCTTCATAAGATAAGAGGTTCCTTTATCTATAGAAAAATTGCTGCACTAATTCTCAGCGAGAATCAGAAGGCTCCAGTTAATGCTCTTTCTACAGGAGGAATTCACATTTCCTACTCTCTACACATTTACAGTCAAATTTTAGTATTTTCTTATGGGAAAGAGGAGATGGGTGAACATGAAATGATAATAATATTTTATAGGGCTGAATCTATAAAACGTAAATATTATGTTTACATACATATTAAATGGGGTTACATAAAGAACTTCCAAATAATATTGACTCTATAGAAATGTACATGTAAGCACAGACCTTAATTGGACACAGCTTATATCCAGCCCTTTTTTGGAGGGGGCGGGGGGAGGATGGAAAACAAATTGGGAAATGCAGCTCATTTGATGTAGTGAGGAAAAAGAGCTCTAGGTTTCTGTAATGTCATAAAGTACTGTCCAAATGAGAAAGAAACCTCTGCTGTTTCTTTCTTGATTTAAATATCTCCTTGTAGAACACACATTGCAATTCAGAAACAGTACTTTATGTTTTATGTGTGGGCTTGCAATAATTGGTAATGTGTTGGCACTGTATTCCACCTAAACGTGTGGCATTTGTATACTATTTAACTTTTAAAAAACACACACACAATGATTTTCCAAGAAGAAAAGAATGGGAGTACAGCGAATGACTGGAAGCTAGAGGCCACAAGATTCTTCCCTGAGGTCTTGCCACAGAAGACCCCGCAGTAGGCAGTCAGTCCCCTGTGGCACTGCTGATTCATCGGCCCTTTCTATGGCCCTTATTTTCTGCATCGCACAAAATCAGATAACCATTCTCTTCCTTCCCTTGTGACACCCTGTGAGGTGGGTGTGAAAGGGGGTACATAGGTTTGCCATTGGGCCAAAGGCTAAGTAAGATGCTTGGTCAAAGCAGGAAATGAGGGAGTTGGACTAAGAAATGTGCATCGTTTCTAGATATGATCTCAGCAAGTAAAAATGAGTGGGAAGTTTCAGCAACAAGGTTACTGTTATTTAGATTATAGCGTCAATTTTTATTTAAGTGAAAAGATGTTTGTAACACTTGAAAGCAATGGAAGACTAGACTACTGCAGAGTAGCAGTATAGCTTCTGCATCTGTCCAGCGCAGCCTCACTTTCCTTTCGCTTGTCCATGCTCTTGTGCACTGAAAGGGTTCTTGCTTACGTGTTCACAAATGACAAGACTTTAAGCTCAGAACCTCTTCAGAGTGAGAAACTTTTCTTGGCAGGCAGTCAACTGATGCTGAGAGAACAAATCCGACAGAGCCTATTTTCTTCATGTTTCTGTTCCTATTGTTCACCGTCACATAGGAGGGCTGCTGGGTAGGATAAGAGGACCCGCTAAGGAGATGAAGGTGAATTATTCTGGACTAGCTTCCAAGCAATCCTAAGCTTCAGTGAACCTGGTATCACTCTTCCTCTGGTCCCCAGTTTTCCTTTTGTATCCTTAAAATAGCACTGATGTTGAATTGGGTCAGTGGGGAAAAAAAACCGGTCACCAATTATTGCTAACAATTTTATCTCCCAAGAAAACATTTGGTAAATATCCCTTATCTTGAGTACACACCATAGAAGGTTGTTAGGGTGGTATTCATCTTAGGATAAGATGTTTATTTTAAACTTGAATTTCCACAATTGGAAAATTCACCTAATGTGCTATGCTTCCCAGAAAGAGATTTAAATCAAGATACAGTAGTCTCCCCCTTATCTGCAGGGGGTTACATTCCAAGACCCCCAGTGGATGCCTGAAACCAAAGATAGTGCCAAACCCTATATAAGCTATGTTTGTTCTTATACACACAAACCTACAATAAACTCTAATTTATAAATTATGCATATTAAGAGATTAACAACAGTAACAATAAAATAGAAAAAGTATAACAAAATATTGTAATAAAACTTATGTGAACATTGTCTCTCAAAAATCTTATTGTCATGTACTCATCCTTTTCTTGTGATGATGGGAGATAATAAAATGCCAACGTGATGAGATGAAGTGAGCTGAGTGATGTGGGCCTTGTTAGGCACTTGACCTCTGATGATGCTCCAGGAGGATCCTCTGCTTCTGCTGACCCTGGCTCCCTGAGCGATGCATGACAACGTCGATGCCTGGAGGTCAGGAGCAGATGATTTTGATAGTTGGGGATCCTTGACAGTTGAAGGGTTTTTGTTTGCTATTTATTTGTTTGTTTGATTTTTGCCAAAATGTTTTGGAAAAACATTCTAATCAGAAGTTGCTGTCTCTTTCTTTTTAACTCATCAAAGTGTTACTGCAGAGGTTGTGATCCAGTGATCAAACGGGTGACTTTAATGTTGCATTCCATCCCAGGATTGTGTTCCATAATTTCTGGGTCACTTGAACACAAGCAGTGCGATACCTCGACAGTTAATCTGATAACTAAGTGACTCACAGAAGGGGAATGTGTACAGCTTGGACACACTGCTGGACAAAGGGATGATTCATGTTCGGGCAGGATGGAGTGGGACAGTGTGAAATTTCATCATGCTACTCAGAACGTCACATAATTTAAAACTTATGAATTGTTTATTCCTAGAATCTTCCATGTAATCTTTCTGGACCATGGATGACAATGGGTAACTGAATGTGCAGAAGCTGAAACCATGGATGGGTGTGTGTGTGTGTGTGGGGGGGGGGACTACTGTAAGTAGATGCATGCCCAATAGAAGTCATTGCAATATATACCAGAGGACATGTTAAAAAATGTTCAAAGTATAGCTATTCAAAGTAGACTAAACTATCTGGAAATAGCCTAAATGACCATTTACAGGAAAATAAAATGTGGCATAGTCACATGTGAAATACTAGAGGCCCAGTGCACAAAATTTGTGCACTCAGGGGGGTCCCTCAGCCCGGCCTGTGCCCTCTTGCAGTACAGGAGCCCTCGGGGGATGTCCGACTGATGACTTAGGCCAGCTCCCCATAGTCGGACATCCTTAGCACTGCCATGGAGGAGGGAGAGGTTCCCCCAACCGCTGTGCTTGCCAGCCGTGAGCCCAGCTTCTGTCTGAGCAGCACTCCCCCTGTGGGAGCACACTGACCACCAGGGGCAGCTCCTGTGTTGAGTGTCTGCCCCCTGGTGGTCAGTGCGTGTCATAGCAACAGGTTGTTCCGCCATCGGGCCGAAACCAGCTCTCCAACATCCCCCTAGGGGTCCCAGATTGCAAGAGCGCACAGGCCAGGCTGAGGGACCCCACCAGTGCACAAGCAGTGCTGAGGAGGGACCGCAGAAGGGCTCGAGGGCATGTCTGGCCTGTCTCACTCAGTCCTGATCGGCCAGACCCCAGCAGAAAACTAAACTATCAGTCAGAGCTTCTGCCCCCTGGTGGTCAGTGTACATCATAGCGACTGCTTGACTAGTCGACTGTCTGCCCCCTGGTGGCCAGTGCACATCATAGCAAGCAGTTGAGAGGCCTTAGCATATCATTAGCATATTATGCTTTGATTGGTTGAATGGCCAACTAGACGACCGGACACTTAGCATATTAGGCTTTTATTATATAGGACTAGAGGCCCGGTGCACAAAAACTT
>NW_005369942.1:6986724-6991490 GCF_000412655.1 Myotis brandtii
AAGCTGCCTGGCTGCCGGCCGCCATCTTGGCTGGCAGTTAATTTGCATATCACCCTGACTAGCCAATGGGAAGGGTAGCGGAGGTACGGCTAATTACCATGTTTCTCTTTTATTAGATAGGATTAGAAAGCAGTAAAAATGACTGCAATTACATACAACAATATAGATAAATCTTAACAACATGATACTGCATGAAAAAGCAAGTTCAGACATATGCCGAAGCAATTTCTTCACCGATACAGCTCCTAGGGCATTGGAAACTAAAGAGAAAATAAACAAGTGGGACAACATCAAAATAAAAAGCTTATCTTTCACGCAAATGGAAAGGAAAAGAAAGCTGGGGTAGCAATACTTATATCGGACAAAATACATCTCAAAGTGAAGGCCATAACCAGAGATAAGGAAGGCCACTTCATAATACTAAAGGGATCAATACAACAAGAAGATATAACCCTGGTAAACATATATGCACCCAATGCAGGAGCACCCAAATTCATAAAAAAACTCCTGGAAGATATCAAAGGAGAGATCGACAACAATACAATCATAGTAGGGGACTTTAATACACCACTGACACCACTGGATAAGCCCGCTAGACAAACAATCAGCAAAGAAACAGCAATCCTAAATGACTCACTAGATCAGATGGACTTAATTGACATCTTCAGAACACTTCACCCCAAAGCCATGGAATATACATTCCTCTCAGGTGCTCATGGGACATATTCAAAAATAGACCACATATTGGGTCACAAGCAAAGTCTCCACAAATTCAAGAAGATTGAAATCATAAAAAGCTTCTTCTCAGACCACGATGGCATAATGTTAGAAATAAACTACAATAAAAACAACCCAAAATACTCAAACACTTGGAAGCTGAATAGCATGTTATTAAATATTGATTGGGTTACCAATGACATCAAAGAAGAAATTAAAAACATCCTGGACACTAATGACAATGAAAACACAACAATCCAAAACCTATGGGACACAATGAAAGCAGTCCTGAGAGGGAAGTTTATAGCTCTGCAGGCCTATCTCAAAAAACAAGAAAAAATGGTAGTAAATCATCTAACTCTTCAACTCAAAGAATTAGAAAGAGAGCAACAAGAAAACCCCAGAGTGAGCAGAAGGAAGGAGATAATAAAGATTAGAGCAGAAATAAATGACATAGAGACCAAAAAAACAATACAGAAAATCAATGAAACCAAGAGCTGGTTCTTTGAAAGGATAAACAAGATTGACAAACCTCTAGCCAGGCTCACCAAGAAGCAAAGAGAGAGGACCCAAATAAACCAAATCAGAAACGATAGAGGCGAAATAACAACAGACCCCACAGAAATACAAATGATTGTTAAACAATACTATGGACAGCTCTACTCCAACAAACTAGACAACCTGGAGGAAATGGACAAATTCCTAGGAAAGTACAACATTCCAAAACTCAATCAGGAAGAATCTAAAAATCTCAATAGGCCAATAACTATGGAAGAAATTGAAGCAGTCATCAAAAAGCTCCCAGCAAACAAAAGCCCAGGACCAGATGGCTTCTCAGGGGAGTTTTACCAAACTTTCAAGGAAGAACTAAAACCTATCCTCCTCAGACTACTACAAAAAATTCAGGAGGAAGGAACACTTCCAAGCTCATTCTATGAAGCCAGCATCACCCTAATACCAAAACCAGGTAAAGACAACACAATGAAAGAGAATTACAGGCCAATATCCCTCATGAACATAGATGCCAAAATCCTCAACAAAATCTTAGCAAATCGGATCCAACAGTACATCAGAAAGATCATACACCATGACCAAGTAGGATTTATCCCAGGGATGCAAGGATGGTACAACATCCGTAAATCAATAAACGTAATACATCACATAAACAAATTGAAAGAAAAAAACCACATGGTCATATCAATTGATGCAGAAAAAGCATTCGACAAAATCCAACACCCATTTTTGATAAAAACTCTCAGCAAGGTGGGAATAGAAGGATCATACCTCAACATAATAAAAGCCATATATGACAGGCCCACAGCCAACATCATACTCAATGGACAAAAACTAACACCATTTCCCCTAAGAACAGGAACAAGACAGGGATGCCCACTCTCGCCACTCCTCTTTAACATAGTCCTGGAAGTATTAGCCATTGCAATTAGACAAGAAGAAGAAATAAAAGGCATCCAAATTGGAAAAGAGGAAGTAAAACTGTCCTTATTTGCAGACGACATGATATTATACATACAAAACCCTAGAGACTCCATCAAAAAACTACTAGACTTAATACATGAATTTGGCAATGTAGCAGGATACAAAATTAACCCCAAGAAATCTGAGGCATTTCTATACACCAATAGTGAACTTTCAGAAAGAGAGATTATAAAAACAATCCCATTTACCATCGCACCAAAAAAATTAAGCTACCTAGGAATAAACTTAACTAAAGAGGTAAAAGACCTCTACTCAGAAAACTACAGGACGTTGAAAAAAGAGATAGAGGAAGACATAAAGAGATGGAAGAACATACCATGTTCTTGGATTGGTAGAATCAACATCATTAAAATGTCCATACTACCCAAAGCAATCTATAAATTCAACGCACTTCCCATTAAAATACCAATGGCCTACTTCAAAGATCTAGAACGAACTCTCCAAAAATTCATCTGGAATAAAAAAAGACCCCGAATAGCTGCAGCGATCCTGAGAAAGAACAAAGTAGGTGGGATCTCAATGCCAGATATCAAGCTGTATTACAAAGCCACTGTTCTCAAAACTGCCTGGTACTGGCACAAGAACAGACATATAGATCAGTGGAATAGAATAGAGAGTCCAGAAATTAGCCCGAACCAATATGCTCAATTAATATTTGACAAAGGAGGCAAGAACATACAATGGAGCCAAGATAGTCTCTTCAATAAATGGTGTTGGGAAAATTGGACAGATATATGCAAGAAAATGAAACTAGACCACCAACTTACACCATACACAAGAATAAACTCAAAATGGATAAAGGACTTAAATGTACGACAGGAAACCATAAAAATTCTAGAAGAATCCAAAGGCAACAAAATCTCAGACATATGCCAAAGCAATTTCTTCACTGATACAGCTCCTAGGGCAGTTGAAACTAAAGAGAAAATGAACAAATGGGACTACATCAAAATAAAAAGTTTCTGCACAGCAAAAGAAACCATCAACAAAACAACAAGAAAGCCCACTACATGGGAGAACATATTTGCCAACATTATATCTGATAAGGGCCTAATCTCCAAAATTTATAGGTA
This sequence comes from Myotis brandtii, assembly GCF_000412655.1. NCBI lineage: Eukaryota > Metazoa > Chordata > Mammalia > Chiroptera > Vespertilionidae > Myotis > Myotis brandtii. Next base: position 6,990,012 of record NW_005369942.1, read on the forward strand.
ACTCATACAACTTAACAAAAGGAAGATAAACAATCCAATCAAAAAATGGGCAAAGGATCTAAATAGACATCTTTTAAAAGAGGACATTCAGAAAGCCAAGAGACATATGAAAACATGCTCAAAGTCACTAATCATCCGAGAGATGCAAATCAAAACAACAATGAGGTACCATCTCACACCTGTCAGACTGGCTATCATCAACAAATCAACAAACGACAAGTGCTGGAGAGGATGTGGAGAAAAAGGAACACTTGTGCACTGCTGGTGGGAATGCAGACTGGTGCAGCCACTATGGAAGACAGTATGGAGTTTCCTCAAAAAACAAAACATGGAACTCCCATTTGACCCTGTGATCCCACTTCTAGGAATATATCCCAAGAAACCAGAAACACCAATCAGAAAGGATATATGCACCCCTATGTTCATAGCAGCACAATTCACCATAGCTAAGATTTGGAAACAGCCTAAGTGCCCATCAGTAGATGAATGGATTAGAAAACTGTGGTACATCTACACGATGGAATACTATGCTGCTGTAAAAAAGAAGGAATTCTTACCATTTGCAACAGCATGGATGGAACTGGAGAGCATTATGCTAAGTGAAATAAGCCAGTCAATGAAAGAAAAATACCACATGATCTCACTCATTTATGGATAATAAAGACCATTATAAACTGATGAACAAAAATAGATACAGAGGCAGAGCAGTATCAAACAGACTGACAAACTACAGCGGGAAGGCTGGGGAGGGTTAGGGTGGGGGGTAAGAGATCAACTGAAGGACTTGTATGCATGCATATAAGCATAACCAATAAACACAAGACACTGGGGGGGCGGGGGCGGGTAGGGGAGGCCGGGGAAGATCAAGGTGGGAAAAAAAGGAGACATATGTAATACTCTTTGTAATACTTTAAGCAATAAAACAAAATTAAAAAAGAAAGAAAGAAAGAAAAAAGCAAGTTCCAAAGATTACTTATAGTAAAAAAGTAAAAATATCATTAAGTAGGTGTATGCACAGACACACACACACACACACACACACACACACACATAGGGACAAAAAGTTACATAAAATGCAAAGAATAGTGATTATATTAGGTGTGATGAGGCAGGGAGATGGCATAGAATAGTAGTACACTGGTAGATTATCGTCAGTGTTTCAAACATGAAACATTAAATTCATGTTGGCTTATTATATTATTAAACATTAATAAGCACATAAAAGGACCATGCATGGGGAAAAGAATTATTTCTTTAGGTACTGAGGTCACCGATCACAATGTGCAATGGGAACTATCTTATTCATCTTATATCCCCTCTACTGTTTGGCAAGGTAACTAGGATGTAGTGGAGCTTAAATAAGTTGAATAGTCATTGTGCAAAACAACCTAATTATCAAATTTAATTTTATTTTTATTTTTTTTTTTTTGTGGCATGTATCATCTATTTTATTTTATTTTATTTTTTTTAATTAAATCT
>NW_005369942.1:6991745-7011299 GCF_000412655.1 Myotis brandtii
TTTATTTTTTAAATCTTTATTGTTCAGATTACATTTGTTCCTCTTTTTTTTTTCCCCCATAACTCCCCTCCTCCCAGTTCCCGCCCCACCCTCCGCCCTCACTCCCCACCCACTGTCCTCATCCATAGGTGCACGATTTTTGTCCAGTTTCTTCCCGCATCTCCCATTCCCCTTTCCCCCCCAAGAATAGTCAGTCCATTCCCTTTCTATGTCCCTGATTCATTATAATCACCAGTTCATTCTGTACATCAGATTATTTATTCACTTGATTCTTAGATTCACTTGTTGATAGATGCATGTTTGTTGTTCACAATTTGTATCTTTACCTTTTTCTTCTTCCTCCTCTTAAAGGATACCTTTCAGCATTTCGTATAATACTGGTTTAGTGGTGATGAACTCCTTTAGCTTTTCCTTATCTGTGAAGCTCTTTATCTGACCTTCAATTCTGAATGATAGCTTTGCTGGATAAAGTAATCTTGGTTGTAGGTTCTTGGTATTCATCACTTTGAATATTTCTTGCCATTCCCTTCTGGCCTGCCAAGTTTCTGTTGAGAAATCAGCTGACAGTCGTATGGGTATTCCCTTGTAGGTAATTGAGTCTCTTTCTCTTGCTGCTTTTAAGATTCTCTCTTTGTCTTTTGCTCTTGGCATTTTAATTATGATGTGTCTTGGTGTGGTCCTCTTTGGATTCCTTTTGTTTGGGGTTCTCTGCGCTTCTTGGACCTGTAAGTCCATTTCTTTCACCAGGTGGGGGAAGTTTTCTGCCATTATTTCTTCAAATAGGTTTTCAATATCTTGCTGTCTCTCATCTTCTGGCACCCCTATTATTCTGATGTTGGTACGCTTGAAGCTGTCCCAGAGGCTCCTTACACTATCTTCGTATTTTCGGATTCTTTTTTCATTTTGCTTTTCCGGTTGGGTGTTTTTTGCTTCTTCGCATTTCAAATCTTTGACTTGATTCTTGCGCTCCTCTGGTCTGCTATTGGGTGTCTGTATAATATTCTTTATTTCAGTCCGTGTATGCTTAATTTCTAGTTGGTTCTTTATCATAGCATCGAGGGTCTCATTAGTTTTCGTGACTCTCTCCTCAAGTTTATTGACAGCTTCTAGCACATTTTTGCAAGCCCTCAAAATTGCGATTTTTAGCTCTATATCCTCCATTTCTGTCATGTTTTTTTGTCTCCGCATTTTTTATGCTTTCTTGGTGCACCCCCTAGTGGTCTTTGTGCGCAGTCTTGTTCTAGTTGAGCCTTGATTGTTGTAGTTAATACTAGAGGGATTTGACCACCAGGCCGACTGGCTGTGTGAATCAGCTGTGTCTGCCGCGGAAAACTTCTGTCCTCTGGGGAGGTGCTAATCTAGCCTTTGCCTGAGGCGATCTGGCAAATGGCTCTGCGCAGGGCTTGGGCGGGGCGGGCTCAACAGGGCGGGCGGAGGGAGCCGTTATGGTGCCCTCAGTCCTGTTCCCAGAGGCTCTGCTTCTCAGAACCCCCGGAACCGCTGCAAACCTCGGAGGGAAAGCTGCCTTCCAACTGATGCCAGACACTCCCGCTTCTCCCGTTTGGGTCCGAGTCCCCAGCGATTCGCCCGTATCTGGAGCTCAGAGTCTGAGACTCCCCCCTGACCGAAAACGACAACCGCGCTCTCAGCCACCAGCCCGCTTTGCGCGCGCACCTCCGCACCTGAGTATTTTCCACACTGCGCCTCCTCTGAGCCTCGGTGTGCTGTTATTTTTCCTTCTAGTTGAAGAGTCTCTCCTCAGCCAGCCTTCCTGTGGTTCTGGGTGATGTCCGTTCCGTCTTTTAGTTGTATTTTTGAAGTGGTTGTTTGCGGCAGCAGTCTGCGGTGTTTACCTATGCCGCCATCTTGGTCTCTCCGTCTCAAATTTAATTTTAATTTTCATAAACATACATCTCCAAAGTTTAACATCATTATCATGCTAGCCAAGAAATAGCAAACATTTAGCAAAAAATGTTTTCACTGGACCTACTCCTTATTCCACTTTTCTCTAGTTCTCAACAGGCAAAATGGTGTGTAATGAGTGGGTGAATAAATGGTTGTAAGCCTATGTATAGCAAAACCTTTCAACAGCTAATCTATATGGAGCCAAATCTAGTTAGGTCAGAATTTGAAAATACCACCAGACTCAAAGCAATTTGTAAGTAACAAAATCCCATTTCGAGTCTATTTTTCTCTGGTTTCGTAGACCATGTTTCAAAAATACTTTTATCTGTAGGTAAATCAGTCTTCGAACAAACATCGACATCTGTGTGGCTAGATTGTCAGACGGGTGTGTGTATTCATCTCCTCAATTTAGCAAATAAGTAATTAAATATTTTAAATTCATGAAGAAATTACATTTTCTAGAGAATAAATAAAACAAACAAATAAACAAGACAAAATTTAGGATTAAAAGTAAGAATCAAAATACATTTATATTTTTATGGTCCATAAACCATTGACAATGATATATACACAACTTTCCCAAATCTAATTTAAATCTTAGCTAAGAATACCTAGCATATAGTTGTTTCCTGGAATTTTAACTAATATTTGAAGAGGTGGGAAGAGATGTTTTCTTCCTTTTTTTTTTTTATAAGATAGAGTGAAATAATTGTTACGAATTTCATTTTTTATAACAAAGCCGTAACATTTTTAGTATGATTGTGTTTTAGTGTAACATGAAGTCTACAGATTGTGATATTAATTTAGGCATCTCAGCCCAGTCTTTACAAATAAAAAGTCTCACTTCTCATCCCATTGGAATCCCCTTCATGTTACAATATATAGCATTTGCTTTCTTTCCCATGTAGCTAGTGTTTTCATGAGTTAAAAATTGAAAATATGTTGCAACTAGAGTTCATGGATTACAAAACTCAATGATTATATTAGATATAAGGTCCTCTGATCTACAATGAGGACACACTGTTGAGACAAAAAGGTTAAGAAGCTTATATATAATGACTGAGAGCAAATCCTAACTCCTTGAATTCTAATATTAAGCCACAGCACATTATTTTCTCTCCCTTTTCTCCACTTCACCTTTGCCCCACATGACATATAACTTTGAGAACTAGAGACATCTTTCCTGGAAAAGAAGAGAATTGGAGTAAACATAATCACTATCAGCAAACACTTGTAGGCCTTAGCTTCAGAGGGCAGGACCCATGGGTGGAATTCATAGGGATAACAAAACCAACGCGACCTAAAGACTTTCCAACATGAAGAGCTACCGCATAACAGAATGGGCTGCTGTGGGAAAATCTAACTTCCCATCAGGGGAAGTGTTCGAGGAGCAGCAAGTGACGGTCCACAAGGCCACTGTCAAGGGGATTCCAACACTGGGCCACACAATGCTATAGCAACCCAAAGTCTAAGACTCTATAATTCTGCCATATTGGACATTTAATGCTTATGACATTACTAGAGGCCTGGTGCATGAAATTCGTGCACTGGAGGGGGAGGGGCCTCAGCCCGGCCTGCGCCCTCTCGCAGTCCAGGACCCCTTGGGGGATGTCCGCCTGCCGGCTTAGGCCCGATCCCTCTGGAGATTGGGCCTAAGCCAGCAGTCAGACATCCCTCTCACAGTCCAGGGCTCTTGCAGTCCAGGATTCCTCGCTCCTTACCGCCTGCCTGCAGCGGAGACGAGAGAAGCTTCTGCCACCACTGCTGCGCTCACCAGCGTTGAGCCCGGCTTCTGGCTGAGTGGTGCTCCCCTTGTGGGAGCACACTGACCACCAGGGGGCAACTCCTGCATTGAGCGTCTGCCCCCTGGTGGTCAGTGCACATCATAGTGACAAGTCGTTCTGCTGATCGGTCCACCGTTCAGTCGATTTGCACATTAGGGTTTTATTATATAAGATTGTCATTCAGTTTAGTTCCTGGTACTATCTAAGTCTTGTCTGACATTTTGTCAGTATCGATTAGTCACTGGAAATTGTCATTGCACCTGACCTGTCAGCTTCCTGTAGAGAGTGAGAGGATTTGATGAGATTATCTCTAGAATTTTCTTAACTTCTAGCCAAATTCTAAACCCATAAGGAGGGGGCCACTGTGTATTTACCTCACTACCCGCTTTTGGTTATCATGTAAGAAATTTAATAAATGCATGACATTTTCCAACAACACTTATAACCTTTGGGAGTCAGTTCATTTTCCCTGATTCTATTTGAGTCATTTTGATTGCTTTTGTCAGTGGGGAAAGATAATGTCACATAATTAAAATAATAAATAACCTCCCCAATAATTTGTGTTTGTTAATTTGGCACAGAACCTCCAGCTATATTTTGTTATAATGAAATTAAAATAGTACATAACTTGCAGCTCCTGCAAGTTTTTACAATTTAAAAATTGAGGATGTGCTGTATGTAACCAGATTACTTGAATTACAGGGCTCGGTGATTTATATTTGATATAAGATCTTCTGATCTACAATTAGGGGCTAGTGAGGACAAGCTGTTGACTCATAAAGGTTGAGAAGCTGGTATATAATGACCCAGAGTAAATCCTAACTCCTTGAATTCTAATGATAACCCACAATAATATATATATACCGTGGGACCAGCATACCCAAGGCTGTTTGGCTATAGAGATGCATCTTCTAGGATTGCCAAGACCCCATTCTCTCAACTGGACTAACACTCAATCTCCAAGGTTTCTAACCCTCATGTGGGATCTTTCAACCCCAATCTATGGGATTCTTAATGACTCATATCTGAGATAGCCAACACTACAGCAGGTGTTGAAGTCAAAGCCTCTGAGACCAATGTGACACTAAGATGTACAGCGGTTGAAACTGCAACTTCTGACTCAAGAACATCCCAAGCAGTGGGATGTGCAGAAACACCTGACCTCGGGCCAAGTGAGCCAAGCCCTTCAACCACTGGGCCAGCAATCACCCCATATGCCTGTCCACTTACTTTTCATCAGTTAATGCCCAAATATAAGCACAACTCAGTCACCAATCCTCTAGCAGGATGGCCCCCCTACAATTTTTTGGTCGAGCCCCCCCATTGCTCCTCACTTGCCCAAACTTTCCACCATGCCCTCAATATGCTCCATATTTAGGGAATGCTCCTATTTCGTCAGCCTCCTCTCTGAACAGTCCCTTCACCTTTTTAGTCCAAATAAAACCTGGCTTTTGCCTGAAGACACCACTTCTGTGGTCTTCTCAAGTGGTGGTTGTTTATTCTCTCACACACCAGGTGGAGGGAGAGTTGGTGTTTCATTGTCCCCATTGCCATTTTCAGGCCTTTGAGTGATTGTACTCTGTACCACATCCCCTCCTTTCCTTTTCTAGTAGCTTTCATATCTGGGCCTCTCAGTCACTTTTTGTTTTCTTGCCAGCGATCCTCTTAACCCAAAAACCAGCCAATGTTTGCAGTGATTTCAAAATCCAGAGTTGACACATATGATAATCTGGCCTTGGGGTCTCAATTTCCCCATTTCTAATGACCTTAACTTCTCTCCATCTCTTCCGCCCAATCTTGGGGTCACACCTGGACCTTGCCATTATCCATAACTGCTCCACAGCTAATGCCAATTCAAGCATCCTGCTTTCTGGACAGACCTGCCTCTTCTTCCATTTGTCCTTTCCTACTCTGTGCCTGGATTTGCATTTCAGTCCCTTGACCCCCTCCAGTTTCTACCTGTCCATCAGCCCTCTTCTTTCATACCTTACTTCCTTACCCAGCCCAAATCCCACAGCCTGTCATTTCAATAACACCCTTGCCATTTCGCTGAACTCCCAAGGTCACACCATGCTGGCAGAATCCTAACTCTGCATGTGCCCTCTTTTCTTTCTCTATTTCTGCACCCAATATGACTTTTTGGAGAAAATTACACAACAAGGAGAGGGTGTAGATTAAAATTGCTTCCTATATTCTTCAGTGGATAATCCTCATGGTCCAAAGCAAGATGACTATACTACTGGAGTTAGGGGTGCCACTAAAGAGTCAACTGGGAACTGGGGCCCTGGCCAGGTAGCTCAGTTGGTTAGAGTGTCATCCCAATACACCAAAGTTGCAGGTTAGATCCCTGGTCAGGGCACATAGAAGTATCAACTAATGAATGCATAAATAAGTGGCACAAATTGATCTCTCTCTCTCTCTCTCCCTCTCTCTCTCTCTCTCTCTCCCCCCGGATCAAGTAATAAAAATATATTTTTTAAAAAGAGTGAACTGGACATGTCCTGAGTCCACTGGCCAGGGCTAATCCAGTGGATATAGGCATAGGAAATACTGACTCAGACCTAAGGCAAGCTCCTTGCTCTCAAACTATAGGTACCATCACATTATCCACATACTATCAGGTTACCAACTGCCAAACTTCAACTGTCAACACAATACCCTATTCCAGCAAAGCTGTATGAGCCTGATAATTTATTCTGATATACTTTGGCTGCTACCAATTTTGTATCATTTAAAAAATACTAGGGTAATATATTTGAAAGTAAAGCACATTATTTCAACACCTGATTTACTCAGTTTAACATCTGGCTTATATCTAAATTATACATTCTCAAATGGATAGGATTGTAATTTCCCCTATTTATGGGTTACATAATTAAAGTTATGCACATAATTTTTGTGGAAACAGATATAATATCATCTAGAACATCCTAAAATATTCCTGCTGCGTCTCCTACTGATATTCCCCTAAGGAAAAAAATACAAAAACTTAACCTTAAGAAGGTCCTTCTGCATCTAACACCTCAATTCTCCCAGTAACAACTTTGAGAATTTCTTTCTAAAGTCAGATTTTTGAGGACTCTCCATTCTATCATAATTATATTTTTAGTGTTCAGTTGAATAAGAAGATATATTCTGATAAGAGCTTCTATAAACCCAGTAATGTTGTGAGATAAATAATCCCCACAGTACTTACATATAGTTAAAAAAACAAGAGTAGAAATATATGCATCACATTATTTATTTATAATATAAACAATGTAGTGGAAACATGAGCTTGCCCCCCTACCATACAGTGCAAAACCCTTAGGTGGGGAACCACTAAGAAAGAGTTTTAACCATATGTTTTTCTGTGATTTATTTGGTTGTTCAGTATCTCAGAAACTGATCCAATATTTAAAGCAGAAAATGGAATCACTGAATGAAGACAGTCTTAGGCAAAATAAAGAAAATAAAAAGCTTATTATATGTACTTTAGACAAGGGAATCTAGAAGTTGGAGATATTCCAAGACTTCCTCTGAGCTGTTTCCCACAATGCAATAGAACTGTGTCTAAATCATTCATAACAGAAATAGCTGGATGATTTAGGTGCATTCACCAATGAAACAATGCTCCTATTTTACATTGGCTTTAACATATTCAGGAGGAAAACAGTGTTATCTCTCCAGTTATGACTATTCCCATTCTCAACTGCCGAGAATGGGAATAGTCATTGGTTTTAGCTACAGGTATGTCATGGAGTACAAAACTATATTTCACAACAGACCACCCTATCAGTTCGATCATTTCCTAACAGTAGTTCTGATGCAAATCAGACTTTAGCCAAGGGCATTTACTCCTGACATTTCTTCCACTCCTTTTAATGATAATTGATATATGCTTGGTGTTTGCACATAAATGCCGTCATTCTTAGAAGAACTCCATCCCCACCCTACCTAGTTATGATAAGCATAACAGCAGTGATTCATGAAAACAACATCCTGAGAACTTCCCCATTTTAGGAGCTTTTTATGTTTTGTAAAATGTAGTACATTGCATTCAGATTTCAATAGAAACATACCTGGATGACAATGAAAAAGCAAACTTCCATTTAGACGGTACTTTTAGGACCCTGCTATTAAATGTTATGATTAATTCTTCTATACCTTCAAGCTCCAGTTCCAGAGCTTCGGATTTTGTAAGGCATATTAACTGAGCCATAAAGAAACAGCTGCTTCTCGAAGATCAGGTTTATTTACATTATGCTGAATCTGAATTCTGAATCATTATGCCCACATCCTTGATCATGTAAACTCATGACACTCTGGTCCCTAACTTGCAACCAGTTCTTCTGGATTTAAGCCCTTTACAAACAAATCCATTTTTGTCCATATTCCAAAATAAAAGCATCCTAGTTTAGAAGAGTTGTTCTTTGCTGACAGACTTCTTTGCCTGTTCACCTCTAAGATGCATAGTGGCAATTTGACTAGTATCAACATGCCCAGATAGTAAAATGCATGTCCCTTTAATGTCTATACAGCCAGGTTATATGGCATGCCTCCAGAGAGCTCTGAGTTACTCCTCACTTCTTAGTGTTGATTGGTAATTCAGAGTCCTCTGTTACTTTAACAATTAGTACTAATCTGTTGTATATCACAACTCATAAAAGACTATTTCCCAGACTATCCCAGCACAATAGGTGCCCAATAAGTATTTGTTGAATAAATGAATGGATCAATTTATAGACTTGGATGGGAAAAACAAAGGATCAGATTTCTTCTCTGCAACCACAGCATTTATAGGCGTGGGAATCCTGTCCCAGAATCCCGATTGTGAATATGAAGTCAGCATGCTCTAGGAATGGTGTTAAGTGCTTTACACACACTATGTTGTGAAATGCAAGTTGTCGATCTATTTGTCTGAAACAGTTTAAAATTTTCCTTAATACATAAACTAAAATCAAAGCTAACCACTGAATATCATTCTACAAAGTAATCTGCCACTGCAATGTCAGGTGATGGCTTCCACCACAGCCACCGTTTTGTCATTCTATACTTCTCTCTTCTTCTGCCTCCTCTAACCAAAATCTGACATGACTCAGGAATTTTCTAGTCCTTGGTATTTTTTAAAATCTTAGCTTTAATAAAAACATATGGAACATATCAAGCAATTCCGTCTCACTCAATGAAGAGCAATCCAAAGAATGATTTCTAAAGAACTATTAAAGCACACAGGAGAATTTACATTATACTCCAGTAAGTAGTAATGGATTGAAAACATTACCAATGCTTTATAGTGTGAGAAAAATCCTGACTATATAATATTGAGACTATAAACAAAATCTTGGGCAGTAAAAAAGAAATAACCCAGATTCCACAACTGAATTGCTGACCTTTTTATATAGCTGGTCAACATTTTTTCATCTAATTTTAATTTATAAATTTATTATTTTCTTAGGCTAAATCATATATTCATTTGGCATAAAATGTCAGCATAGCTAAGAAATATTATTGCATTTTACCTTTACCTCACATTAATATAAATTAATAAATATTACTATATGTGTGTATTTATTATAATCCACCTGAGGTTATGCAGAGAAAATCTCTTGTGTAACAAACATATGTACAAGTCTCAGCCAATGATCCATTTCTAGGTATGTTAAATAAACCAAATTCTAGTCTAACCAAAGAACTTAGTCCCTTGGAGTTTTCTGCTACCTCAGGTATACCTAAATATTCAGAAAATTTTCCATCTGGAATTTCAGGGGCAATTAAAACTCTTAATAATTCTTTTCCTCCTTGGCTATATCTTTATTGGTTGGCAATTAATGATTTGGCTTTTGACCAACATAGGGAAAAAATACTTATTTCTCTTGTGATGATGTGTCATTTTCCAGAGCTCAGATGCCAATGGGAATTGACCTTGAGTGTCATAAGCAATAAATTTTTGTACAGATAAAATCCTTTTTAGTGGAGGAGTATTTTCCATTAGGAAATTCCTCCTAATAAGAAATAACTTGCCCTAACTGGTTTGGCTCAGTGGATAGAGCGTCGGCCTGAGGACTGAAGGGTCCCAGGTTCGATTCTGGTCAAGGGCATATACCTTGGTTGCAGGCACATCCCCAGTAGGGAGTGTGTAGGAGGTAGCTGAATTGATGTTTCTCTCTCATCAATGTTTCTAACTCTCTATCCCTCTCCCTTCCTCTCTGTAAAAAAATCAATATATTTTTTTAAAAAGAAATAACTAGAATGAACTCTTTCTTTTTATCAGGAAAATAGCCCTGTGACTGGCCCTGATTCCAGGCTCTACCATGGTGACATCTCTGTTGTACCACCAGCTCACCAAAGTGGTGACAGGAGCCATGGGACTGGCCTTTGGTAGTGACAGGCATGTCCCAAATGCCTCCAAATTTCCAAGGCCACCCCACACTTGTAGTCAGCCTCACAGGGAGGTCTGCCTGACCTCATCACCACAGAGCAAGACAGAGTTCTGTAGAACATTCTTTTTCAACCTCTTTAAAAAGACCAAACAAGAACACATTAAGAACTAGAAATTGGTTTCTAGGAAATTTAACCTCTCAAAATATGGGCATTATCTAATGATATGGTCATTCACCAGCTATGGCTGTATAAATACAATAATGTCTACAAAAGATGAAGGACAACTATGAATTATTACTATAGTACTCAGGACTAATGATAAGATTATTAAAGTCACACATCGGTCTACACAAGCAACAATTTTCTTCCAAAAAAAAAAGAGTTGATAAGTGTCATTAGCCAGTGAGGCATTTATTTTCAAACTAAACCCAATTAAGAAGCTGGGCTGCTGGCCATGACTCCTACAGAAACTAATATGCACTTCTCCGTGTCTCTGACAGCCCAGCCCGTGAGAGTGCACAGGGTAGTTGAACTGCATTTCATACTCTTCGCGCTAACATGGCACTAAGCTTCAGAACTAACCGCAGCTCTGCAGAGCAAGGTCAGGCCCACGCTCCCCATGTAGCTTGGTCTGCCCTTGTTGTCTGGACCTGCCCAGGGTTTCATCAGCATCACCTCTGACTCACACTTAGCAGTCAATAGCAAGATGGAGTCACCAACAATGAGGACCTGGCGGAAGGCCAGCCTGTTGGTACTAAAGCAATGCCTGCCACAACACAGCTCGCTGGGCCAGACGTTTATGGGAAATGGCTGACAGCTGGATAAACAAACAGCTCCTTTTTTTGGTGGGCCGCAGAGGAAGCAGGGTGGACAGAATGAAGTCTTTAGGTATATGCTTCAGATAGCTCTGTGTTGCTGTGGGCTGCTAGAAAGCAGCATCAGCATTGGATAAGGACACCAACATGGCACCTCTGGAGACAGGGTGGCTTTCTGCCAGTAAAGGCAGCGGCAGGGAGAAAAAGGCAAAATGGCAAATTGGGTTGGTCCACAGAGCAAACCAGAGGAAAGGCTCCTGCGGGGCACCACAAGGGCTACAGGCCTTCAGTTCCCTGCAGGAGCACTCGGACATGGTAGGAGGCACTGTGCATGGTCACTCCCTCACCACCAAACCTTGCTATGCACTGACCCCCATCAGCAAGAAAAGAGTCTTCATCAGGAACCAAAAGACTCAAGACAGAGAGAAGCTCAAGGTAGAAGTCGCACGGTAGGGCAACATCAACAAGGGCTGTATTAGTAGGTGATCAGGGTGTGTGTGTGTACATGCACATCCACTTTCCCTGGCTTGCATGCCTGAGAATGAGTCATTTGTTGAACTTGGTCTAGGTTTTAAGGCAGTTTGGGCATCTGTGATATAGTTAGCGCAGATAAATTTAATGTAGCATCAGGAAGAATTACTGACTCCTCTATGTGACTTCTCAGAAGAGCAGCATGGGCCTGGTATGGTGGATGGCAGTCAGCTGACATAAGCAGCTACTCTGGGACAAATGCCTGTGTTCCAGGAAAACAAGAAGCCTGAGCACAAGTCAGGAAAGTGAACACCACAAACACAATCTTGACTTATGGCTGTGAGACAATGCTGCCTTTTCTTGGACCCTAAGCTCTGCAAACTGTGACTCACAGGAGGGCGAGTGTGGAGAAGGTGATCAGTGACAGAAGTAAAATTACACCCCACTACGCCTGCCCCTGTGTACCCAGGTCACTGTCAGGCCTGGCCTAATCCTGCAACATGTGGGAAGCCAACATATGCAGATTGAATAGTAGGGGATTAAACTAAAGAAATCACTAGTAAAAAGTTTTTCAGAGAAAGAAAGTAATTATTTTTTAAGCATGAGTGAAATAGAAAAAGTTGTTGTTAATTGGAAAGCTCTGCAAATATTTACTTATTGGGGAAAATCAGCAGTCTGGTACACAGCTTTGACACCCTAGTAGTGATTTCGATCCCTTTCCATGAAGGACTAACACTCTAAACAGGGGGACCTACGGTCATTTCTTAACAGAAGCTCTTAGGTTTGGGGTTTGTCTGAGTTGGACCCATAGGATTGGAAGGGGGTGAAAAACGTTGGCTCAACCGCAATTGTCAGATTATGGTTCAAGATTATTTTCTTAGATATAGTGAGTCTGCAGAGAGCCTTTGAGTAAAAGAAAATGAAAGGCTTGGGTCTAAAAACAGGCTTCCAAAAGTAGAAATAGGATGCAGGAAGTGGAGAGTTGGGGAAAAAAAAAACACCTACTAGCCAGACTGAAGAGTACTAGAGAGAGAGGGAGACAGACTCTGAGGCAGAGAGTCTCCAAGGACAGCTATGGAAGAGAGGACTCTGGCTTTGTGGTTTTGTGGCTTCATTTCAGTTAGTGCCTCATAATTCATTTAGCATCGAGTGAGACAGGTGCCCACGTGTTCTCACCCGCTCCCCCAAGTATGGGGAGGACTCTACCCAGACTTCTCACACCACAATATCAGATGTATATGAGATGGAGGCAGAGGTAGGAGGATTTACAGAGGGGATGTGTGGTTAATTACTGGAAACTCCAGCTGATGAAACAGACTGGCCGTGAGGGACTATGCAGTTGAGTTTGACAATCCTACTGACTGCCAGGCTCTGAACTGGCACTAGGGATGCTCAGATAAATAAACATGCTTCCTGCCATTAAGGGATTCACCATCGAAAAGGAGACAGATGAATGAACCGAACATGACGACTCAATATGTTGTGGGACAAAGGTAAGAACCAGGACAATGGGCCAAGGAAAGGGGCACCTCGCCCAAAAAGGAAGGTCCCACAGAACAGATCACTAGAGCCCTGTGCAGCTTGGGAGGTGGGCTGGCACCGAGGGTTCTGCCACCTCCTGCAGTCTCACGTCTTCTCTCTCTCTCTTCTCATAGCTCCTACTCTCAGTCTCTCCAATACTGTGCACATTCCTTTCCAGCTCTGCTATACCCTCAAGCTACTGGCCGAGCTTTTTTCTTTTACTGCCAAAGTGTAGCCTACATCTCTCTAGATCTCCTTCCCACCCTTTCATTCTGTACTTGCTGTTGACATCAGGACTCGCCCACACCTCTTTATAGTAATGTCCCTCTTGGAGGAGAACACACCAGTGACCTCCTTATGGCCAAGTCCAATGGCCCTCACTGACCTGACACCGAGCTGAGCTGACTCTGGTAACCCCTTACCCGTTGAAACTCTCCCCTCCTGCAGCCTCCCTGGCCTCGCTGCCCTTTCTCTTCCCACACTTCTCTGTTGCATCATCAGCATTAATTCTCTTTCCATCTCATGAGCAGGCGTGCTCCCCAGCCACAGGGAGCTCACCTGCACCCAGAGTTCCAAGTCTTCTCCATGCTGGCAATACCCATATGTGCCCTCTAGTTCTGATCCTTCGCTTTATCCCTAGTCCAGAATTTCCAGCTGTACACTAATCAGGTCTACATCCATGGTCCTCCGTGGCTGCGAGTTCCAGCAGGAGAAGGGAGGGAGGGAGGAGGTCCCCAGTGATCACAGAGAGCCATACTATGTCACTTCTGCTGTTCCTTCCTGACTCTGGTTCCTGGTGCATTTCTGTCTTCTAAGAAGCAGACAATTTAGGGTCCCCGAGGAGTCTCATCGCCTAGGCCCTAGGGGGTGGTATTATTGACTTACACCCCTCCATTCTCTTTTCAGGCCTCATTTTTCTTCTTGGTGAAGTAGAGAAAAAGTCATCAACCCGTGTGGCAAATACTATTACTCATGGTAACACTGCTCTGCCTTGTAAGTTGAATGACATCAGGACTGACATATGAAGTGATTTATACCTCAGCCTTTTCCCATAATCTTTAGCCCCGAAACAACAGTAACAACAATAATAGCACTTGCTATACGCCAGGCCCTGTGCTATGTTAAGTACTACATATACATTATCTTCCTGAATCTTCTCAGAAACCTTCTAAGGCAGAAAACATTTCACAGAGGAGGAAATGGAGGCTTAGGGACGTGGATGTAACTGGCTCAAGGACATCATAGTGAACATGCACTTCATTGCACTTCACTACACAGCCTCTTGTGTCTACTGGATTCGATTAGAGAGGGCTCAAGTTGGTTCACACCTACAAATAATTGAGTGCCTGCTGCATGCTAAGCATTGTGAGATACAAAGGTTTAAAAAGATCAAGTCCATGATCTCAAGGAGCTTACAGTCTAGAGGGAAAGCACCAAGATGAGACTGACGCCTGGGAAGTGACAGGAGATGTTCAGAAAAAAGGGTTATATTTGCACAAAGCCCACCCACTTCTTCAGGTCCCTGCCCTTGAAGACGATCCCAGCTGCCTGAGTTTTGCCTCTGTGATGTTTCAGATTTAGCTTCCCCTCTTCTTTGATCAGGCTCCTCTGTCTTTCTAAAGCTCACACTATACATATAATTTCCATTCAAATTCAAAATCTTTCCGATTATTGTAGTGAATGCAATGTTATTCAAGAATTTTTTTTCCTGAAAGAGCACCTATCTGACATGCATTTTTAATTTTATGTGCAATATGCAAATGTCATCACTGTAGTTGTTAACCGCAGTGCAGGATTGCAATTAACTATGGAGCTGTGCATTTTAGTTATATGGTAATGCTAATGAGATTTTCATAAAGCAAGTCCAATTACCAGCCCTATTTTTTAACTGCAAGAGCTAGTGCAAAGCAAAGGTGTTGACTTCTTTTGGAATAAATTATCCTTTGTCCTTGGCTCCTTCATCATATTCAATCATCCTAAAAAGTAACTCCTGCTACTTTAAATATTTTACCGTCTTGCTCTACAGTACAATATTAATGGAAACTGTGGGCAAGATTGTTTAGAAACCAATTTACCCTGCCAGGCAGTGGGAAAACTTCCTCCCAATGTCAATGCTCCAGCAGAAGAGTAGAGCTTTGAATAGTCAGAGTAAACAGGACCTGGAGGAGACTGAAGACTCAGACAGAGAGTTAGCAAAAATAAACCACCAGGGAGCACACGCATGGGGTTACCTTGAAGTGAGGAAGCAGCACACTGTGATTGGGGATTTAAACTCAGATTTAAGACCAGGTGTGTCCCAGGTGGAGAAGAACTATCTTGGAAGGATAGTCATTCATTCATTCAGAGCACAGCTGTGGGGCTTCTGTGTGCCAAACACTGAACTAGGCACCGAGGGTTCAAATACACATAAGATGGGCAGAGGAGGGAGACCCAGGGGTTAGACATAAAGGTCGATTCTATTCATTAATAGAATCTCTATTAATGGATTCTATTACAAAAAGAAAGAATTCGTGAATTATTTGGTCAATGAATGAATAAATAAGTATAGTGCCCGCCTTCACTGAGCTTACAGTCAAATAGAAGGATACAAACATGTCAAATAATTTTGTAGTAAAATATGATACATGTTATGGTAGATTTTAGAGGGGACAAAATGAAGGGAAAGGTTCAGAGAAGGGAGGTGAAGGGGGACAAGAAGCTTCACACAGAAAAGGAGATTCCTGAGCTGAGCCTTAAAGCTGAGTGGGTATTTGCTAAATGGGCGAAGTGGGGATGAGGGGTCAGTCCAGAAAGAGCAACAGAAAGAAAGTGCAGAGGTGTGAAACAGCCCGGGTTACTCAAGTAATCATGGTAAGTGGAGGCAGAGAGTGTGAGGTGGACCAGAGGTGAAGATGATGTTGGAATGGAGCCACTGAGGGGTTTTAAGCTAGAGTGTAAACACTCAGGTTTGCCTTTCATAAGTGCCACTTGGGCAGCAAAGTGGAAAATGTGGGTGGGGATGGGTGGGGTAAATCACCTATTCATACTTCTTTTTTTCTTTTCTTTTCTTTTTTTGTTTGTTAATCCTCCCCTAGGATTTTTAGAGAAAATGGAAGGGAGGAAAGGAGAGTGAGAAAGAGAGAAACATCGACATGAAAGAGACACATCGATTGGCTGCCTCCTGCATGAGTCCCAACCAGAGCCAGGGGTTGAACCTGCAACCCAGGTACCTGCCCTTGACCAGGAACGCAACCAGTGACCTTTCAGTGTACAGGCCAATGCTCTAACCACTTAGCAACACCTGCCAAGGCTCACATTTCTTTTTTTGCAAGAACCTTTCCTTTGTTCAATTCAGACCCTGAACAAATGATCAGATTATAAATAGTTCCCTGAAGAGGAATGTTTTCTGTGCCCCCTGTGGAAGGCTGTCAAATTATACATCCTCTTTTTTAGTTTTCATCTAAATCAGAGAGCAGAAAGGAAAAACAGGAGATAGGAATGAAAGTTTGCAGGTGGTGATGTGTAGTCTGGGTATCTTTCCTGCTCAACTTCTAAACAAGGTAAAGGAGCATAGAAACAGGAGCACAAGAGAAGAAAGAGACGGAGAATAATAAGGGAAGAGAGAATAATACAAATATTGCCAAAACTGACTAGAGTTATGTATGGGTAATAGGGCTACCTTTTCATCTTTCATACCCAATCCTACCCTCAGCCCCTATCATCTCCATCAGGAAGAGAAAACCAGAAATTGGGAAAGGACAATGGGACATAGAGTCTTCCAGCATTTATGCACATGGAAACAGGCTCTGTAATATATATCACGGTTGGGAAGGAGATAGAAGTTCTTTTAGAGTAATTTCAGCATAGCAAAATTTTAAGAACATCCTAAGAGTGTGGGCTTTAGAATATGGGAGCAGAGTTGTACTTATTTGGGTTAGAAATAGAAACGGTTTGAAGAAGGTAAACATAGTTCGGTCTCACTTCTCCATGCCATGGACATCCTTCTTACAAGGCAGCTTCGAGAGCTCTCGTGATCCCATCCCTATTCCAGGCATCTGGATGGACGAAGGGACCACAAAAATAGGGAAAAGGGCATGTACCCATTCTCTTTTCAAGAAGCTTTCTAAATACTTCTATACCACAATCCCACTTGCATCTCATTGACCAGAACTTGGTCACATTTCCATAGAAGAAGCAGATGGATTGACCTCCAGTGAAAGGAGTTCCACATCACTAACAAAACTAGAAGATTAAACCTCTCAATATTTAGACAAGTAAATGTCTGGGGGGGGGGCATTCAGGAGTTTCTATCAGATGTCTTCTGTATTCATGGTGAAGAATGCAGTAAAGTTATCTGCTGAGAGTGAAGGGGTAGGAATTAAGACAATGAAGAAATTTGAAGAGCGGATAGTGGAGTTCATCCAGGATTGGGGTTTTGCTAGATAACATCAATGAAAGGACCATGGGTCAAGAATATTTAGAAAATGGGCATTATATTTTGGACAGGGGGAAACTCAACACAAGAGTGGATGCTGGACAGGCAGAAGCGAGAGAGGAGAAGTGGAATGAGTACACTGGGAGGACGGAGGACGTGGTCACAGGGCAGTTTTCTGTAGCTGTTGTTTCAGAGAAGGAGCAGTTTCAGGTGAAGTCCAGGCCCAGGGTGAAGCTGTGGGAACGGTCACTGGAAGATGAGGAGGCCAAAGAACCGGATGGTCAGTGGTTAGATGTGCCATAAAGAAAAACTATGAGACAAATGCCAAAGTTGACGCCTGAGAAGTGAGCAGAAAACCAAAAGAGAAGGGCATCATGGGAGGGCAGAGAGTGTCTCAGTGAACAGCTTTAAAGGAGCAGGGCTCCTGAGGCAGATATTGATAGTTCTTAACCCTAAGCTTCCCTCAGCCTCTCCTCTTTTTTTTTTCTTCCTGACAGAGTCTTCCTCCCCATAGAGGCCACATACATGAGTTCATGACCCAACTCCAGGGTCGGGTGACATGTTATGGACTTAATGTTTTCATCCCATCAAAATTCATAGGTTAAACTGCTAACTCCCTGATGTGATGGTTTTAGGAAGTAACCTTTGGGAAGTAACTGGGTCATGAAAGTGGAACCAGGAAGTGGCCTCACCAAACACCAGGTCTGTGGTGCCTTGATCTTGGACTCCCCAGCCTCCAGAGCTGTGAGAAATACATGTTTGTGGTTTAAGCCATCCAGTCTATGGTATTCTGTTATAACAGCCTACACAGACTAAGACATGAGCTTCTGGAGAAGACTTTCTCCCTGTTAAGAAATTATAAATCAGGAGAATTGTCCTTTCTGCCTCTGGACATTGCAGTACGCTGAATAATGGCCCACAGAGCTACCAGGCGCTAATCCCTGGAATTTATAACTGTCAACTTGTATGGGAAAAGAATCTCTGCAGATGTGATTAAGTTTAGGATCAAGAGATGAGGAGATTATCCTGGTGGGCCCCAAATGCAATTGCAAGTGTCCTAAGTGTCTCTCAGAAGAGAAGAGCAGGAGGAAATTTGATAGACACAAAAGAGAAATAAACACAGAGGAGAAGGCCATGGGAAGATTGAGGCAGAGATGGGAGTGATGTAGCCACAAGACAAGAAGTGTTGGCAGCCACCAGAAGCTGGAAGAGGCAAGAAACAGATTCTCCCCTGGAGCCTTTGGAGGGAGTTCGGCCCTGCTGGCACCTTGATTTCAGCTTAGTGATACTGATTTCAGACCTCTGGCCGCCAACCATTGAGAGAATACATTTCCATTGCTTTAAGCCCCCAAGCTTGTGATAATTTGGTATAGCAGTTATAGAAAACTAATACTGACACAGCTGTGAGGGATGTGGTGTCTGGAGTTGCCGCAGCCATTTTGTGACCATGAAGGAAATATGGAAAGAGCTGCTGAATTAGCCAGTTATCACTCAAGCTTTTGACTTCTCATAATGTTAGATCATACATGTTCTTTTTGTTTATGTCTCTTCTAGTTGGAGATTCTGTAACCAAAGGCACACTGATTAACACAGGCCCACCCAAAAGAATGGGGCGGTCATGGTTCAGAAGTGGAGTGAGTAGAGAAAGGACTTGCCCACTTGTCTACCCTGAGAATCCTATCTAATAATAGACAAACATGGTAATTAACCGTACCTCCGACACGCTTCCCATTGGCTAATCAGGGCGATATGCAAATTAACTGCCAACCAAGATGGCGGCCGGCAGCCAGGCAGCTGAAGCGAACAGGAGGCTTGCTTGCTCCAGTGATGGAGGAAGCCAAGGTTCCCCGCCTGCCGCTGCCGGCCTCTGAGCTGCACTCTAAGAAACAATGTTGCAATTATAGAAGCTAAACAAACCCAAGAAACCTGCTTTCAGCCAGCCGGGCCTCAGAGCTGGAGCTGCAACAGTGTTTCAATTATAGAAGCCAAACAAACCCAGATACCTGCTTTCAGCAGCCGAGCCTCAGAGCTAAAGCTGGCTCTCAGCTCCAGTGACAGCCATAGAAGGTAAATAAATCCCAGAATAAAAAAAAAGAAAAAAAGGAGCGGTTGGGAGCTTCAGTCATCCGCCAGCCTGAAAACGGCCCTCAGCCCCTTCACCCAGACTGGCCAGGCACCCAGGCACTTCAGTGGGGACCCCCACCCTGAAGGGGGTGTGACCAGCTGCAAACAGCCATCATCCCCTCATCCAGGCTGGCCAGGCACCCAAGCGGGACCCCCA
>NW_005369942.1:7011620-7043530 GCF_000412655.1 Myotis brandtii
CCACCTGTGCACCAGGCCTCTATCCTATATAGTAAAAGGGTAATATGCAAACTGACCCTAACAGCAGAAGGACTGGGAATGACTGGTCACTATGACACACACTGACCACCAGGGGGCAGACGCTCAATGCAGGAGCTGCCCTCTGGTGGTCAGGGCGCTCTCACATGGGAGGAGCTCTGCTCAGCCACAAGCCAGGCTGATGGCTGCCAGTACAGCGGTGGTGGTGGGAGCCTCTCCTGCCTCCTCAGCAGCACTAAGGATGTCTGACTGCAGCTTAGGCCTGCTCCCCGCTGGCAAGTGGACATCCCCTGAGGGCTGCCAGGCTGCCAGAGGGATGTCTGATTGCCATCTTAGGCCCAATCCCCCAGGGAGCGGGCCTAAGCCAGCAGGTGGTCATCCACTGAGGGGTCCCAGACTGCGAGAGGGCACAGGCCAGGCTGAGGGACCCCCTCTTCCCCCCAAGTGCACAAATTTTTGTGCACCGGGCCTCTAGTAGTATATAAAATGTGGGGAGTGAACAGCCCTCGTGTGAGTGGGGAGCAGAACAGATAACTCGGGGGAGAGCCACAAAATAAAGAAAATATTCAGGGAAGAGGTTTTAAGAGTAGGGGTATTTATTCATTACACAACAGGCTTTCTGGAGGACAGTCAACGTGTTTAGGAAGAAGAGGAGCAGTGGGAGCTGTTCTTCGAAAAAGATTATGTGAATCAGTACAGTGCATTGTTGTGATAAGATTTTGTAGTATATAGATGGAGTGAGGAAGAGGGAGGGACTCACACTTTGGATTGTGACCAAAGAAAATAGGTTTAAAGCTTGGTGCATTTAACCAGCCCCAGGGTTGCCAAGAAAATATGTTCCTACCAATGCTGGGGCCAAAGCGGCTTTTAAACTTTGGTGCCATAAGGTTCATCTGTGCAGTTGGTTAAACATGTTAAACATTCCTGGGCCGCAGCACTCAGTAGGGCCCAGAAATCTGTGCTGATAATAAGCACCCCAACTGATTCAACTACAGTTGATCCAGGACCACATTTGAAGCACACTGTCCAGGGCAGTGACTTTCAAATATTTTTTATTAAAATCTACACTAAGAAATACATATAGCACAGCCACATGCATGCACACACACACGTGCATGCACACACACGTACATACACAAGGTAGGTGAGACAACTGGGCTTAACACAGGGGATGTTTATTTTTCATTCACACAAAGCCCAAAGCTAATGTGTCTGGTCAGGTGACTCTGGTGGGTGGCCCTCCCCCAATGACAATGCAGAGACCCAGGCTGCTTCCACATTGTGGCTCTGACACCTTGTGGCTTCAAGGCTTCCCTGGTGCCATCCTGCTGGCACGTGGAAGGATGGAGCGGAGAAGCCTGTGTGGAAAGTTTTAGGTGCTGTTCCTGAAAGTGGAATTTTCCCTCTGACATCCTCCGCAGCCAGATCTAGTCACGTGGCTGACTGTAATGAAGGCCAGGGAGTGCAGAGGAGCCTCCACCCCGTATCTGTCAGCACTGCCAGATGCTCCACTCTATTAGATAGACATGGTGTATGTAACCAAACCAAAGTTTCAAAAATCATACAATGTCTTTTGAAATTTTTCTATTTTGTCCCATCCCATTCCATCCTCTTTACCTTTTAAAATGCCAGTTTCCACAACTAACTTGATTTCATGTTCTACTAAACAATCCGGTTTGAAAAACACTACCCTGAGGCACACTGGCGTTTGTCCAAAGGGGTGTTTCCTTGTAATGCCTCTTCATCATCCCCGGTCAGCACATAGTAGGCACTCAGTATGTGCTCATCATTGCTGCTCTCAGAAGTGTGGTGGTTAAGAGGAGGGAACAGAGAAAAGCTATGAGAGCTCTTTTTCCCCAAACAGCTGCAATGTTTGCGATTAACAAAAGTAAAATGGCCTCCTTTCGGTATTTTGGTTTAAGACTCTAGAATTGAAATTTGCAACTGGAGTAAGATGCAGGAGGTGAAAGTGCTGGTGGGAGATTGTATATAAATTAAGGGCAGGATGTAGCATACAGAGATGTTCTGTTTGCTTACGGTGTGGCTGGCTTTTGCCCTGCCCTTGCCCAAGATGAGATTCACCAGACCTGCTAACTTCCACCAGGATGGAAACACCACAAACTCAGAGCTGAGAGGTTTCCACGGAGGTTGCTTGCCCTTTCCAACGAGACTGACTAAACCGGTTGGTTCTTGGATTAATGGCCCTCAGTTGTATTTCTGAAGCTCCAGGTGCAAAAAGGAGCCCATAGGTGAGGAGGGGCTGCCCTCACTCCTGCTCCTCCCAACTTCCTGACCTCTTCCCGCTCTTCCTGCATCTCAGGCATGGTTTGAAAAAGGACCAGAGACAAGGGGAAGGGAAAAGAGGAGTGGGAAAAGATATGGCAATGGAAAATGGAAGGGAGAAGAGTAAGAGAGAGAAATGACGAAAGCACCCCAGAGCAATTTTTATCAAATGAAGAGAAAGAAAATTAAATTGCACTTGACTAAAATAAATAAATAAAGTATACTAGTAAGTGCTCCTTGCTCCTCTTCCCACCTGAAGCATGGATTTAGGAGAAAACAACTAGAGGATGCAGAAAGTGTCCAAGGTCGCAGATTCAGAAAGGACGAAGAATGGAGTGTCATGACAAGTGAGCACCACCCAAGGAGAATGCTAACTGCCATTCAAGAATCACAGAACAAAGAACGCTCAATTTAGACAAGTGAGTATGTGGATCTCTGGTGGAAAATTAGAAAGAACCAGCGATTGGGGAAGTCAGCAAGGGCTGCTAAACCCGAAGGAGACCCGGCCACTCTCAGCCGGTCTTCCCCGAGGAACTGCAGCCCTCTCAGGGCCTGCGGAGGTGAGACCAGAGTCCAGCTTCTATTTTTAATGCATAGCCTGGAGATAAGAGTTAAACATAAAGCAGATTAAGACTTCCCTTAAATCTCCTCCACAAAAGAAAAACTGGAATTAATCTGCAGGGGCCCTCTATGGATAGCTCAATACCACCATTTTCTAAGAATAAAATTAGAAGCGTAAAAGTGTGCCCTTATCCTTTTGACATCCAAGAATTATTGCCATCAAAGTACTACGGCCCATGAAATTACTTCCCAGGTTACACTCATTAGATTGAGCATTTTCATTCTGTAGACCTTTCTCTTCTAATGGAAACGAAAAGAAAGAAAAGAAAATCCCCTCACTTCATAAGGCAACCGTTCCCATAAAGCAGCCCATTAATAGGATGCTAATGTGTGTGGAAGTCATTACAAAATCACAAACGCAGAACTGAGAAGCAGATTTCAAACATCGGTAGGCCTGGGCTTGCTGAGGAATTTTGGACCAGGAGAGTGTGGGATGCAGGTGGTGCATTATAACCTGTATCCCTGCTCACTGCAGCTAAAGAGGCACTCAGTCACAGCCTGTGATTTTAAACAAAACACACACAACTTTTAATCACATTACATACTATCACCTTTATGGATTAGACATTAAACAGCAAGCTAGCCGGGCCTCAAGGGCCTCTGTCACTGAATGCATTAACCAGATAACAGGGTGGTGGCAGAGCAGAGATTAAGAGTGCTGGCTCTGGAGCAGTCAGCCTGGGTTCAAACCCAAGCCCCACCAATTACTCACTGTGTGACCTTGGGCAAATTGCTTAATCTCTCTGTGCCTGAATTTCCACTCATGTAAAAGGAAGATAATAATAGTCCACGCCTCAAGTAAGGATTAATTTCGACAATGTATGCAAAGCGCTAAATCAGTTCCTGGCATTATCATGAGTGTTCAAGAGCATTGGGTGGTTATTAGCATTATGGTGTGTGTGAGAGGAATGAATCTGGGATCGCAGTGCGCTCTGGTGGTTTAGTCCAAAGTGGCTGATGGAGACAGTCCTCAGGACATCTCAGGCCTCATCCTGCAGAGGAGGAAAAACCAGTCACATTTTTTGTTGTTCTTCTGTGTATCTGAAGTCATTCCCATGCACTGAGCCTTGCAGTGTGGGTGATGCCTCAGTGTGCATGTTTAGATCATTCCAGCAAGTTATGACCTTTCTCTGCACAGCTCCGTGTGCATGGCGCTCTCCGGGACTAAGAAGAATTACAAGACAAAGCTCTTTCCACAGCATATATAAAGACATTCGTACACCCAGGACACCCAGGAAACTCAGCAAACTCTTTATAGGGTCCAATGTAAGAGGGAACTGCATATTCGAGGAGCAGCTAGGATGAAAACATGAGCAAGAACCAATGCCAGCTTTCAACTTCACAGTGAGCAGAGGGATAGAGTCAGGACAAGACACAGGCTAAGTGAATCCCTGCTATCAAAGCAGTGCAAACTGACTGTTATGGAGTCTCCACAGAGGCAACACCAACCAAGGCACATGCTATCGGATTCTGAAATGTGTTCTCTTGGTGATCAGAGAGCAGCACAGCACAGAATTGGTTCACAAATACTTACGGGGCATCCACCATTTGCCAGATACTATTCCAGGTAATGAGACAAGTCCCTGCCCTGTGAGCAAATAGACAATAAACACACAAGCCCCAAAGTATGTCTATATACATACTTACACACACACACACACACACACACACACACACACACACACACACACACATCAGGGGTGTTGTTATAAAGAAAAATAAAGAAAGGGTTAAGGAGGAACACAAGAAGGAGGTGCCATGTGACACGTTGCTAATTATGAGGTAAAGGCAAAAACTGCGAGAGAAGTCAGAAGGGGTGATAAATGAATGCGACACACACACACACACACACACACACACACACACACATCAGGGGTGTTGTTATAAAGAAAAATAAAGAAAGGGTTAAGGAGGAACACAAGAAGGAGGTGCCATGTGACACGTTGCTAATTATGAGGTAAAGGCAAAAACTGCGAGAGAAGTCAGAAGGGGTGATAAATGAATGCGAACCGAAAGCATTGTGGGAACATTTTGTGACCTTGGTAGAGAGAGTAGACTGTGGCCAGAGAGGCAGGTGCTGATGGGGAGAAGTGGGCACTGGCAGGCATGGTGGGTGGGGGCCGGTTTTTGGGATCACAGGGATAAACTGAATCTGCTTCCCCCATACTTGGAAGGCAGGGAGAAACGGAAGGAAAAACAGACCACTCCAGTCTGGTAGGCGGCAGGTTCCATGAGCAAGAGAACTTACATGCAAGGCTTGTCTTGGGCAGCAGCAAAACAAGTAGTTTCCACACCCGCCTGCCAAATCTTAAAAGTTTATAGAAGGGCCTTATCTGCCGCTTATCTGGAGCCGGTCACGTAGCCAGTCCAGATAGCCTCATCACCACATTCCTACCTCAAAGCTGTGTCCTTGGGCAGTTTCTATGTAGGGAAGGCCACCAAAGTGCACATTCCAAGCACAGGGAGGAGGTAGGGGCCTCCAATCGCTCAGGCCCAGCTCTTGGGTCAAATCTGCGGTCACACCTTCTTCATGACCTTCATCATCGAGGTGACCAAGGGATCTGATGCCAGAGGTGCTGGGCCTGGTGCGGACCAACACAGGTTATGAGGTGTAAATGTCAAGCGCTAAGTTTTCATTTCAGCTGGTGGACAGGGACCAGGACCTCGGGGCACCCCTAGTGACATCAGAGCACCTTCTCTTCTAGCTGTCCTCACTGCTCAGCATAAAGAACCTCCGAATGTGTATGTCTCCGTGCAGTAGAGAAAAGGCCACCTGCAGCCCCCTATCGGCCCCCCTCTGTGCTGGTAGTGCTCCCAGCACCAGCTCATGCTTGCCCTGTTTCAAGGGGGCTGATCATCACCTCTGTGGTGTATCGGGTTGGGGGCCACCAGACCACACAGGAAAGAGGAAGGGTGCCTGAAGGAGAGGAAGCTGGGCTGGGGAAATGCCACTGCCAGCAGGGCTGTAGTTCCACGTCTGGGCCTTAGATTTACTGCCTCTTCCTCCAGTGGTCACATCCCTGTGCCAGTGTGCACACCTCAGCATCCTTCCCACCCTCTAAGGTTTGCTGCCTCAAATGTCTGTGGGTCAAGCAACCATGTAAATAAGCCTTTAAAAAATACATGGCATATAAGTATGAATATGACTTTGAGAGTTTAAGGAGGGCCCTTCACATCTTGAGCTATTTGGGGTACTCAGAGGCCTTTTCTAAGAGTTGTGTCTTATTCCGTGGGTTGACTTGGCTGAAATTCTAAAGGACAACACAGAATATTCTGTATGAAGTATATGTAATTCCTTCTTCCAAAATCAAAAGGCCAGGCATCCTGGGAGTTTGCTTGGCTTGCAAACTCGAAGGAGGCAGTCTAATCTATGGTATATGTAAGATATGTTATTTAAAAATTATTATTATTATTATTATTATAATCAGATCAGCCTAAAAGTCAGTATCTCTGATGCTCAGACTCTCCAATGAGTAGCTCCCTTAGAAGCCCAGTAACTTCACTTAAACCGAATCATTTCACTTTAGTAACCAGCGCGCATTCTATGTCCCATTGATATAAAACTGTTTAGAGGTTTTTTAATTCACTTATACATTTTTTTTCAATAAATATATTGAGTACCCAATATGTGTTAAGTACAACACTACCTGCTAGGGATTCAAAGGAGGGCAAGCCAGGTGAAAGTATAGGCCACACGTTTTCTGGTTTCATAAATGGGTTTCTCTAACTCCTGCAGAGACATTCTGCCTCTGGCAACACTGTGAGCATTCTGCTGTTGTTAGTTCTCTTTTAGGCAATGCACCTTATTTCAGCAATCAGGTTAGTCATTAATTACAGAGCAGGGAAACGTGCTGTGGAGTTACATCTTCAAGATGTTCTAAAACATTTATAAAATCAGAATATAAGGTGAAAATTGTGAATAAGCAAAAGTAGCTCTGAAATTCCCTCAGGACGGGACCATGCTGGAAACCAATACACACCATGTATGAATAAATCTAACTCAGCCAATGTTTCCTCTGGCTTTGGCTATGCACCAAATTAAATGGCTGACTTGCATTCAGGGGCAATAGTATTGATAAAACTGTATCTTTAAAACACTAGAATTGCACGCAGCACCTGATAAACTGGGACAGAGTGAGAGAACAGCAGACCAAATGTGTTGACTATTTTGAAATAGTAACTGATGAGTTACATTCGCTTCTAATGGCAACACAGCTCCAGCCACTGAGTCAAAGGCATGCATTGTACTAAGTGCCTGTGGGGATGGGTCTCAAAGCAGCTTCACCATCCTCCCACCTCACACTTTGTTTTAATACTTAGTCTGTGCGTCCATATCTGGGCAAGGCAGGATTCTCCCCCTCATCATCCTTCCGCCCTTCTGCTCAGAGGAAGAACTGCCTACTGGAAATGGGGCTTGAGAGCTAAATTATGCTCAGTTATCGACAAACAAAGCTACATTTCTACTCACACGAATAGTCTATACATTGTAAGTCTGCTACACATATCTCCAGGGCACACTCTCAAAGATATACCTCCAGTATCTGAAATGGCAGGCACCAGCACAATTAAAATGGTTCTATGTATTAAGAGAACCACATACTGAGTTTTCATAACTTCAATGTATGCAGGAGCCCATCTCCCCACACCCTTGGTTCCCCTATTCCCATGGCTCTCGGGACAGTCGGTTTCAAGAACATGACAATTTATTGGATGTGCAACTTACACAGTGTGCATCCACTAACACTCACACCCATCAAAATGTACCAAATGCACCAGAGAAATGAGATGTTTTGTTCTGTAACTCTATGCTTAACACCTTTCTGGGTTTAAATAAGATTGACTCATCATTTAGGTTCTAGGCATTTTTAACTGTAAAAGTTACTCAGAATCATACTACGTTCTATCTTGTCATTCACTATTAAATAGGGCACAGCTGGCCAGAAAATATTGTTGACTGCTGATTAATAAATTAAAAGATTATACTTATAAGCTGGATTGCTCAGCGGGACCTGGGGAGGTTATATACAAATCTTAATATGAACCACTAGAGTATAAGGAAATCTAGCCAACTAATGTGACCTTGAGACTCTATACAACCCCAAGATCCCATGGTTTCTAGTCTAAACCACCCAGCATAACTGCAGTTCATCTTTAAGAAATGAAGACTAATTGATTCTCTCTTTTGGAGAAACAGCATTACCTTTTGCTACCCTCAGTCTGGTTTTCCAAAATGCCATTTTAAAGAAACCCCTGCTATAAAGGTAAACAGCAAGGTGGGCTGGGCTTGCTGTTGGGAAGGTGAAAACATACCTCTCCTCAACCATGTTGAGAAGAACCACTCAGGTAGGATTGGAAACTAACACCGTGTGCGCTGCCCAGGGCCGAGCTCAGTGAGACGATTAAAAGGTAGAAACTGAGAACAAGTCTATTACGGAAATGCAATTAGCTTTGGAGAGCAGTGTCTCAGGGCCATCCATCCCCACGGAGCAGAGGCAGCGCTTCCCAGCAACCAGGACACAAGTGGCAGAGTTTCTGGGGCCTTGAGGGCCTGAGGAGAGAAAGTGAGCAGAGACGAGCATGTTTGTGGAGATGCCAGGGCCCTGTAAACGTGTCTCTGTGGTCACATGCTGGCGAGCTGCCCAGAAGGAGCCAGCCCAGCTGCTGGGTCGGTGGCAGTCTGTTTAACCTGATGATACTGGGAGCATAATCCCAGCTCTCCAGTCAGTGGGGCACTTTCCAGGCAAAAGCTCTCGAAAGCATCGGTTCACTGGCCATTGCAAATCAAGAGGGCTCGAGGGAATGGCAGTCAGACACATCTACCCTTCCAAGAAAGAAAGTTAGTGTGGATGTTTTATGGCTGGTGACACTACAATACTTGTAACTAGAGTCAGAGCTGCCAGCCCCAAATCTATCAATCATAGTTCTGATAAAATTCTAGAGCTAAAAGAGACTATGGAGATGGTTTAGTTTTAGGAAAGAATCAGGAAAGTTTAAGACCTTTCAAAATTACACAGCTATTTGGTGGCAAAGCCATGACAAAAACCCACAGAGCCTGGCTGCTAATCTAGGGATCTCTTCATTTATACCCAACAGCATTTAGAAAATGTATACAATATCTCTCCCTTGTCACTGTCCAGTCATCATAGCTCACTTCCCCCAAGTATCCGAAAAGGGTGTTTCTGAGAATAAATATCTGGAAAGCTTTTGCAAGTTTTGTTTAGAAGGTTTTCATTTGCAGTCAACATCCTTTCTAACATTTTGTGACATTTTTCTAAATATATTTCTTTTTCTAACTGTACATATAAAAATTGTAATTCAAAAGATAGAAATAGAAAGAAGTTTTCATAATTCCATAGATAGCCATAATAAATATCTGTTGTAACAGGTAAAATATATTTTACATATAATGTATAAATATATGTGTATAAATATATATAAAATATGATATGCTATAATATATGAATTGTTGACAATTTAATGCAACAGGATAGGAAAACTCAAGCACATTATTAAGCTTTTGCTATTTTAGAAGAAGAATGCTGTTCATTCTTGGTGGATGGGAGAAGAGCTCCTGAATATCTAAAGAGTGAAATTTCTTCCCAGAGAATGACTAGCCAAGGCCTTTGTTCAGAAAGTCTAGGCTTTCTTCACCACCACCCTGTTGCACCCTCACCAATCACTACCCCACTATTAACTTTGCTTGTTTTTCAAGCCCCAAGATGAGAAATTAACCTGGGATCAAGGCTGCCTACTTAGAGAGTAAGATGATAGAGGGACCCGACCTTTGGGAGAGGGAGGAGGGACAGCTGGCTTCCAGAAGACAGCAGGATGGGGATGTTGCCTGTTCCTAAAGCCTAGGAGCTAGCAGGAGCTCCTGAAGCAATGGATGTATATACCTAGGAGGCCAGGAACTCAGCATCCCAAGTGGAAGTCTCAGTAAAGACATTAGTGTCAAAGCGTGGGCATGGATGAATTGTCTACCCACACACACATTACATGGGCAGGAATACCAAGTGCTAAGAGATAAACCCAACTGCCTGATAGCCAGGGACTTGATCCCCATTTACCTCTGACCACTAGGCCCTAGAGTTCTTTTATGACTCCTAATGGGTGAAAGGAACTCCCTGAAAAATGAATGAGACTAGATTTCCTAACAAATTTGATGGAGGAGGCTGAGTCTCATTAAAACAAATTAAGAAAAATAAAGGCATGCAATGACTCTTTTACCTATTAATTGTGGAACAAAACAAGCATGTAACATATGTCATATGATATGATATGATTTACATATCAGGATACCCAATCATGCAAAAATTATTTATTTCTATTTACACACATACTTCACACTAAATGTAAAAATTTATTCAAGGAAGATTAAGTACACAGAAGTAAACAAAAAAGTCTCAGAAGAAATTTTAGAAGACCATATGTATAAGCTAGGGATCACAGACCTTTATATAGTTTATATCAAAATAAGAAATTTAGGAGTGATAGAAGATGGGTTTATTTGATATATAAAAATATAAAAATTTTGGTATAGAAAGACATATAATAAAGTTTTAAAATGCTAGATTATGGAAAAATCGGCATGGGTATGTCTGATAAGGGTTAATATCAGTAAAATGCAAATAATTCCTATAAATTAATAAGAAAAATATAAATGATGCAACAGACATAAGAGTACATAATATGAATAAAAAACTCACAGATGAGCAAATCCAAATGGTGATTAAACACATTAAAAGGTACTTCATGCCACTAGTTGTCAGAAAAATGTAAATTAAAATAATAATATATTCCTTCTTACTCATTAGTGTTTTTTTTAAAGGAATACTTTCATACAGTTGATGTTGGAAATTTAAGCATACACTCAACTCAGAAAGCCCACTTTTTGGAAATTTCTTCATGCCATTGAGGTAGGGAAAGATCACATAAACAAGACACAGAAAAAAACATGAATCATAAAGGAAAATGCTGACAAATCAGCTATATTAACATTTATTCCTATATGGCAAAGGATGTCCTAAACACATTTAAAAGAAAAATAATAAACTGGCAGAAGACATTTGCCACTCATATAATCATCAAAAGAGTAATATCCAGAAATGTTTTATCTATATGAAATGCTTTTTGACCTACAAAAATGGCAATCTCATATGATTTTAGCTAATACAAAGAGTTCTCCCAAATCAATAAGGAAAAAGACAACCAACCCAAGAGGAAAAAGATGGACAAAGGATATGAATTCACAGATGAGAAAAGCCAAATGGCCAATAAATGATTAAAAATGCATGTAATTCACTAGAAACCTTACAAATAAAACTATGATGAGATATTGTTTCATATCACAAGGTAGGCAAAGGTTTTAAAAGCACTGGTAAAAATATGGGGAAATGGGAATTCTTATACTAGTACACTATAGGAGTGCAAATTGGCAAAAATTTGGCCATACCATGTGAATAAGCACAGTATCTGACCCACCAACTTCACTGCTGGTATATACACCAACTAGAGCATCAAACAGACATGTATAAGGAGGATTAATGAAGCATGGCTTCCAATAGTGAATAACTGGAAATAATATTAATAAGTAAATATCAGATAAGTAGATTCAATCTGTCAAAATTAAAGAATTGGCTCTATGTGTGTCAAAAGAGTTAAAAAAGCAAACTGCAGAAGGTTATCTTGAGTATGAGCCTAATTATGTAAATTTGAAAATTACACAGAACTATATAAACATAGCAAAATGTGGATGAGAATAATATCTAGCTGATTTAAGATAGTGTTAGGGAGGGAAAGAAATAAAATGAACTAAAGAGGTCTTCATGATCCTATCCTTATTTTAAAAAATCTGAGATAAATATGGCAAAATGTGGAGAGTGGCTACAGTGTTTGGACAGGTTCAAGCCTCGGCCTAATGAGAGGGCACAGTCCTCTCAAATGGCCACATGCAAGTCCCAGCTTGGAGGGCAGAGCCCTCCCAGCACAATTATAGCCAACAGCTATAGTTGTAAGCTTGAACCTATGGTCCGAACACGTGGCTGCACGTGTCTGAGTGATGTGGGCTTGATAGAGTTCAGGTGCATGTAATTGAGTAGGGTCGAAACCCAGGAGAATGTTGTAAACATCTTGACCACGCCCTTACTTTGCCTCGTGGAATCTGTCTATAAAATAAAGACACAGCTTGTAGTCTGTGGCGCTGTCTCTCCATCCGGGAGCAGCGTCCCACCCAGACCCAACTTTTTCTCTTGTATGTCTTTTCTCCATTCTTCACCGCCACCTCTCAGGGTCATTGAACCTGGCTGAGCTGGCGTGGCACATAAGGCACCCCGGGGCTGAGTATGCCATGGCCGTGCCGGCTCGCCACAGCAAAATGTTAATAATTATTTTAAAAAATAATGTTGGGTATTTCCATGTTTTTGAAGTATCATGTTTTTTTCTGTATAGTTGAAATATTTCTAACAAAAAAGGAAATAAAGGTTCAGTGTGTGAGGTTCCATGAACAGGGTTGATTGGGGCAGTGCCACTGACAGGGCACGGCTGAAGAAAGCATGGCACGTCATTCCCATGTGCTTCACCCATCTGTGGCTTGCAAAGGACAGAATTTGGCTTTTGTTTAATTTAACTATTAAAAATAATGTGACATTAATTTAGTATCTCCGGTTGCTGAAGTCATGAAAAATGGGATCCTATGATACTCAGTGTTCTGAAGCCAGCTCTGTAATATGTCATCATATAGAAGCAGGTGACATCATAGGTGAATGTTTGCCCACTTGCCTCATCCTGTTTATTAATGATATATCTCCTTCCCTCTATCCCTCCTATGTCTTTGAAGTTTTGATCTGGAGAGTCCTTTACCAACCTCCAACTCCTCTGTGGAACCTCTGGGTCACATCATTTTGCAAGAGAATAAATTATGACACCAGGGTCTTTGGTTTGATTTCTAATTAAACAGAAAGACCCTTAATAACTAACTCATCAACTTGTGTGGGTGGCAAATGTCAGAAAGCCCTTTGGGATTTCAGCTTTCTTCTCTCCTGTCATCAAGGGAAGTGTCTACCAACATGTACCTCTATGTGCATAGCACCTTTATTCAAGGGCTCGGTGAACCTCCTGTCACTGTACTACTGTTCTCCTAGGTGAGGCCAGGCAGGAGACAAAGTCACATCTCTGCTGGTATCCAGGGATGGGAGAAAAAGCATAGACAGCATGTGTAGAACACTAATAACAGATAAATGGCCAACAAAGGGCCCCCATCTCCATGAACTCAGTTCAGCTATGTATAAATTCAGCCCATGAAGACTGTTGCTCTGTTGCAGAAGTTACACCATTATTGGAAAGATTCGACAACATTCACATAATTCCTTAAAGACATTTGGCTCTCTCTCAACTCCTTTGGCTGATATTTTAAAAGCTACCTCTATACTTTGGACGTGTGGTCTACTGACATTCAACAGCTACGAAAGAATCAGTCATATGTATACCAAGCCATCCATGCCCATACGAAGATCTTGTCATCCAGAAGTAAAATTTCATTTCTTATGGGGGGGGGGGCATGAAAGTTTTTTGGTGTTTTGTTTTGTGTGTTTTTTTGGGGGGGGGGGGCTTTTGTTTTTGTAATGTTGGCAATTTCTTCTCGCCCCATTAGATTGGATCAAAACCTCTCAAAGGGGTGCAGAGACTAAGGGAAGTGATCTGAAGCTTCCTAGTAAAAGCAGGTCACAGGATGCTCCTTCCTCCTCTTTCCTATCAACACCTCTGCAGGAGACATGTCTTCAGGATGGCAACTGCACACACGGCTTCTTCAACTTGGGAAACAAGACTGGAATTGATAACTGCCATCAGCACACTAGCCATTTGCAAACTGCACCTGCTGCAGTGTTTAGAGACATTTTTTGGTCAATTGAGGACAAAGGAAATGCCCTCTTCTGTGTTGAAAGAAAACAAGCTACTGGCTTCAGTTGCCTCCCCGGCCGTGGCTAGCTGATTTCTGAGATCTTCTCTCCCTGTAATGGTTTGGATGCTAGGGCATTCGTCCTGTGATGCTAACACATCCAGACAGCAGAGTGCTAGTGTCACGCTGGGGGTAGCTTAGGGGCATGGACTTTGCAGGGGGATCTGTAAAACACAGAATCCTGTTCCCAGAGACAGAATAACATTAAATGTCAAATGTGGCATATTAAAGAAGAAAGTTTTTTGTTTCGGATTATGCCTAATACATGCTGGTAATTGCCACTCAAACATTAAAATTACCCCCCAGGCCAGATGCATTTGCTGTTCTTTAAGGTGTACTTTTAAACCTCTATACTGCAATAATCCTGGCCTTTTATGGAGCTATAAGCCCAAAGCCGTACAATCTCCTCTCATCAGGATTCACGTGAGAGGACCTGTAACCTTTATGGTGAAGAAGCACTACTTTCTATTTTTCTCATGCTTTTAGGTAAGTTTCCTAAAAGGTAAGCGTGACAGGTCTGGTCTTGGAGAGATGAGGGTTGCCCTGAAAGAATGGGGAAAGGGGACCTTCAGGCACTTCCATGCTCCAATTTAAAGTGCTTCTGTAACAGGAGCTGAGACCACACTGTGAATTAGGTTTTGGTTCATAGCCTGGGAACCAAGGGCTCTGGGGTATTAGTCTTTTTCTCCTTGAAATTCTCTAAGGAGCTTAAAACAGTGCTCCTGATAGACTTGTTTTTACATCCTACCTGATTATGTCTGGGGAGGGATGTGAAGTGAAGGTTAAGGGGCTGAAGACGGGAGGAAGGGTCAAGATTCTCTGGTGGCCACTCCCGAGGCTGCACATTGACTCTATTTTGGGTCTATCTCTGTTCCTTACCTTCCTCATGCTTTCCCACTATTCATAACAATCGTAGTATCAGCCATTTCTGCTAGCTTTGATGTAACTAACTCATAACTTAACTGCCCAGGCTGATATAAATTTGTGACTTTCATTGTGCCACCTTTTTTGTGGGTGGAAGGAAAAGGATTCTCTCTAGAAAATAAGCAGGCTATCCCCATCAATATCCCTGGTAGACCCTGGCATCCCTTGTGTAGAGACAGTACAAAGTGAACTCCTAATAACAAAAAGTATATAAGCAGCTTATTCTGATCTTGAATAATAAAAGTTAATTATACACTCTCAAACTTCTTCTACCCAGTTACTGTAATTTATCTAAAATGTGTAGAGAAATGTGATGCATTGTTAGAGAGCTTTAGTACTCCAGACCTTCAGGAGTACTTTTAAGAATTAAATTAAGTCAGTGTCCTCCATTCCACTATCCTTAGACTCCTCAACTAGGGGTTGGGGGAGGAGTAGGAGCCCAGTGTGCAGCCCTGAAAACTGCAATGCATAAAAAACCAATGGGGAGTTTCTACTGCCCCCTGCTGGTAAAAATGGGCCAATATTCCCAAGACCTCTTAAACTGCATTGAAACCATGGTATCAGCTTTACATGACTTTAATTTTAAACATTTTGTATATATATATATTATATATAAAATTGGTTTCAGAGAAGAAGGGAGAGGGGAAGAGAGATAGAAACTTCAATGATGAGACAACCATTAATTGTCTGCCTCCTGCATGCCCCCTACTGGGGATCAAGTCCACAATCTGAGTCTGTGCCCTGACTAGGAATCGAACCTTGACCTCCTGGTTCATGGGTCAATACTCAACTACTGAGCCACACTGGCTGGGCTAGTTTTTGGGGGGTTTTTTTCAATTAATAAAACTGAGCAGTACAAATCTACTATGTGGCTTTTCTCTAATTATACTCCCACTCCTCTGTTGTCTTAGTTTTGTTTCTAATAAGGTTGAGTGCAATATTTTAAATGTTAGGGCATTCTACACCAGGCTGTAGATTTGTCTTAGTTACTAAAGTCCCTCTTAATTGTAATGACAGATATATGTATAAAAATTTTCTTAAAGTTTTCTTTTAAGACTGCATCTTAAAAGTAATTACATATGAGGCAACTGTGGATGTAGCAAGTGCTGAACTTGGAGTCATATGTTACAGTTGAAATCTCAGCTCCAACACTTATTTAGCTGTAAGACTGAGGTGAATCACCTAATCTCTTAGATATTATTTGTGAAAAAGTAATCATAACAATATATATCACACAAAGTTGTTTTGAGATTATTTCAATAAAAGTGTTTCGCCAAAAGCTAAACAATTGGAAGGCACCACAGGTATTAAAAGAGTGGATAGGAATGGGGCTGCCCATGCAACTATTATTGGACATGTATTTGGAGTCAAGCACCCTAGAGCATAGTAAGAACATTAAACTTCAGGTACTATTTGAGATTAACATTATTACCATCGCTTAATATTTAATTCACACTGGTCTCTAGGGGACCAGACTGTGTGGAACATGTTGATTTAGATATTCACCGACTACTTGAGTCCCCAACTAAAGTGCATACATAATAGAAACATAGACAGACTAGAAGAGCCACTTCATGAAGCATTCTTAGAAAGCACTTTTTCGATAACACAGCTACCAGTTTTAAATTAGTCAAGTGGGGAGGCTCAGCCAATCTCACTCCTCTGGGAATGAAGAAAACTTATTACATTGAAGATTTGGGGAGTGGATTGTACTTTTTGATCTTGGTTTTTCTGCTGTAAAGAGTCTGTTATCAATAAGACAAATACAACCAAAAGTTAGAATCCCTGAAAATTCACCAAAATTGTCTATCTGCAGCTGCTCAACAATTCCTTCATTTTTTCAACAATGGCTTATAATCTTTATTTGGATTTACTTCTTGGAGTCCTTGGTCTTTAATCCAATCTTGAGCTTTACATGGTTCCTATTTAATGCATAAAGAATATTTTGGATTGTAGAAGAGTCACAAAAAGTCAAACTCAAGGTCCTAGTTTTTGTTTGTTTATTAGTATGAATAGATTGTCATTATTTATTTTTCACTTATTCTGCACCTAGCAGGTTTTCTTTGTTAACACCTCATATAGAACATAGTTAATTTAGTAAATGAAGTGGCTGTATGGTATACACTGAAGAGAACTTAGAGAGTCACCATCAGAAAAGGCAGAAGAAAGCGTTTCAGGGATGCACTGAAACCATTTCAAATACCATTGTCTCTGAATTTCAGAAGGTGGAGGAGTGGGGGATGTGGGAGAGGAAGTGACAATGGTGGGGAAAATAACATAGTACATAGCTATAAGGAATAGAGTAGCTTCTTTAAAAGAGTTTAGACCATTTTAAGAGGAAGCTATAAAACACAAAATAAGCCATGCCAACAAAAAGTATATCCTCTTTTTTATAGGGAGACTTACGTCTAGGCTATAGTCACTTGGTTTAGGTGGTTGCTGACTCCTCTGGGAGGATACATCCATTTTTAGCAGAAATCAAGAGCAAGGAGGACCACTGGGGCAGCAGGCTATCACAGCAACTCACACGGGAATCAATACACCAAAGGCCTAAAAAGAATGCCATGCCAGCGAATGATACTTATAAGCAGGACCAGTGAGGCCACATGGATCCACACACACCTACTTTTCTGATGTTGGCCATGATGGTGCCAATGGCAGAAACCACAGCCGGAGATCTGCCCAAGGAATCCCTGAGCTCACAGGTTTGGTGCATCCTCTCTGATCCCCACCCAAGCATTTCTGTGTGATCTCTGTTACTATACCAACTGAACCCATTTCTTTCCTCTCTCTTCTGGCTTTAAGAATGAAAAACGTGACAATCTCTTTCTCTTCATCGACCACTTTTGGAAGTATCTTGCCAACCAAGTCAGATCTGCCTGATTCTACTGATTAAATAAAGTCTGTTTCTATCAACAAAATCTATGGGTAACCACATAAATATACCTTTTTACATAAGGAAGTTCTTAATTTTCCATTTATATTAATTTATTTAGTAGAATTTATCTCTATTTAATAAAATAAGTTTTCCTAATCTCAAATACTATACAATTTATATATATAAAACTAGTGGCCCAGTGCACAAAATTCATGCACAGGTGTGTGTGTGTGTGTGTGTGTGTGTGTGTGTGTGTGTCCCTCAGCCCAGCCTGCACCCTCTCTAATCTGGGACTCCTTGGTGGATGTCCGACTAAAGTACTTGCGGCAGTCGGACATCCCTCTTGCAATCCGGGACTGCTGGCTCCTAACCGCTCACCTACCTGCCTGCTTGATTGCCCCTAACCACTCTGCCTGCCGGCCTGCTCGCCCCCAACTGCCCTCCCCTCCTGGCCTGATCGCCCTTAACCACCTCTGCCTCAGCCCTGCCACCATGGCTTTGTCCAGAAGGACATGTGTAAGGTCTCCCGGTCTAATTAGCATATTACCCTTTTATTAGTATAGATACATATCCAAATATATATGTCAACCATATAAATATCATACTCTTAATATATACTGGAAAATAATAATGCCCATTAGTGCTATTTATTTACTTTTCCAATGCTATTGAATTGCTATAAGAGTTTCTACATAAGTTCATTAATTATTATTAACAAATAAATATATGGTTTGATTTCCCAAATACCTTTGCATTTCATAATTTATTATTTTGCACAAGAGAAATACTAGCCTATGTGGGTTGTTTTTTTGTTTTGTTTTACCTACTCTTCCTATGAAGATTTACTTATCTTAAAGAGGGTTAATAGAAAGTGACTATACATAGTATGCTTAAATAGTTTATACATCTTCTGTGTGGTTATTCTTTTGCTGTTAGAGTTTATTATGCTGTAAAAGAGTTGTACAAATATCCTCAGCCTGGAATTTCTTAAATCAAAATTGTTCTCCACTTTCAGAAGGAATAATTATTCAGAAGCTTTGTCGATTAGTCATTTCTTGAGAAACTAGATCATTCAGTACTGTGTCTTAGCCAACTGCCCAAGGTCAGCAAATGCTATGGCAAGTCCTGTTTGATAGCCCCAGGCAGAAAGCCACATCATTTTCACTATTAATATCTCTTGACCTTTGGACTTACAAATAGAGACTTTTTTTTTTCTGTATCTCCCTGAAAAAAAAGGGGGGGATCTAAGGCTTAAAAGAAGAAGTATTTTTAATTTAATCAGTTTTAACCAAAATCTTAGGCTTTCATATAAGGAACGAACTGCTTATTCATTTCATGAAATTTTTTTAAACAGCAATTATAGGCAAGCTACCAGGCAGGTGTCAGGGAAACAACAGTAACTGAGCCAGATGTGCCCTCAAGGAGCTTATGCTCTAATTGGGGAGAACAAATACAGCAAAATACTACAACATAAGTTACAAAGTAGGAAG
Source organism: Myotis brandtii (assembly GCF_000412655.1). Classification (NCBI taxonomy): domain Eukaryota; kingdom Metazoa; phylum Chordata; class Mammalia; order Chiroptera; family Vespertilionidae; genus Myotis; species Myotis brandtii. The sequence goes on from NW_005369942.1 coordinate 7,030,789, forward strand.
TACTGGGGAAATATAGGCAGGATGATTTAGGGGTTCAGAAAATAGAGCTTATTGAATTTTGTGGGCTGGCAGCAGGGTGTGGGGGGGGGGGCGGTTGATGATTAACCTAAGAAGGAGGTGGTATTTGAACTTGCCCTTGGTGGATAGAATTTAAACATGTGGAGAGGACGTGTAAGTGTGAACAATAGAGATTGAGAAAACAGCATGATTAACAGCATGGAGGTCAGAAAGTATGGGGTAATAAAAAAAGTTTCAAGTAAATCAGCTTGGCCAGACAACAGAATGTATAAAAGAAAAAAATCATGAAAAATAAAAATCAGAAAAGCAGTTTGACTGCAAATCTAGAGGGCTGTTAGCGTCAGATGATAGAATGAAGGCTCTATCTTAGACGATGGGGGGGGGGGCACTGAAGGGGTGCCACCTTCAGTGAATGCTCAGAGGTGTGTTGGACTAAATTGGAAAGGGGTATGCCTGGAAATGAGAACACCAACCCATTGAAAATGTTCTACAACAATGTGATAAGAAATAGCCAGCCTGTGCTAGAAAACAGAGCCTGAAGCAACGATGAAAGTGCTGACACATTATTTGGAAAGTGCAAGCTCAGGTAGGCTAGGCTGAGGGAGAGGAAGGAAGGGAAGGTATGCATTGAAGCCTTGAAGCCTGATGTCTGATGCTTGACAGAACTGGCCTCTGCTTTATGATGAGCCACAGGGGAACACAGTGAGTCACACAATAGGCATGAGTGACATCTAGCGATAGGGTACAAGGAGAAACCATGTCCTACAACTCCCTGGGAAGGACAATAGAGAGGGAGTTTATCTTCCCGACTACCTCCCATTGCCTAGTTCTCCTTGGTCAAAGTTTGTCCTACTGGAAAATTAAGTCCCTCACATATTCAAGCTATAGCAAATGACCTCTCCAACTACCAGAGATGCCAGACCCCACAACCTGATGTACGATGTTTCATCCAAGTCTGGAGTGACTGGAAGAGTTACAACCTCTAGGTGCCAATTGGCTTGGCTCTGTGTGTGTGTGTGTGTGTGTGTGTGTGTAGTTGAGGAGTTGAGGGTGCTTTCAAGACAAGTGACTGCTCAGCCCCAGCCAGGGAACTGTGTTGGATTGGGGAGCAAGCAGGGGATGGTAGATGAGTAGTTGAAGGTCCTATAAGTGGGCAGTGGCCATAATGATCTAAGGAGGTCTTTGTGTTGGAAGTAATGATTCAAGAGAAAAGGAAGAGTTAGGGAATAATTCTTTTGTTGGGCATCATGTTCTTTTGTTTGGGTTAAATTCTTTCCTCTGTAACATTATTTTAAAAGTCAAACCCCTTTCAAGTATGAATACTGAGATCAATGGCTTAAAGATATTTCTGTATGTTATCTGTGTTAGTAGGGTTTGAGTATTACACTTCTTTCATTCCAAATTCTAAACTTTATGTCATCATGAAGTTTTGTCACGTATAGTCCCAGTCTTTGCAAGAGGGGTTTAGAACTATGAAATACCAAGTTAAGCCTCTTGAAGTAACATCTATCATCTAAGGATGGCACTATAAACACCAAACTGGACATAACTGAGCACGATTAGCCCGCCTATTTGGAATTGCAAGGAAAATAAGGTCACATAAAAGAGCTCTCTGCCCTTAGGAAAAAATTCTCAATTGCAAATCACTTTTAAGTAGCAGTGTTGACATCCAATAGTCTACCCTCGAAATTGAAAAGGAAGAAGAGACCCTCTTTCCTACTTCTTTTTCTTTCTTACCTACCAAAAGCTGATGCTAGACAAATTTATCCTTATTTTTTCTTGGGTTTTAAAAACTCTCAGGCTTGGGGCACTTGAAAAGGAATTAGAATTGTGGTGCAATCGGCAGGCCTCAGGTTGCTTCCGCCTCTGTGTGAAGCAAATCGCCAGTAACAGCTCACTTCAAAACTCAGTCTCCTCAGCTCTAAAATGACGATAATGATACTTACCCTGCCAACCTCAGGTAATGCTGGAACACCTAAATGGGAGAGAGCTCCAAGGATCCTCAAGTGCTGTTCAAAGTTAAGTTACTGTGCTTTCTGTAGCCTTGGCACATGCGAGAGAGAAGCCTGACCTGGGTTTTGTTAACATCAGGCTCTACCACTGGCAACTGACACAGGGGTCTCCCACTTCAGGAAGCACAGATCCAGTCTCGTTATGCATTCATTGCACTGCCCCAAAGGGTTACAATTTAAAAATAACAACACATTTCTGTTCAAAGGAATGAACAATACATTTAAAGGCTCTTCTTATAACAATAGCCTCCTTCATTCCTAAAGTGCTATAAAAATTCAGAGAGCCACTTCGCCCAGTTGTGGAAGATAAAAGAATAGCAACTAAACAGGCAGTCAGACTAAGGCAGGGAGCAACCTGTTGTCTCTGGGCTGAAAATGGCCCTGAATGCTAAAAGGCAGAAATTGCTCCAAAGTGGGGTGTGGGGTACACAGGACAGACTTCAGCCTGTTTCAGAGCTTAGCCTCTGAGAGAAGCAGGACTTCTGACACATCACCCCAGGGGCTAACTCTGTAGGAGGCCAGCATCTGTCTCTGGTGGAGCCCAAACTTTATACACCACAGATGAGATGGAGCGGATATGGAGCATCTTTTAAACGTTTCTCTAATGGATTTTCACTTCCTTGTGAATTATCATCCTGTAGGGCAGTGGTCACAGGAAACCCTCACTAGCGGTTCCTCTGCCAGGCACTCTTCTAAGGACTCGAGATACACTAACCATTTAGTCCTCACACATCCAAGGAGGTTGCACTGTTAGGATCCTCTGATGTTTCACACATCCTTTTTTGCCTGAGAGACGCATGCCTGATCCTACAGGTATCAGCATGAGAGGGTTGTCAGGTCGAGAATCGAAGTTTTGTTCAACAACCAGGGTCAAGTTGTCCACCCAATTGGTTTAGGGCCAAAGGACTGCAGAGAAATAAAACATGGCTGTGGAGGGACAGAGAGTACTCAGAAAATTAGGATAAGATGGCAGGCACTCCGAGCTGTTCGACCCTCAGAGTTCTGTATTTAGAGAACCCACTAAAACTCAAAATTCTAGGGATCAATAATACTTGGCTGGTAGTCAGGGGTCTAAAATATAGCTGAATGTATTTTAAAGCTGCTGATGCCTCCCTACAGCTTCCATAATACAGTGGGAAACCTCTGGATGGGGAATTCTGCTAAACCTTTAGAGACTAGCACTTTTTCCTTATTGGCTGTGGCAGCCATTATCCTGACCTCCCATGGGCTTTCCCCATGCACACCCCTCTCCAATGCTATTACTATAAAGTCTCTGTGACATGCAGCTTATCTGAGAGAATTCCAAGCTCAAGATGAAAGCATTGTAGGATAGAATGCTCTGATTTTCCTTTTCTAGGAATTATATTGAAGGTTCCCAAATATACCTTGGTGGTTTTATTCTAAATCCGTACACCTTGCAAGAGAGCAACAGTTAACCAGTTTTACCAACCAACGTTCTCACCAGACAACTCAATTAATGGTAGAGTTCATGTCCTCAGGAGGGCTGGAATCTACTGATTTCAGTGGTGTCTAGAGTTTCAGAAGGAGACTAAAAACTGTGGTGAAAGGCTCAACCATACACTAAGTACCACAGAACAAGATGGGACACTTCCTATTGTAACAGAATTTTGGCGAAAATCCCAAAGCTGGAAACAATAAGTACTAAGTATTCATAGAATATCCAAAAACAAGACTTAATAAAACATGGGGAAAAACAATCCAGCAATTAGCACTCCATCCAGACTATATATAAGACTAGAAATTTTAAAATATATTTTTAGAAGAAACCATGTCAGAATAGCAAGGTCTTGGACACCATTTCTCCATCCATATGAGCAGGCAAGCCTGCAGGGAGAAGAGATGTTCAGCTTATTCCCTATCTGGATCTTGCAAACCTCCCAAACTCAAAGGTTCAACTTCTGCTACCCCAGTGTGGCAGATGTGATATACTGTGGGACCCTACTACTGTATATCCTGCATGAAACAAAATTCCAAATCAAATCAAATAAGGAAAAGCACCTAGGATGGAAAAACAAAGCCAAATGAAACCAAACCAAAGCAGCACGTGGGTGTGCATTCGTGAAAGACAGAATTTTTCTGAAAGCAGGTCCTGACAATAAATAGTTCAGTACTTGATCGTGGGCTGGAGACTAGGTTTGAGAACAGAATTAAGCAGGGTGCAAGGAGACCCCAGCTGTGGCATAATGCTAAAGGTCACAGTAAGTCAGCCCCAGAGTCAAGGGCTCTGAAAGAAACGCCGCTCTGAGTATGGAGACAAGATCATAACAACACTGATGGGTAAGAGACATTTCCACCTGGACCCTAATCCCTCCTCCCTCGATCCATACAGAGAAGGAAGGGAGAACCAGGGGCAACCAATGAGGAGAGGCAAAGGAGAACAGTGGAAGCAAAAACCACATTCCCCTTCCCTCCTGGCGATACTGAACTGTGGGTTAGGCCTGATAGGGAGCAGGGAGAAGATTTAACTTGAATGGACCTCAATTCTACACCTGCAAGTGGCTGGAAAGCTCTGTGTGGGGAAGGAACAGCAAAGAGCATGTTTGCAGGCAATGATAGCAGAAGGATAAACTCCAGGGAGTTCCTTGCAGTCAATAAAACAGGTTACACTCACCCAGACAGCAGGCGGCCTGACCCTGCTTCATAGTTGTCTCAAATGATTGTGCACACACTCAATTCATGGTTAAGCACTGAAAATTAGCTTGGAACAAGTAACTAAGGAAATCTGGCCACCACACAAATTAAAAGCAAATCTCATGGTTCATGTAGATACCAGAGCTCAAATCATACCCACAGGAAACATACTTTAAAAGATGCCTACTATAACCAAAAGGTGCTCCCCTTGGATCTTTGCCATAACAAAAGTGGCTCTGCTATATTGCCTCTATTTCTAGGGGATTTCTGAGAAAATAATGCATATTTGAACCTCAATCATTTGGACACACTGGGAGAAAGGGTGAAAGTAAATGAGGGTTCAATAGAACAATGAAATGTGAAAGCTAGTCACAGAATTAGGGGAGCAAATCATTTATTTTGTTACTTTTGTATGATTACAATATCAAAAAAATTCCAGCACATATTTGAAGGAAGGATAAAAATGAAGATTAATGTGAATGAAAACCACCACAAATCAGTGGGCCTCAGAATGTTGCATAGTAAAGCGTCATAAGCACCACATTTTTCTTTTCTTTGTAAAATAAGAATTAGATGCAGAACCTAGAAGATGAAGCCATTGTAATGAAATCCTTCATTATCTGGACTGATTTTAGACAAAAATTCCTCTTACAAGTATTTATCATTTGGAAAACAAATGCTTGCTTTGAAGTTATTATTTTGTAAGTTTTTACTCTGAATTATGTGTTCACATGTATGTTATCACAAACTTTAAATGTTTTAAATAATGAAGCTGAGGGGTTCTTACATTTCCTCAGCCATTTCAGAAGTGAGGCAGGTGGGGGCCGGCTAAAAGAAAGGGGTCCCCTTTACCCTGAAACCTTCATGAGAAACAGACAAACTCTTGGTGGATTCTGCACCTTTGATAAAGGAATGAGTAAAACAGAGATTACATCAGCCTTCCATGGATACCTGACATTTACAGAGCACCTGGCAGGGTTCAAAGGGCTTCACCAAAGGGGCTGCAGTTACAGCCTCAAATCCACCAAGGGAAGCCTAGCTCCTAGTCCATTACAGGCTAGTCTTGGGACCTCCAGCAAGCCAGTCAGTCAATCTCTCTGAGTGCCAATCTCCTCATGAGTAAAACAGGGTATTTCATAACCCATCTCAATAAGTCCCTTCTGAGCCTAAGATGTAGTGGTCTTTTACTCTTATCCGCCAATTCATACAGTGCAGCCATTCTGGTGAATGAGGTTGGTGAAGCTTGACAAGCTGCAAAAAATGTGCATGGACTCGGAGGGTGGTAAAACTGACATACGAGTACTTCAGACAAAGCAAAAAGGGCAACCCCTCTTCTGAATGCTCTTTGTGATATGTATGCAATTTACTTCCACACAAAAAAAGAGAGTATTTTCACGGCTGGTATGAGTCCAAATCTGACACAGTTGCATGCAGTGCATCTGGCTATTTTAAAGTGCTCAGAAGTTTAGTGACAAGGGCTCTTCCGTTTCCTTTTATAAAATTATGAGACTTTAGGGGTGAGGAGAAGATGTGGGGAAAGGAAGCCTGAGTAATCCTTTCAAGGGCTTCTTCTTACTTTAGCACATGGATAGTTCTCAGGAGGAAAGAAGGGATTTTTTTTCAACCATATAGTTTTCCAGGGACAGGAAATTCATAGCAAAACATTTCCCTTTGTTTTGAGGTAGTCACAACACCACAAAACCCAAGGGCCCACACTGAGAAAGTCATCGATAGATCTCTGTCTGTTAGCCAGCCTTCGTCGCCATATTGCTTATTTAAAACATGCACATACACCTCAATTCACACACGTGGAAATTTAAATGCAGGTATCTTTTCGCATACCTATCATATGCATGCTCCATATAACAAGATCAGTCAAAATATGCAATTTAAAAATTCTGATCTTGTTCAAATTACCCTAATAATGTAGTACAATGATTTTCAATCAGGCTCCTGTGGCACTTTGGTTTGTCAGAGAAAACTTCATAAGTGGGCTGACAAATTTTGAACAATGTGTAACACTTGTTTTGGCTACATCTGGGAATGGAGGCTGGTATGATGCTGTCCATCAGAGCTCAACAGGCAGAAGTGACATGATGCAGAACAACTGGACAATGTGCTAGGAGTGGGGCATGAGGCGGTGGTAACATCAAATCAGAACAAAAACGTATTTACTGGAATAAGGGAGAACTTTGCCTGTAGAGGCCTGAGTAGAAAAAGTCAGATCAACATACTATTCTATTCAACAGAAACAAAATGATAAAACGCAAGCTGTGTGAGCTGTTAGAGCATAGAAGTGATCATTTTATAATGATTGTAGACATGCTAATTTTAAGGTTCTTCAAGTGTTCTGACAAAATCCTAACACTTGCAGGTATGCTGCAAACACAAAGAGTGTGAGAACCATCATTATAAGAAAACATTTTGAGTTTGGTCCTGACTTTCCCACAGTGCTCTATATCCACACCCGCTCCTGGGGCTGCTGGGCCAGTCCCACTGCATTTTGATGTTGCCAGGCCCATGGAATAAGGCCCTGCAGGGGAGAGGTTGGATATCCACTGAAGGGGTGGACATTCCGATTATCTGTCATCCCAGGAAAAAGGGTCCCTGGATGGAAAAAGAGATCCTGAGCTAGGTGGGAAGGTGCAGTCGTCTCTCTCTGGGACTTGGCCTGAGGCCAGCACCAGGTGGTAGAAATTGAAGACTTTTTCCAAAGGAAGTAGAAACAGAGCGGAATCTTGCAAAACCAGATCAGGTTTTTATGTTATCCTTAGTATTAATTTCTCTGTTGTCATCCCAAAGTTTTTGGTACCTAAAAATGTTGTTTAAAAGATCCAGTTTGGCCCAGCCACTGGGGTAGCAGTGGTTGAGTGTCAACCTATGAACCAGGTCATGGTTCGATTCCCATGCCTGGGTTGTGGGCTCGATCCCCAGTAGGGGGTGTGCAGGAGGCAGCTGATTAATGATTCCCTCAGACAGTTGGATCTGCCGTGGGCCTAAGCATCATTAAAGGAGCAGTGTCCACGGGGATGTGGTGACAACAGCATAATAAGAAATCCCCAAGGGGAACAGGAGTCCTGGGAACAGGTGTTTACCATAACACTGGGCTGTCCCTCCCAAGGTGAAGATTCTTCCTTCACTGCTAAGCCTCCATGAATCAGGCTTTCATTTCACCCAGGGGTCATATGGGTTCCTTTATGCACATATAAGTGGGGTGGAGAAAACCTAAGGGGTTATCACAAATCCTCAGCATGAGATTCTGACAGAGGTGAAATTGCTGAAGGAACATCAACCCATTCATACTGCACTTGGGTAATTAGTTATAGATCTTGAATGCAGTATACACATCTGGAAGTGCTATTTCTTTCTTTCTTTCTTTCTTTCTTTCTTTCTTTCTTTCTTTCTTTCTTTCTTTCTTTCTTTCTAGCTCTTAAAGTTAAAGAGGGTGTTGAATAGGGACAAATCCCAGGATTTCCTAATAAAAATGCAGTACTACACTTTTTTCAGCTTAAATTCTTTTATTAAGTGTCTGCAATGTCACTTGTGAAATAGTTGGCTGCAATTCCTAAAACCAAGCTGGAGTTCAAGCCTGGTAGGATTTTTGTTTATGGGGACATAAGGGGAAGCCAGTGAAATTGAGAAATTAGATGAGAATCTAGAGTAAAAATTCACATTCTTAAAAACCAACAAGGGTAACCCAAAAACCCACCACAACCCTTTGTCTATCAAGACCATCAGCACTTAGACATACAGGCCAAACCAGATCTCAAGTTTCCTAGGAAAATCAGACTCACACATGGATCTATAAATTGTCTGTCCTTAACAAGCATAAAACAGCAATCTTCCCAACAGCAGAAAACAGTAGGTATCGTGGTGTTTTAGTTCTAGCTGTCATTGGTAATGACTGTAATGCTATATGACTAAGGATAATCCCCATGTAGGGAATAGGTTGATAATAAAAATCTACAAAATGAATTTCTGCATATCAGCTCTGAAGTTATGACTGATATTTATTCTAAAACAGGAGACAGGGCCTTTTCCTCCTCACCCCACCCCCAAATTATACCCAGGATATAAAAATATATATAATTTGAAAGACCAAAAACTATGTTTAAATAATAAAGAAATAGCATAATGCAGCAATTTTCAACATCTTTCATCTCATGACATACCTAAACTAATTACTAAAATTATGCAGTACAACAAATATATTTTTTGCCAATTTGACAAAAACAATTGGTATAATTTGTATTCATTCACACTGGACAGCTATTGTTACGTTGGTTGTTGTCATTGATTTTATTTGACAATCTAAGGAAAAAGGGATCAGTGCCACCGACTACTCAGATATTGCATATTTTAAAAATTCTTGCAGCATACCAGTTGAAAGTTGCTGACATAATGTATAAAATTATAACTAGTAATACTCAAAATGTCAAAAACAATGCTATTCCATTAACACGATGCTGCTCTATGTCAATTCTACGATTTTATTGCTTGTATGTTCTGATTATTTTCCCTACTGATAATAATGGATTTGCACTGACCCATTTATATACTTTTTTAGGGGCCTTTGATGAGCCACAACACACATTTTAAAGGTGGCTGCTAGGGCAGAACCACGAGACAAACGACCTTAGCCCTTGAATCAGTGGCCATGGCTCCATTAGCATGAAGCTCCGTCAACCACTGAGCTCAGCAAGGAACTCACCTGCATTGACTGATGGAATAAGCAGGGCTGGAGCAAGCCAGCCACATCCTGTGCCTGTCAGCTCCCTCTGTCAGGCTGCCTCGGAGCACTTGGCATCAGTCTTAACTTGTGTTCAAACATTATTTGTTAGCACATGATATTTTTCTTTCTTCTTGAAGGGTAAATGGCATATCCATTGATAGGGTGGGTGAATGGGCTAGTAAACAGAAATTTAAGGACTAAAAAATCTTTTGTTGTTACAGCTGGAAGGATTCAAGTCCAACATCAATACTCTACAGATGAGAAAACTGCAGTGTAGAGGGGTTAAGTCCCTTGCCCAAGGTCGTGGAGTTATTAAGTGTTGGAGCGGGGACTAGAATTACATCCTTCTTTCCTGAACTGGTCTCTACGGTGAAGGCTTCTGGACTTCACACTGGTACGTGGAGGAAAAGAGTTGCAAGGGTAGGAAGAAAAAAAGCCTTGTTCTCCCAAATGGCTCAAAACCTCTTTTTAAAAGTGATTTGGGTTGGCGTGAGTGGGAGCGCTGCCCTGGCAAGTCTCTCTGTCTGAGGTCCTCCACACAAACCCAAACTGTGGCCACAGGAGCTCAGCACTGGCTACCTGGAGGGTCAGGGCAGGCACAGAGTTTCTCTGAGGCTTAGGCTGCTGGCCACTGCACTTGCAGCCAGGGCTGGGACTGACCTTGAGGGAGCCTCAAGTGCCGCCAGCAGCACCTGTCAGGGTCCTAGAGGCCCCCACTTCATGCTGGGTAGTGGGTCTTAGGCAGTGATTTACCAATTGTAGTGATTTCAATATTTCACAACCAAGCAACTGTACCAGCACATACAACAGTACTAACATCAGCCCATTTCAGATGAAATACCCTTAATGAGATACTCAACTTACATTTCCCAAGAAGCAAACTCAATATAATACGCTGCTGCAGGAAATGTTACCCAAACTTTGGGGTGTGCCCAAAGGACTCCAGGTCCAAGGTAAATCATGGTGTGTAGGCCCTGACTCCACCCCAACCTCTCTGTATGGGTCCCACTACCACCAGAATACTGTAAATCAGTGGTTCTCAACCTTCCTAATGCCGTGACCCTTTAATACAGTTCCTCATGTTGTGGTGACCACCAATTTCATTGTTACAAATTGAACATAATTAAAGCATAGTGATTAATCACAAAAACAATATGTAATTATATATGTGTTTTCCCATGGTCTTAGGCAACCCCTGTGAAAGGGTCGTTCGACCCCCAAAGGGGTCTCGACCAACATGTTGAGAACCACTGCTGTAAACAGACATACACACAGGAACCAAACATCACAAGCAGTTCTGAAGAAGACATGAGCCTAAGGATATATGTGTACAAAGGTCCTTGGCTTGTATATGAACCCCCTTACATAATAAAAAAAGGCCTGGGCCCTGGGAATGGCTGTTTTTATAGGTCATCTTTTCATGCAGCCAGGACCAAGCAATGATGTCAAAGGACATTATCTGGGGAAATATGCTATGGCTTGGATTTGCAAGAATAGCTCTTTGGACTTGCCTAGAACTCACCCAACTACTGAGCCTTCTTTTGTTTAGGTTCTACATTTGTTACCATCCTAAGCCTCATGGACAGAACCCAAGAGGAGATATTATAATGGTGGGGTTAAACAAGGCCATCTGATCTGAATGATAGAGACACCTAGCCCCAGTGAGGTCCTGTTTTTCAGGGTGGTGTGATCAGTGTGATGCAAAACTCTGGTAAGCCATCGTTTTCAAGGAGGCCAGCAGGTCATAGAAGGCAATACCCAGCTTGCTCGGAGACAAGCTGCTTCCTAATCAAGTTTTCTTATACTCAGAACGATGTAAACATTTTCAAAGGTATTATTCTCGGTAGGTTTCCAATAACTCAACATTTCCAGACTTATCCAAATGGCTTCTGAAATATTTGCTGTTTGTTGAGAGCAACTTTCAGGATGAGGTGATTAAAAGAAACCTATCAATTTTAGATTTTCTTTTTCCAGGAGTAAATAATGTTGACATACCGTTCAAATAAACACACAATTTACTGCAATCTGTTTTTAGACAAACCCTCCACTTTAACCTCCAAATGGGGAAAACGAAGAGACTTTCCTCTTCTCATTTAATCAAGAACATATGTTCAAAGATAATACCGGAGGCTTATTCTAGGAAGCGTTCTGCTCTTCCTCTGACAGCGCCGCAGTGAGCTCATGAGGCAGCCTCGACACATAATGAAAGCAAACGCCACCATAAATCTCCTGCCCCGCGGAGGTCACTTCAGAAAAATCACCCACTGCTCAAATAAGCACCAGCTATGCTAAGGCACACAGAGGGGAAGAAACGCCAACTGTGACAAACAGCAGCAGGAATGCTCAAAACCGGGGCCAACCCAGGCCACTGGGAGAGGAGGAGCAGGGTGAAGCAGGTGTGTGTGTGTGTGTGTGTGTGTGTGTGCCTATTTGCACACGGCCTCCCCCCCACCCCCACCCCCAGTGTCCTGGCTGAGAGAGAACCTGCAAGTTCACCGTAGACTAGCTGCTTTTCCCCTTAGGAGGAGCACTTGGGAGGCACCAATTTTCATTAAACTTAAAAGTACACACAGCAGCAAGGGGCCAAAACTGTCCTCAAAAGTGAGGCTTTTGAAAACATCTGTTAGGGTAGAGAGAGAGAGACGGAGAGACAGAGAAAGAAAGAATTCATAGTCCAGTGCCTTTTCATTTCCAGACTATGAGTCATAAAAAAGAGTGCATAAATCCGAATCGCCAGAATGTGCTGACCCCAGTCTAGGTTTACTAACACCTGAAGTACATTCATGGGAATGAGGTTTAAATATCAACCTGATCATGAAGCCTGAAAGGCTTTTCTCCCATCTCTGGATGCCAGGAGTCCCCTGGAACCTGGAATGGAGTTTTCTGGCGGCAGGTTACTGTAGCAGAAGAAATTATGGAGATTTCCCCACCAGGCATGAGGATGTGATCACTATAGGCACCGGTGGGCCCAAGCACGTTACCCACCAATATCCCTTTAAACACCAAATTATGGACTATTAGGCCACTGCTTCAAGGCTTCCACAAATGTGAAACCTTGACAAATTCCCAAATAAGAGCCATAAAACCAATCATTTTTTAAACCTGCATGAGTGACACCAGAAAAATTACAGCCGAATGGCAGGTCACTGTGAAATAAAGCTGCCATAAAGAAGCTTATGATGCTGTCATGGAAAAGGCAATTAGAAGGTTACTTTTTCTCATGTCTAGAAGTGGTTCTTGTTCTTCCTCCAGCCCCCTGCCCTCCATCTCCCTGCTGCAAAATGGATCAGCTTATAATAAGTAGTAGTTATATATCATAAGGCAGCAA
>NW_005369942.1:7043562-7054614 GCF_000412655.1 Myotis brandtii
ATATATATTCAAAAAAAGCATCCAGATTTAGAACTTGACAGGAACCAGTATCGCCTGCCCCCAAGAGCCAGCGGAAAGTGTGTGTGTGTGTCATTCAGCCAGCATGGAGTCTGGGTGTTTTAAAAGCCTTAATTTAAATGGGATAAAAATCCTGGGTGTTAAGCAATTTGGCTGTGGATATTTAATGCATCAGCCATGCTACAGAATTGGAGCCCCTATTTAAAATGAGAAATTGAAAACGTACACACTCTGTGGGCAAGGTGTAAGTAAATGTGGGATGGGAAACAGAAATTGCCTGAGACCCTGCAGAAACACCATTAGAAGGACTAATGACATGTTCAGAAATGGCCTTAAATAAATGCTGTGTTGTCATTTGCAGGTGTGGAAAACAGGCCTGGCTTTTAATTAGCCGGAGCCATGGCTCCCAGCATTGAGATAAAGGCACCAGGAGGAAGCACTGACCCAGAGAGGTTGGGATTTGTGCCAAGGCACATAGCTCCTCGATGGCAACACCGAGATGGGAACCCAGGCTCTAATCTCCACTCTAACACACTTGTGGTTGGCAGAATAAGGCGCCCCAAAGATGTCTACATCCTCATCCCCTGGTCATAGGGCACCCTATACGGCTAAAGGTACTGACAGACGTGGTTAAGAATTCTGAGATGGGAAGATTATCCGGGATTATCCAGGTGGCCCCCTGTAATCACAAGGGTCCTTATCAGTGAAAAAGAAAGCTGGAGAGTCAGAGTCAGAGTCAGAGACTGGGAGATGCTATCAGCTGGCTTTAGAGAGGCAGGTGGCCTCTGAAAGCTGGAACAGGCAAGGAAAGAGGTTCTTCCCTAGAGCCTCCAGAAGGAACGCAAACCTGCTGGCACCTTGATATTAACTCAGTGAGACCCTTTCAGACTTCTGATCTCCAGGATTATAAGAGGATACATTTGTCTTATTTTAAGCCACTAAGTTTGTGGCAATTTGTTATAGCAGCCATAGGAAACCAATACAATGGTCTATATGGCCATTGCATTTCCCCTTCATTTTGATCTAGTCCAAATAGTGTCATTATCTCAGTGGTGTTCACACCCCCTTGTTTGGTCTTTACTAGTAGTACCTTCTACTCTCCCTCTCTGGCCCCTCATTGGCTCCCTTCTCCACATCCCCTTTCCCATATAAACTATTACTAAAGTGAAATCTGTCTTCTAATTGTCAACTAATCCATGGTGAAAAATTCGCTGGTAGGAACTTAAATATATTTTGGTTTGCCAACTATTACCAATATATTAAAGTACTCTATTTGGGTGTGTTTAATCCTCTCACCCCAGTTGCCCCAGTAAAGCCTTCTTGACTCCAAAAAAATAATCTCTAAGGGTAGAATTTGGGGTTCCTGGTTTGGATGAACCTTTCCCAAAGTGTCCCAAGTCACACTATAGACATGGGCTTTGTAGTCAGAGGCCTTGATTTGACTCCCTGATTCATTATTTATTAGTGATGTGACCTTGAGAAAAGTATTTATTAAGCCTTACTTTCTTTATCTCTAAAATGGAGACCATAACAATGATCTTGCTCCACAGTGAGAAATTAATGAGATTTTGTATTTAAAGTGTTTAGCATTGAGTGTGACCCTTACAAACACTGCGTAAGTAGTGTGGTGGGAGTAATAAAGGAACTTGGTACTACAGTACCTGTAGCCCCCAATTCCAAGGCAGTACAAGCCTATTTAAATCCTGTGAGACCAGAAGTTTCAGTTTCTGAGTATTGTAGAGACACCCACCTAATGTGCAACAGAAGCAAGTATTTACACACTGCCAACCATGTACCTTCTTCTTGGGCACTGGTGATTATAAGAGACAAGTCAATATACAGCCCTGTCCAAAAGAAGCTCATGGTTTAGCAGGGAACAGCTACAAAAACATAATTACTGGCATTTATCCTTTCAGATTAAAGACTTATATAAACAAAGGGTGGCAAGAAGACCCAGGAGAAGAATATCTTCTTAAGGGAATCAAGAATGAGGTCACAGAGGAGATGGCTTTTGAGTTGGACCCTGAAGGATGAGCAGAAGTTTGCCAGGCATAAAATAGGCAAAGGAATATACCAGACAGAGGAAAATGTGAACAGAAAATGAAGTAAAAGAATATCAACAGGGTCCAAGCCGGTTTGGCTCAGTGGGTAGAGCGTCGGCCTATGAACCAAAGGGTTCCGGGTTTGATTCTGGTCAAGGGCACTGTACCTTGGTTGCAGTCTACTGGCCCAAGCACTGGTCGGAGCTCATGCAGGAGGCAACCAATTGATGTGTTTCTCTCACTTCAATGTTTCTGTCTTTCCCTCTCTCTTCCACTCTCCCTAAAAATCAATGGAAAAATATCCTCGGGTGAGGATTAACAAACAAACAAAAAGAGTATCAACAGGAAGCATATAAAAACACCTATGGCATTGACACCACTGGAACAAATGAAATTCAGTTCAACAAATTAAATCCATGACCACCTGCTCTGCATCATCAACAACCCAACTTTCTCCAGTTCTATTGTTTAGGTCATACTAAACAATTCATTCTTCCTTGACTCAAAATGATGCTTTGAAAACTCACCGATGGCCACAATGCAATCAATACTAATCAGGTAATATGCACTGGCCCTAAGATAACAGAGTATCCTGAACCCTAATGTATGAATTCATATGCAATCAATACAGCCTTATAGGAGTGGAGATTTTTTTTTTCATATTCCAAAGCATTTTAGTAAGATTCTGTGAAAAATCAATAACTTATTAAATGCCAGTTACCTTGTTGAAACAAACTGTTAATCACTTTTGTTGCTATGATATTGGAACCCGAGACCTAACTATATATTTTGTAATGGTGTGTGTGCTCACAGGCATACTCATTCATTAGAGCAGGGATTTTCATCTCATGGCACACATAAACTAATTATTAAAATTCGGAAGCACACCAAAAAATATATTTTTTGCCGATCTGACCAAAAAATGATATAATTTTAATTCATTCACAACAAATAGCTATTGTCTTGTTGGCTGTTGTCATTTTTAAATTTGACAATCCAAGGGAAAAGAGGTCAGTGCCCTTAACTAAAGAGTTGGGTATTGTATGTTTGTAAGTTCTTGCTATTGCACACCAGTTGAAAATTGCTGCATTAGAGGAAATGAGGCACAGAATGACGCACACTCCAGCCAAGATGGGGCTACTATAGGAAATAGACTCTCTGCATTACTGAAGAAAAATAAAAGGAAGAAAAAAACAAGGAAACCTACAACTTTAGCTGCAAGTGGTGAAAATTCATTATTAGAAGTAGGAGAGACTTTATGTTATAAAAGAACAATAATCACTTGAAATATTTCTGGAACTTAAAATATTTTGATGATCATCCTGTAATACCAAAAAATAAAGTTATATTTATTTCCAGTTTGAAGATGGCTCCTTTTTGGCCGCATGAGATACACATTAATATACGCATGTGTTTTGTGAAATGGAAGAGTGAGATCCACTCAGCCACAGTCTTAAGTACATTCCACAGCAAAGGCAGGCATCTGGTCCTATTTCATTGAATAGGGGGCTTACTCCCCTAGGGATGGTTAACTTTTTTATCTTTTTGAATACAGATTTCAAGTTGCCTTCGCCATTGCCACTCTGCCATCATTTTCTCAGGGAGAGAGAAAAGTTTGAGCTATATTGCTTACAAATTTGCAAGTAGTTACTAATGAATATGTCACTTCACTTAAAAAACAGGGTCATCATTATATGAGCTAAATTTGAGAACTATAGACTCTCAAAAGAATAAAAATTACTCTGAGGAGCTCAGTGTTGTCTGGGATTTACTGCAGAAGCCCCTAGTCAGGGGCATCGTTTTCGGGGGCAATCCCTCTGTGCAGCTAATGCCCAGTAATCTTCAAATATAAATAGCTCCTGCTGGGCTTTTGATGTTCACACCTTGGTGGACTCATTGAGAGATATTTTACAACTGATTGCACTGCTGAGAAGCCAGCGTATTTCTCCCCCATGCCTTTGCTGACAAAGGGCTTTTGAATTGGTGTGATTGTAACAGCATTAAACTCCCATCCATGACCACTGGACTCTAGTCCCTCATTAGTATGAGGTGTAATGAGGTTACGCTAAGAGGGATTGTGTGGTCTTAAACTGAGTTGATACTGATTGTTACTAACAGTGGAGCAGCCTACTGTACTTGAAACCCCTGGTTCTGGGGGAATATTTCATTTTTGCCAACTTTGTCTTCCATTGGAAGATGGATTTCAGCATAATGATCCATCACCTGAGGAGATTCGCTCTGCTGTTCCTCAACTCATGTCTTGCAACCAGACAATTTCTATTCTGTGAGTCCCTCAGTCGTCAGCCACCTGCTCACTGACATCGTGCCCACAGAGCTCACTGCCATTTGCTTCAGCACCTGGTCTTTCCTCACTCTCCCCTCTGCCTTTCAGACCTTGCCTTCCTCAGCCTCTCTCCTTATAGGAACTACAACAGAGATGTTGGGCTTTCACTTCTTTTTCTCCGTTGGCTTCTTCTAGAAGCCTTCTCACACACCGCTTCCAGCTGAAGAGTAAGTCATCAATCATCATATGAGTGAGCGTGGACCAGAACAGCACGTGCAAAAGCAGGACCAACATGTTAACGGCAAATTTGTTTTCACAAAATGTTAAATTGATGAGGTATCCTCACCACAGTGGTTTTACCCATGGGATGGCATTTGGAGGGCAGGTGGCTAATATTTTCCTGAACCCAAAGCTAGGAGGTCAGCCAGAGGGGCAAGAAGATGTTGGAATCAGCTCCTGTAAAGGCAGCTAGACTCTCTCCCTGTGTGTAGTCTCACATTTTCTCTCTGCACATCTACTCTCCTCTCTCTCTGCTCACCAGCCTTCACTGTCTGCTCCCCAGTCCACCGAGCAGAACTCATGATTGCCCAGGTCTCCTGAGGATACACAGTGCAGCCTAACCACACTACTCCCAGCCCCAATTCCAACTTGCAAGGGTTGCGATTTTGGTTGCTCAGCTTGGGCCAGCTGTCCTGGCTGGAGGCCAGGAGAATGTTCAACAAAATGGTCCTGGGGGAATTGGGGACCCAGTTAAGAGGGTTATTACAACCTGAGCAGACACTTTACTATGAGTCCACTATATGCACCTGTGCTTAAGAACACAATGCTTCAAAAATGCATTATAATGCAGTCTTTAAGTTCTTTAACAGATATCTAATGAATTCTAATTTGTCAGACACTATGCTAGGCTCAGAGGATTTTTAAAAAAATATATTTTATTGATTTTTTTTTCAGAGAGGAAGGGAGAGGGATAGAGAGTTAGAAACATCAATCAGCTGCCTCCTGCACACCTCCCACTGGGGATGTGCCCGCAACCAAGGTACATGCCCTTGACTGGAATCGAACCTGGGACCTTTCAGTCCACAGGCCGACACTCTATCCACTGAGCCAAACCAGTTAGGGCTAGGCTCAGAGGATTTAAACAGGTGAGATCCAGCCCTCCAGTGGAAGAGATAAACAAAAGAAAAACAAGCCTGTAAATAAAAAAATAATAGATTGGAAAAATTGCTACATAAAAATTGAAAGGGTGATGTGTTGGCATATTTGAGAGGGGCATGTGGAGGTGTGTTTACTTGAGGCCTCTTTGAAGAGATAATAACTATCTAAGGAAGGAGGTGGTCCAGAGGAGGGAATACAGGCGCAAAGTTGGCCCTGAGGTGGGAAAGGACATCAGGGATACAAAATGAAATTAGCGAGGTGAGCAAGACCCAGCACGTACAGGGCCTGTGTGCCGTGTTAAGGGTTTGGGATGTTATTCTAAATGCAGTAGGAAGATGCCTATGAAGATAAAGTAGGAGAGAGAAAGATATAATCTGACTTATGTTTTTAAAAGGTGACTTTAGAGTGGGGTTTTAGGCAAGCAGGAGTGGAAGAAGCTGTTACGGTAGTTCAGGAGAGAGGGGAAGCAGGGGACCTAGGGGATGGCAGTTACTGGGTTGGAGAGAAGAGCCTGATTCTAGATGTACTTCAGGTAGGACACCCATAACTTGCTAAAAAAATAAGGTTTGAGGAGAAAAAAAGAAAGGAACTGCACATGAGTCCTGGCCTGTTACACAGCAGTTGTGTGTATGGTGAGCTATTTCTCAAACAAGGCAGTCTAGAGAGACTAACCAGGTCTTCATCACAGAAGGTGCCAAAGCAAGAACTTTGTGACCCCACACATTGAGATCCCTGGATCCTGATCTAACCAGAAACTCTGGTTGGTTCCTCTGCAGCTCAACGTATGCTTTTAGAAAACCACTGTAATCCCACCTTCCTGTCTCCATCATCACAACCACCTCCCCCCTCAAAACCCACCTATATTCCAAGGCTGCTGCTCCTCCTCCACGAGGTCCCTAGAGGAAGAAAGGCTTGAGGGTAAATCAGTATTAGGAGGCCGTGAATTAATCCAAATGTCAATTATCCTCCTTCTCGCTTTACACACGATGAGGACACATTGCTCAAAGTGCCCCATCAGCTTTCCCATTTATTATAAGGGCAGGGAGGAGATATTCATAGAGTTTTCATTGTTAAGGCTAAAACAAAACTATATGTAAAGCACTTAGCACAGTATCCAAATTATGTTAGCTTTTTAATACACATTGAATGGCATTATTCTTAATGTTTCTTTCTTTTACCTATTTTCAAAGTAAATTAATTACCAGGTACCAATTTGCTGCTTGTTACAGAGACCCTACAGAAATAAGTGGATTGTTTTTTGCTTTTATTTGTGTGCATGTGTGTCTCTAGCTCAACACACTAGGAATGTTTTGTAGTAATATAATGATTCAGGCAAAAAAAATTCCACCCCAGGAAAACAGGTATTTCCTGGAAGCTATCTCACCAAACAGGAAGATCATAAACTCCCAAGGTCAGGAGGTACCTTAAAGGTCAATGATCCAATTCTTCCTCTGGGTAGAAAATAAATGAGATAGAGACATATTTCCTGCTTTCCTAGTTATTTGTAGAATACATCCAAGAACTGTGACTGCTATTTCCACCACCCCATATCCCGCTGCCCTTGCAGGGAAATTAGCAAAGCTGCCCTGTTGATAGGCACAGCTTCACCATGTAACGAAACCAAGGCCACCAGATTCCCCATGACAGACAGGGCTTCTCTTAGTTTCAGTGGCATTCCCATTTGGAAGAATTCCTTATGAGCCACAAATATCTAATAAATATTTTTTTTACTTTATTTTTATTGTTGACACTATTACAGATGTCCCACTTTGCCCACCTTCACCTAGTCCCCTTACCCTCTGGCTATCATCACACTGTTGTCTGTGTCTGTGTGTGTGTGTGTGTGTGTGTGTGTGTGTGGTGTGTGTGTTTTTGGCTAATCCCTTCACCTTCTTTCATCCAGTCCTCCCCTCTCCCCTCCTCTCTGATATGTCAAAGATGCATGATATGGTAAACAGAATAATGACCCCTAACAAAGTCCATGTACATCCAAATCCCCCAAACCTGTGAATACATTGTATTACTCGCTAAATGGGAAATAAGATTACTAATGAATTGACCTGGAAATGGGAAGATTATTCTATCCTGGATTATCCAGGGGCCCAATGTAATCACAAGGATCCTTATAAGCAAAAATGGGAAGAATGTGAGGGTCAGAGTCAGAGAACCACTGGAAGAAGCTATCCCACTGGCTTTGAAGGTGCAGGAAAGTGCCACAAGCTAAGGAATTTGGGTGCCTCTGGAAGCTGGGGAAAAACTAAGGAAAGGATTCTCCCCAGAGTGTCCAAAAAGGAATACAGCCCTGCCAGCAAATCAATGTAAATCCAGTGAAGCCCAGACATCTGACCGCACCACCCCTCTCCCCGAATTATAGGAGAATAAATTTGTGTTGTTTTAAGCCACTAAGTTTGTGGTAATTTGTTAGAGCAGTAGTAGAAAAGTACAAAACAGTAGAGGGTACAAGAGACATCATCTCCTCCCAAGGCCTCTTGGAAACTTCCCAGGGAGCAAACACCCCCAATGCAGTGCTGCCTGTCATCTTGATCCTCAAAAGTCAGCCTACTACTTCACAACTATGGAAGGCTTTTTACTAAGGTAGAGTGATGTAAACATTTCCAAAGGCTAATTAGGTATTTGTGTGCAAAATAGTTTGGAGGAGAGAGTAAAGGTGTGGGGAAGTTAAAGGGAGTATATGCCAGGCCAGATGTGAGTGACGGAGTGGGGTGGGGGCACAGGACGACAGAGCAGCAGCAATGAAAGGCAAGTTGTGACTCCCAGGGTTACCCCACCACGGCCGCCATCAAGCTTAGCCTCACTGGCCTTCCTTCTGTCCCTAAAACTCACCACGCTCAGCTAGAGCTTGGGCCCTTCTGCCCTGGGAAGTTCTTTCCCCACATGGTTCGAGGACTTTCAGACCTCACTTTAAGTGGCACCTTCCGGACACCCCTTTGATAGCAGCCACCCTGGTGGTATTCTATGGCTTGCTTTAATTCTCCTCTTAGCACTTGCCAATATCTGATCATTTTCTTGTCTAAATGTTTAATATATTTGTTTATTATCTATTTTCCCCAGACAGACTAGAAGCTCCAAGAGAGCAAGAACCTTGTCTGATTTCTTCAGACTTACATCCTCAGGGCTAGTTCCTGGTACATAGGAGATGATCAATAAACACATGTAGCCTGAGCAAATGGCTGTTGAAAGATCTTAGCTACTCACTGGACACAAGTGGAAATGAAAGGAGGGGTCCCAAATGGCTCCAAAGTTTTTAGCCTTAGGTGACTGAGAGGTGGTGGTATCATAGACATAGATTCAGGAGAACAGAAGGGAAAAGTAAATTTGGGACATAAAGCTAACAATGGGTTTGTTTCCTAATTTGTTGGGTATGAAATAAGAGCAGAAAGTGCTGTCGCTCAACAGCTGAACTCAGTAATTCCAAAATTCCACTCAGTGTCTCACCATCGACTTTGGAGGTGCACTCCCGTTCTCTCCGCCATCTACTCATTTGCTGACACCGCCATTCAGGCACTTGTCCAAGCTGCAAGCTCACAAGTCCTTCTGGACTCTTTGCTTACTCATTTTCAACACCCAATCAGGCCAATTTTCAAATTGCCAAACTTAAATAAGAGGCATATTTTTTCTCTTACAAAAAGACAAGTAGCCTACATTTGCTGCCCTCTTCTTTGACGGTGTCAGATGCTATCTCACAGTTGTTTTTGAAAAACAACACTTATTCAGTCCCTTCAGAGTAAACCTAACATTTTAACAACAAGTGAGAAGACAACTACTTGTCAAAAGAAACTCTTACTGAAGAGAAATTTGAAAATAGACATTTTAAAATGTTCCCATCATTTTATGATAGTATTGTCCAAAATGATATGAGGAGGTCATGTGGACAAATATTTGTATCAGAGCACTTTAAAGATTTGGGTTACAGAATTTACTAATCGTTTTTTAATTTTTTGAAACAGAGGTTCAGCTGATATTGAACCTATTCACACAATGAAAAATATGCACCCCTTCCAATTAGCTTACAAGAACAACTGATAACAGGGATAAAGGAAACTAGCTGACTTGAACTTTGACAAAAAAAAGTCTGCATAATTCCAACACAGAACTAGAACTGCTCCTTCGATTTGGAGCAACATTGTTTATGAGGCCTTTTCCACCCACATCAGCCATTAAAACCAAAACTGAAATAAACTTCAAGCAAAACCTACAAGTCAGAGTATAAGTACAAACCAAGATTTTAAAAAATAATTAGACACATTCAATCACAAGGCTCTGTTTATTAAAAGTAAATAAAATAAAAATTATTCTAAATGTTTTAATCTCATTTTTATCTTATCCTTTTACAATTTGCACTCTGGGGTGTTGTTAAACAGGCACAACACATCAGTGCAGCAATAAGCATATGTAATTTATTTGAAAAACAACTATGTTGAGAGCGTGGGGCTGAGATTGCCTTAGCACAGGAGGCCCAATCACTGCTCTGTGAAGCCAGAGGAACTGCCATAGGACACACGTGGGCCCACAGCAGGGAACCCTTCCACAGCCACAGTCCTCTCATGACCAACAAGAGGGTAATATGCACTCAGGGAGGTGTGCCGTCCCCTGGGTGTAGATCCAGACTTGATGAAACCAGAAATCTTGGGAAGGAGGGAAAGCACAGAAGCAATTTGTGAATACCACGCCACTAGCTTGCTGCTTGGATGAGGTGAGCAGAGTATTCTCAAGCCCTGGCTCCTAGCCCTAGCTCCATCCCTTTCTTTCTTGCTGTCTCTCAAGAAAGCATATGGAATGTCAGTGGGGGAGAGTCACCACATTACAGGGATAACCTTGAATTTGCTCTAGCTTAAGTTTTTTTTAAGGAGTTAAGCCATCACACACAGAATACTTTATTAATAACTCATTGTTTGGCTACACCCTGGTGAGTCAAAAAGCCTCTGACTTACAGAATCAGCAGCATTCTTGACCCCACCTTCCTGTCAAGTCTCCTACCAACCTCGGTCTCTCCTCCTACTGACTGGGTTCACACTTTATATTCCGCTGCCTGCACAGCCCATGCAATTTCTCACCTTGTTTATTCAGTGCCCTTTGCCCCAAATGTCCTCCACTCTCCACCTCCATCTGGCTAACCTCCATTCTCCCATTACAACTAAGCTCCACCCGTCCCTTCCAGGAAGTCTTCCCTGACTCACCATGGGATCCTCCTTTATACTCCCCCTCATAGCTCTATCATTGCACCGCAATTATCTTTCTGTGGGTTGGTCATCCCCACCCGATCGTGAGCTTTCCTTTAGACCCAGAATGGAATCTTACTGGCAAGCGCAGTGCCTGTAGCAGGCATGCCATAGAAGCTTGCTGAATGAGTGAATCAGAGAGCATCGGTAAGCCTTTGAACTGATAAAATCAAAGGTTAATCTAATGACAAAGCATCTACATTTAATTACTGACCCTTCATTGACTAAGAATATGACTTCAATGAGAAATTGCCAAAGAATGGGAAATTTCAAGGGAAGTGGAATTGGGGAAAGTGGGGGGGGGGGGGGC
>NW_005369942.1:7054747-7072407 GCF_000412655.1 Myotis brandtii
AGTGGAATTGGGGAAAGGGGGGGGGGGGGGGATCCGTGAAAAGATACAGAGGAGGAAAGGAATGTGAAGTCCTCATCCCATCCTCCCAAACCAGGCCACATCTCCTCCTTCGCAGGTATCACCACAGAGACCACTGAGGTAGCTTGTGGCTGCAAAGGGTTGAGTCCCTGGACTGTCAGACATTAACCCTTTAGCTGCTGTATTGTTCAGAGGTCTGAGGGATCCCAGAGGGGCCAGGAAGTTTGGACAGTGGATGGGGCGGCAGGGGGTTGGGGGGCGCCGTAGTCTCAGGGAACCCTGGACTGGGCTTTTTTTCAACAGGTACAAAATGATTTTAATTTTTAAACAACTGGTACAGCCTCACTGCTATTAGCTTAAGATCAGCCTGCATCTAGGAAAATCGGGCAATACTGTCTATACCCCTGTACCTCCATAAGAATACTGACTCCTTTAAAGTTGAGGGTTTTTTATTAGTAGAGAACCCTTTCCACTAACCCTTGACATTTGAGAGCAAGTTCTTTCTCAGAACTTGGTTGGATAGGGTGAGCTGTAAATGAGCATTGAGGGGTGTTTTTTACTCTTTTTGTTTCCCTTAAAACCTTGCCTGTAATGATGTTGGGTAGCTCTGTTCTTCTCCTTAGCCATGAAATGAAAGCTGATTCAGGCCTTACATGTGGGGGGCTTTTAGTCAGAACAAGCAATAACTACAGTTATTTGCATTCTAAGCTTCCTCCGTGAAATTGAAAGAGATTTTGACTCAATCCTTAACCTAGTTTCTATGCAGCCTCCACCAAATACCTCAGACCCAGACACATACTATCACTCTCGGCTAAACAAATGAAATGGGTTTTCACCAGAAATGATCAGTCCTTCTCCCAGAGAGAATTTCTATGATTCCAGCACTAGGTGGGGTTTTTCCTCTTCACCGAATAGATTTATTTCTCACTTGACTGCCCTTTCCACATTGAATATGAGCTGCGTGTGGCTCTTTCCCACATGGCGTTCACTCAGGGTTTTCATTTTCCAGGATTGATTCCCTCTGGAAGGTGAAAGGTAGGGGGCTCTGAAATCATCTCTGAAATGACCTAAAATAGCTGCAGTGTACAAAACAGCTGATTGGATTATTTAGAAGAGTTGATGAATGCTTAGGAAAAAACTTCTGCACTGAATGCAATTACCAATGTTTCTCAAAGTGCACTTTGAGACCACCTACATCCCAACCACCTGCGTGCTGGTTAAACATGCAGTCTCAAGTCCCATCAAAGAAACAAACTTTTCATGGTAAGGTCCTGGAAATATGTACTTAAAAGGAAAAAAGCTTTGCCTTAGCTGGTTTGGCTCAGTGGATAGAGTGTCGGCCTATGGACTGAAGAGTCCTGGGTTCAATTCCAGTCAAGGGCACATGCCCGGGTTGCGGGCTCGATCCCCAGTAGGGGGCATACAGGAGGCAGCCGATCAGTGATTCTCTCTCATCATTGATGTTTCTATCTCTCTCTTCCTCTCCCTTCCTCTCTGAAATCAATAAAAAAAAAATATATAAAAAGTACATATATTTACTTTACAAAGTATAATGTACATACAGAAAAGCACACATACCATAAGTGGACACCTCGCTAAAGTTTCACAATGAAATCCATCTGTCAAACCAGCACTCAGATCAAGACCCGGAAAAACACCAATATCCCAGAGGCCTCTTTCTGCTCCCTTCCAGTCACAATCTATACCCACTTCCCAAGGTTAATCATGATCTTAACTTCTAATGCCAGAGATTACTTTCATCTGGGTGGGTTTGTGTTTTTTTTCCCCCTTTTGTACTGCCGATAAATGAAACCATGCAATCTGCATTATTTTGTGTCTGGTTTCTGTCATCAGTTATATTTGTGAGACTCACCCATATTATTGCATGTAGCTATGGACTGTTCATTCTGTTAGGCTGAATGGTATTCCATTGCGTAATTATACCAACATGTATTCATCCCTTCAATTTAAATAAAAATTATATGAAATACCTCTACATAACCACCAGAATGGCTAAACTTAAAATAGAATATACTAAGTGTTGGTGAGGATGTGGAACATTGGAGACTTCTACACACTGACAGAGGGACTATAAATTGGAACAACCACTTTGGAACACTTTTCATCAGTATCTACTATTGCTGAATATGTGGCTAATTGATGATGCAGAAGTTTGACTCCTATATGCCAACAGAAATACATACATATGTTCATCACAAAGACACGAACTAAAATGTTCACAGCTGTTCCTAATAGTAAAAAACTTGCTACTACCTAAAAGTCCATCAACAATTGAGCCTAAACTGCATTTTTAACAAGTTCACCACTTGATTCATATACACACAAAATTTTGAGAATCTTTGCATTCAATAGTCCAAAGATTTAATTTAAGAAGAAGCCTAAAAATTTCAGCAACTATCAAAACCCACAAGGTCAATATGTTTGAATTTTTCAAATAAAAATACTTTTTTTCATCATTAAACTTAACACTGGGCTTCAAGTAAGAGTTTACACTTAAGAACCATTTACATTTCCCCATTACTTTGAAAGCTGAGCGCTACAGAAAAGAGTTTCACAAAATGTGTTAAGATTTTAATTGTGTTCCCACAGTCATGGACTCAGGGCAGCTGCTGCTATTCCTCAGTTACACTCTCACTGTTGTGAATGAATATTTCATATACTGCTGTTTTCCCATGAAATTCCCTTTGATTAAATGAAAACTGGGACTTGTAAGTTCAAGAAATTACTGGGGGAAACAAAAAACACCAAAACACACACACACACACACACACACCTCAGTCTTAGGAACTTTGACAAGAAGCAATTGAGCAGAATCCTATTCTCAAGTCCAGGGTGAGAGTTTACTGTGTGCTGGTGGCAACTGACATTTGGAATAATTGCCTACATAAAGGACTGCCGTCAAAACGAGTGGCCTTAAATAACACACCTATAATTTAATTTTCAGTCCTAAGGAGGCACCCACGAAGCAAACCACCGCCATTCCTGTTCCTCTAGATATTCATAGACTAAAATGGTCTAAACCCCAAATGCAAACTAATGGTCTAAACCCCAAATGGAATCGCCAAATGTTTAGAACTGAAAAAGACCCTAAAGGACATCTACAAAAACAGGATGTCTACTCTTACTAGTACATGGATGTAATCAAGTAACCAAAATTATATGTGGCTCTGATTTGAAAATAATGCTCTCTAGCCAAATTCTTAGGTGCTCAATAAAGTGACCAAATTTAGACTCTATGTGCGATATCTCAGCAGTTACTGAAGAAAAAAAAAAACAACAACCACAAACTTAAGGAAAATTTAGCATCTACCTGGAATCCTGAATCTACCCTTCTAAAACAAGAGCCATCATAGATATCGTTCCTTTTATTATATTTATAATGGACTGTTCAGAGGTAACCTGCCCAGTTACAAGGTGAAATAGCCTACTTGTAGGCACCAATATCTCAAACCCAATGTTCAGAAGGGCACGGTGGTATGTAGTTAGGACAACACTTCTGGGGAAGCATGTCAGCCTCAGCAGGTGGAATGAAAGAGTGATAACCCTGGGCCTTGGGACACAGACACCTTATTATATGCAAGTGACTGTAATATGGCAAATATGGAGGAAGAACTCTGACTGTAGCAGCAGAAAGTTTAAAGGCTAAGAGGAGAGAGAGAAAAAAAATGTCAACTCTCCTTTCATTATTTTTTTTTTATTTTTTTTTTATTTTTTTATTCAAATATGGAAGAACTCTGACTGTAGCAGCAGAAAGTTTAAAGGCTAAGAGGAGAGAGAGAAAAAAAATGTCAACTCTCCTTTCATTATTATTTTTTAAGTCCATTGGTTATGTTTATATGCATGCATACAAGTCCTTCGGTTGATCTCTTACTCCCCTCCCTTCTGCCCCCCAACCCTCTCTGGCCTTCCCACTGCAGTTTGACAATCAGTTTGAGGCAGCTCTGCCTCTGTATCTATTATTGTTCAAAAGTTTGTAATGGTCTTTATTATCCATGAATGAGTGAGATCATGTGGTATTTTTCCTTCATTGACTGGCTTATTTCACTTAGCATAATGCTCTCCAGCTCCATCCATGCCGTTGCAAATTGTAAGAGTTCCTTCTTTTTTACAGCAGCATAGTATTCCATCGTGTAGATGTACCACAGTTTTCTAATCCATTCATCTACTGATGGGCACTTAGGCTGTTTCCAGATCTTAGCTATGGTGAATTGTGCTGCTATGAACATATGGGTGCATATATCCTTTCTGATTGGTGTTTCTGGTTTCTTGGGATATATTCCTAGAAGTGGGATCACAGGGTCAAATGGGAGTTCCATGTTTTGTTTTTTGAGGAAACTCCATACTGTCTTCCATAGTGGCTGCACCAGTCTGCATTCCCACCAGCAGTGCACAAGTGTTCCTTTTTCTCCACATCCTCTCCAGCACTTGTCGTTTGTTGATTTGTTGATGATAGCCATTCTGACAGGTGTGAGATGGTACCTCATTGTTGTTTTGATTTGCATCTCTCGGATGATTAGTGACTTTGAGCATGTTTTCATATGTCTCTTGGCTTTCTGAATGTCCTCTTTTGAAAGGTGTCTATTTAGATCCTTTGCCCATTTTTTGATTGGATTGTTTATCTTCTTTTTGTTAAGTTGTATGAGTTCCCTATAAATTTTGGAGATTAGGCCCTTATCAGATATGACGTTGGCAAATATGTTTTCCCACGCAGTGGGTTTTCTTGTTGTTTTGTTGATGGTTTCTTTTGCTGTGCAGAAGCTTTTTATTTTGATGTAGTCCCATTTGTTCATTTTCTCTTTAGTTTCAACTGCCCTAGGAGCTGTATCAGTGAAGAAATTGCTTTGGCATATGTCTGAGATTTTGTTGCCTTTGGATTCTTCTAGAATTTTTATGGTTTCCTGTCGTACATTTAAGTCCTTTATCCATTTTGAGTTTATTCTTGTGTATGGTGTAAGTTGGTGGTCTAGTTTCATTTTCTTGCATATATCTGTCCAATTTTCCCAACACCATTTATTGAAGAGACTATCTTGGCTCCATTGTATGTTCTTGCCTCCTTTGTCAAATATTAATTGAGCGTATTGGTTGGGGCTGATTTCTGGGCTCTCTATTCTATTCCATTGATCTATATGTCTGTTCTTGTGCCAGTACCAGGCAGTTTTGAGAACAGTGGCTTTGTAATACAGCTTGATATCTGGCATTGAGATCCCACCTACTTTGTTCTTTCTCAGGATCGCTGCAGCTATTCGGGGTCGTTTTTTGTTCCAGATGAATTTTTGGAGAGTTCGTTCTAGATCTGTGAGGTATGCCGTTGGTATTTTAATGGGAAGTGCGTTGAATTTATAGATTGCTTTGGGCAGTATGGACATTTTAATGATGTTGATTCTACCAATCCATGAACACGGTATGTTCTTCCATCTGTTTATGTCTTCCTCTATCTCTTTTTTCAATGTCCTGTAGTTTTCTGAGTAGAGGTCTTTTACCTCTTTAGTTAAGTTTATTCCTAGGTATCTTAATTTTTTTGGTGCGATGGTAAATGGGATTGTTTTTATAATCTCTCTTTCTGAAAGTTCACTATTGGTGTATAGAAATGCCTCAGATTTCTTGGGGTTAATTTTGTATCCTGCTACATTGCCAAATTCATGTATTAAGTCTAGTAGTTTTTTGATGGAGTCTCTAGGGTTTTGTATGTATAATATCATGTCGTCTGCAAATAAGGACAGTTTTACTTCCTCTTTTCCAATTTGGATGCCTTTTATTTCTTCTTCTTGTCTAATTGCAATGGCTAATACTTCCAGGACTATGTTGAAGAGGAGTGGTGAGAGTGGGCATCCCTGTCTTGTTCCTGTTTTTAGGGGAAATGGTGTTAGTTTTTGTCCATTGAGTATGATGTTGGCTGTGGGTTTGTCATATATGGCTTTTATTATGTTGAGGTATGATCCTTCTATTCCCACCTTGCTGAGAGTTTTTATCAAAAATGGGTGTTGGATTTTGTCAAATGCTTTTTCTGCATCAATTGATATGACTATGTGGTTTTTTTCCTTCAATTTGTTTATGTGATGTATCACGTTGATTCTCCTTTCATTATTAATCTTCAGAATCTCAAGAGAGATGACACATACTTAAAATATCAAGAGGCTTGGTCACTTACAAGAAGCAGCCCATCTGGGAATACATTTAATCCACCCTAAATTCCAGAACATCATTTCACTCAGCCTTTAAGACCACCCTTAACTTACATAGTTACAAAGAGAGAGTGGGAGTGGGGCAGGGGAGGTGACAATAGTTGTGCTGTACATGAAAAGGGTGTGCTGGCAAGTCTAGGCTTTGGAACGTCCTGTCTCTTGATCTGAGGACTCCACCACCCTGTCATTCACAGTCCCTAGAATGGTGCCAAACTCAAAGGGTATTGCCAAGTGAACGGCTGCTTTGTTTTGGTAGTTTTTTATAGAGAAAAGAAGTTGACTCTTTTTAGGACAATGAAATCATTCTAAATATGGTGAAAAAATGTTTTAGGTTGGAAACTAACTGGCAGTTAGCTGTTCTTTGAGATAAAAGCTTTGTTCTCATAATGTAGTTTACTTCTACTGCAAAGGAGTTTTCTAATTAAAAAGTATCTCTAGCCCTGGCCATTGTGGCTCAGATAGTTGGGTGTTCAATTCCTAAGCAGGGCACATGCCTGGGCTGAGGACTCAATCCCTGGTAGGGTGTCTGCAGGAGAAGCTGATCAATGTTCCGCTCTCACATTGATCTTTCTCTCTTTCTCTCCCTCTCCCTTTCTCTCTCTCTAACAAAATCAATAAAAGTATATATTTTAAATGGTCTATAATAGTGTTACTAGTGAACTCACTGTAATTTCAGGTTTAAAATACAGCTTTGCCCACAGACAGCAAAGACAAACCAAGGACAGCAGCCTTGGCCCACTGAGAACTCTGTCTCTGAGCAGCAGTTAGATGCCTGCACGCTTAGGTTGCTCCGAGTTCCTGAGCTCTAAGTACTTCTTAAGAACTTCTGTACTTCTTAAGAAGGGCTGAAGGGCTGCCAGCAGGTGAGAGCAGCAGTGGTGGCAAGCAAACTTGTTGCTCTACTGCTCTTACCCCATTCTTAAGGCCATCCTGTTACTACTTGGCTCAGGCTCTGCCTTGCCTGCGCCTTTATGGCTCAACCAAGTAATTCAGTTAAGGAACCCCTTACATTTCTGACAAATAGGGGAAACTCATGAACTGTATGGACTAATTCCCATCAAGGCCACCCTAGTGCAGAGCTGATTTCCATGTGTGTGTGTGTACTATCAGGAACAGGGCAAAGAGACACATGAGTTAGATACATGGGATATAAGCTCCATGAAAGCAAGTGTTTGTGTGCTTCATTCAGTTGCCCCTCCCCAGGGCCTAGACTAGGGCCTGGCATATAATGGGAGCTGGCTAAGTGTTTTGTGGGTGTGGTGCTGACAAGAGAAGACAAGAGCACAAATCAGAAACTAGCCAGGGCTCAGCAATGTGGGCCTGGTTATGAGCTAGAAGAGAAAGGTAGCCACACTTGGTAGAATTCAACACCCAATGCAGGCCTTTTAAAGAAGAGAATTTCTCCCTGGCTGGATGGCTTATTGGTTGGAGTGCCATAGGTTGCTGGTTCGATTCCCAATCAGGGCACATACCTAGGTCGGGGCATGCAGGAGGCAATTGATCGATATTTCTCTCTCTCTCCCTCTCCCTCTTCCTTCCTCTTTCTCTAAAAGTCAATTTTAAAAAATAAATAAAATTGTACAGTCTCATTGCATTTACTGCAATAAGGTTCAAAGGCATATCTGTAATTATGATTGGAAAACTAAAGCTTAAAGTTCTATAGAGAATTGATCTTAGTTTCCTACTTTGCCACTGGGAAACTAAGCAGACTGTAGATTATGTTTCATAACCCAAATCCCCCAGAGTCCTTACACAAAACCTAAGCCATATACATGACTCTATGGAATTTTGGGGTACAGCCAACCTTCAGAAAACAAGTCAAGGAATTTCCCATGATGCCAAGGACTCTAATCAGAGCTGGCAGCCTATGGGACACCATTTCCTCCTCTTACCCAGTTCAAATATAAACAAAAAACAAAAAGAAGGAATTCATTGATTAATTAATTAATTAGTTACTTTGCCCTTAGAGGTCAAAGACAAAAGCTTAGCTTTTTCCTAGAATAGTTCAATCTTCATTCCAGGACAAAGGAAGTATATGGTTCCTCTCACTTTATACCAGAAAAGAACTTATTTCCTGATCCTTCACTCTAAAATACTATAACATGAAACTGGCTTTAAAATCCTAAGTTTCACCTTGAATTAAGAATCAGTCTGTATATTCTGAGTGTCCTTCCTCATACCTCCCTTTTACTAGAAAGAAAAGGGAGGCAAGCTGTCTATTTTGTATAGCCTTACGAAATGTTATACTACCGCTGAAGAGTAAACACAAGCATCCTGTTTTCTCTCTCAAAGGGCTGCTTCTTTGAACTTGACCACTGAATTCATATATTATCAAGTTTTAGCAAGTCTACTTTGAAATCCCCCTGCTTTTCTCCACTCTCCTCTCCAAACATTGTACTCACTACAACTAGAATTATCTTACCAAAGAGCAAGCTCTTTCATGCCTCTGCGCCTATGCACACACTCGCAGCTCTCTTATCACACCTATTTGTTCCCTGTCTTCCCCGTTTACATCTTGCATCTTCATACCTTCATCTAGTATCACATCTAAAAGAAGAGGTCACAAGTAGAATATGTTAAAAATGCCTCCCAATTTAGGTCCTTGGTTAGGTTGATTGTATTAATGGCCCAGTACTGCACTTTTGCTATGTAACTTAGCAGTGCCCTCTCACTGGATGGAGCAGTCTATCCTACCCCTGACTCTGGGTTCAGACAGGTGACTTGCTGTGACCAATGGGATGTTAGCAAATATAATTCTAGGAGAGGATGCTGCCATTGCTCTGAGAACACACTCAGACCCAGCCAGCGTGGCTCGGTGGTTGAGCATCAACCTATGAACCAGGAGGTCACGGTTCGATTCCTGGTCAGGGTACATGCCTGGGTTGCTGGCTCAATCCCCAGTGTGTGGTGTGCCAGAGGCAGCTGATCAATGAGTCTCTCTCATCATTGATGTTTTTCTCTCTCTCTCCCTCTCCCTTCCTCTCTGAAATCAATACAAATATATCTTTTAAAAAAGAACACACTCAGGCTGACCTGCTGGCTAGTCATATAGCAGGGCAAGCTGCCATGGCACCCAGCCAAGACTATCCTAGAGCAGCCCACAATCCCCGGCGTGTGAATGGGCCCACCATAAATCAGCAGAGCTGCTGAGCCAACTCAAAGCTGACGGTAGATTCATGAGCAAGTGCAGCCCAGAGCAGCCAAACCCAACCCAAAGCAGATTCAAAAGCTAAATCAGGAGTCAGCCAACTATGGCCTCTGGACATAAAACCACCTGTTTTTGTACATCCCTTGGGGAGTGGGGGGGGGGGGAAATCACAAGCCATTGATTTTATGATTGAAAAAAATCAAAAGAATATTTCATTTCACCCTGGCTGGGTGGCTCAGTTAGTTGGAGCATCATCCAGGTTTCAGGTTCAATCCCTTGTCAGGGCACATACAAAAATAAACCAATGAATGCATAAATAAGTATAACAACAAAAATCAATGTTTCTCTCTCTCCCTTCCTCTCTCTCTCTCTCAAATCAATAAATAAATTTTTAAAATTGTGATCTTACAGTTAAAAAAAGAATATTTCATTTCACATATAACAAAGCCATATCTCATTACACAAGGAATATTTCATAACATGAAAATTATATGAAATTCAAATTTCAGTGTCCATAAGTAAAGTTTTATGGGAACACAGGCATGACCCTTCATTTATATATTACCTATGGCTGCTTTTCAACTCCAAGGGCAGAGCTGAGTACTTGTGACAGAGACAATATGGACTGAGAATCCTAAAATATTTACTGTCTGGCCCTTTAAAGGAAAAGACTGCCAGCCCCTGAACTAAATAAATGTTTATTGCAGTGTACCCCAGGGGCTCAATGGTGTTTTGTTACACAGCATCACTGTAACAAAAAATCCCTGACACATCTTGTCCTCTGAAAGCTAGTTCCTTCCTCTCTATTTCCCAGCAGACAGTACTGGTGGAGCAGCAGGGGCTGGGGGCTGAACAACACCAGCCCCTCCTCCTCACCAGCATGGACTCCACAACTAGGGGCCACACAATGAATGCCAGCACATCAAAGATTGTCACACTCTTCAGTGGTTCACAATCCAGGGAGCAGACAGCATTAACCTCTCCGCCACAGTGACTACTGAGGATCCAAAAAGAACCTTGTCCTGCCACAGCACCACAAAACCCATGAGCTAGGAATACCATCCATTGCCAGATGCACACCCAGAGGTCAACTTGCCTAGGAGCAGAGGGAGGAAGGGAGGAGAAACCTGGGAGATGAAAGGAAACTGAGCATTTACCTAGATTATAATCTTGGACTAAGTTTACCAAAATGGACTAAATTTTGCAATCCAGTTGGTGAAAAGTTGGGTGGAACATTATTTCAATTAATAAAGGAAAAGCTTAACGTTGTATTTTCTTATTACCTCTGAGTGTAATGTTTTTATAAAGCTGATACGAGTTTTGGGGAAATAAATCAATAGATAAATGAATGAATGATGAGAAACTCCTCCATAACATTACCATGTGCTCTTCCCACCACCTCTGGCATTTCTATCCAGTCAAGTATTTGTCTGGAAATAACTCTTTCTTCCTCTTGAACTGCCTTCCAACTTCAAGGAGCAAGCAGCAACTTCTAAGTCCTCCACATTCAGAAATACCTAGCACCCTCTCTTCCTCCATCCCTTGGCTTAGGAATCTAATAGGTGGTTTGTCAAAGCCTTAGTTAAATTTACACAAAACAGACTGGCATGCCTCAGGTTAGAGGAACTTGGACCTTTCAGTAGACTTTAGCCTTAAACCTGTTCAGAATATGTTCTGAGATTATAATGAGGCAATGTTTTCCCCAAGAGGAGAAAGTCAGAGTCCCACATCTGGAGTTTGACCTTTGTACATGTTGTCATTTCACCCACCACAGGAAACCTTTCTGGCCTGGGCTGAAATGTGTAACTTCTCAACAGTGTAGCTGGTAGCAATTCCACCCAGCTGTGTGGAACGGGAAGTGACAGGGCAATTAATATTCTGTTAAAACTTCAGGGGGCTACACTGAAACTGGCCAGGTTTCGGGGCTGACTCATCATGTTAAAACCAAACATGGTATTGACTATTCACTTCTGCTGACTCACTTGTCAGTCCTAAGAAATATGTACGGAGCTGAGCTGGAAGGTCCCGCATCGGCCATGGACGCTGTTCAAATGTGTATAAAGGATTGTTTTATGGAGGGAGATGAACAGTTTCTTTTCTGCATTGTTTTGTAAAAAAAAAAAAACAACCAAAAAAAAAAACACAACACCTGGATAGCAGCGCAGCTGACATTAGAGAAGAACCATAGCGTTTCCCAGCTAGAAGGGAGGCTTAGAACACAAGCTGAAAGTACTTTCCTAAGAGAGGTGGGAGAGTATTTAGCACAGTGCATAAGAGCTTTGAGTCAGGCATCCTGAATTCATGTCCCATCTCTGCCACTCACAGTGGAATTATAAGAGGCTACTGTAGCTATTAAGTAACTTTAAGCAAATTGCTCAGACTCTCTGAGCTTCGATTTCATTATCTGTAAAATGAGGAATAATTATAGTACCCACCTCATTGGGCTATTGTGAAGATAAAGTATAAAAAGAATACAGTGCTTGGCACAAAGTGCTCAAAAAATAGCTATTATTAAGGTTGATGAGGCAATCCATGGAAACCTCTTTCTTGGAAACAGGATAGATCCCTCATGTGGGAATTAGATCAGTAAAGGGTAGAGGAATATCATCATAAACTGGGTATTGATGCAAGGGCAGAGGAGGAATAGTTACACAGGGACCATACCTTGGAGGCCCTCAGTAGGGAATGAACCACCTTTCTGTCCTAAGTCTGCTAAAGATAGTGATTCATTGTGATTCATTAAGAAAAAAAAGAAGAAAAAAAAAACTTCCCTGATTATAAGTCTTTGAAGGCTCTGCTCAGATTTTCCTTTAAGGGACTTGTTTAAGTGCACACACAAGGCAGCACAGACCAAAGGCCTGGCCCGTAATGGCATACAGAAACTGATACTTACTTACACGATACTGTTAAGTGCACTCTTTTTAAACCACTAATTCTTATTCCACAGAAAGTGGTCTTTATGTCAAAGTCCTTAAGAGTTCCAACAGCTTGTATAACGGGCAAACCTCATGGTTAGTTAGCAGCTTTCAGGGGTTGGATTCCCGGTGATAAACAAAAGAATTCCGAAGGCCACAATCCATAAACTCTCCATAGAAACATATGGAACTACTTAAGAAGGTTGGCTCAGGGCTGTTATTTTGAAAACAAGTATCCTCAGCCAGAATCTCCACTGAGTGCTATTTATTGAATGGCTGGAGAAGGGCAAGACCCCATGGGCCCTGTAGGGCTGCTCTCCAGCAACCTCAAACATTGTGCAGATAGCGCTCTAAGCCTCCCAATACCTGGGGAAAGGAAATAAGAAGTCTGTACATTTGTATCCTTTCCACCAAAGGCACTGAGGACATTCATCCAGGAGCCTGCACGTCTTAAGTATCCCTTTACAAATCTCTGATTGCAAGATCTTATGGCTCTAATGCTCTCATTTCTTACTCTCAGAGCTTTTTTATTATAATCTCCATCGAGATTCAACTGGCCACTCTGTCCTTTGTACATCAACAATAATCCATTCAAACTTCTATTATACAATAGATTATTCCAAAGCCATTCTCCCACCCATGAGCTGTAAGCCCCTGAAGGACAGCAACTTTTATCTGCTTCTCTTCCATATCTCCAGGGTTTGCTAAGTAGATGCTAAACTATTTGCTATGTTATATTAGTCAAATGGAGTCTAATTAAAATTATACATTACTGAATGAATTCATTGGGCCCTGGCCATGCTGACCTTTTGAGTCAGTGGTAGAGCCATGAGTAGAACTCAAAGCTCCAATACTCACTGTGATGACCTACTTCATAAGGATTTCCAGAAAACCCATGATGTAATTGCTCTTGCTATCAATGGCAGATTATGTGGCCAACAAGATGCAGATATAGGATAGCTTTGGGGTCCACTGGTTGCCATACTCCAAAATATGGACATACCAATCTTTCTGACTTGTGCTATTTGAGTAATTTGTCTTGGTCACTGAACAACACAGATTGTCTTTCTCTTTTTAAAACTAATAATGTGGGGGTTTTCTCATCATTAAAATATTACTCACGATTTTCTGTTTTAGCAAAATGTTTTAGCAAAAAGCTCACCATAAAAATCTAGAAATGCTGGATAAAATATAAATTTTAACATGTTCCTATTCCTAGCTAAGCTCTGAAGAAAGAGAAATCCCCAGGCTCCAGAAACAGAAAGGTAATTGAAAACAGAACTAAGTTTCAAAGTGCCAGCTCCTGATAGAGCTGAATTATAGTGATGGAGGGTTATTATTGATCGTTCATTTGAGGGCTTGGAATTTCATGCTCATGTGGAAACAAAAGGTGGGCATTAGGCCCAAGTGAGCAAGGAATTGGAACTAGAACACTGCATAAAAACTACAATCCTTAAAGGCCTGTACCCTATGTGAAAAGGTAGTCTAGATAAAAAAAATTCATCCATTCGCATAGGTAGATATCAGGAAAATTAAAAATGAAAATGGATGGGTTAAACTAATTAGCTATAGCAAGAGAATTCATAAACTGGAAAACAGATTTAAGAAAATTATCTAGAAGACACAAAGACAAGACATAAAGATCTGGAAATATGAGAGATTAAGAGACATGGAAGACGGAATGAGGGGGTCCAACATATATTTGATTCCATAAGAGAAAATGGGACAGAGGCAATCTTTGAAAAGATAATGGTTTAAATGTTTCCACAAATGACTAAAAGACTTGAATCCTGAAGTCAAAATATCATAATGAGTTATGAGAAAGGTAAATTAAACTAAACACAAATCTAGCCATAACAAAATAAAACGTCAGAAATTCAAAGACAAAGAAAAGATCTCAAAGTGCTATACAAAAATAATCATGAACCTAGAATTCAATACCCAGCTAAACTCTCATTCAAAAGTGAAGGTAAAATAAATACATTTTAAAAGTATTAAATAAGTTTATTGTTCACAATATATAAGCTGAAACAGGGGTGATCAAATAAACAAAAAATTAGAATTTAGAAAATTTGAGTGACACAATTAATAAGCTTGATTTAATTCAGAACTGCTAACAGATGTGCCATATACCCCAGAATGCCAAAAATCAGTTACAGATATTGATCCCCTGACCCTCAAAGCAGACTGGCTGGGCCTGGCTGGAGCCCAGGCTATGAGAAGCCACATCAAAGGCTCCTTGGAGTGGGGCTGGAGTAATTTGACAGGGAGCTCCACAGTCCCTGGAGAAGCCTAGTGCAATGAATACTCGCTGCTCTGTCACATGCACTTTGCATGGCCAAGATGTTCTCCTACTTGAAGATGTACTTCAGCAGGTACAGCAGGGCAAACTCCAGGAACCAGAGGCCAGTGGAATTTCAGGGGACTGGTGATCCAGGTGACAAGGAGGAAAGAACTGTTGCCATGGGGTGGGAAGATGGGGGGATGTGATTCTTAGTAGGTACTAATCCAGTCAGTGGACCTCAAAATACCTTTCTTCACATATATTAAATACTATTTTAGTTATCCATTACTTTGTCATAAGTAACCTCAAAACATAATGGCTTAAAACAACACTATTTCATTAGATCTCATTCTCTTCTGGGTTAGGACATTGTGTAGGGCTTTGCTGGGTGGTTCTTTTGCTCCATGTGAAGTAGATTGAGGTTACTTTGTGGTATTCAGCTGATGGCTAGGCTGGGCTGAGCTTCAAGGTCCAAGTCAGCTTTTCTCACACCTGTTACCTTGATAGGATGTCTGGACAGCTGGACTAACCAGGGCACCCTATCTCTCCGTATAGTGTCAGGTCATCCCTGCATGATCTCTCCAGGAAGGTCATCAGATTTCTTATATAACAGCTCAGATACCAAGAGGTCAAAGCAGAAGCTTCCAAGTCCTTCTAAAGAACAGGCTGGAAATGGTACAGCATCACTCTTCCCTAGTCAATTGGACAAAGAAGTCAGAGGCCAGCCCAAAATCAATGAAAAAGAAAATAGACCTTTCCCCTCAATGGGAAGCATGTGAAAGAATTTGCAGCTATCTTTAATCTACCACTGATGCATTTGTCTGTTTGTGACTAATGTGCACGTGAGTGGTCTCCAAGCTAGAGGTGATTAACTGCTCTAGTAGTACATTTGCATAGTAAAACTTCTCTAGAATTTTTAGCCACTCACTATGTGAAACTTTGCTTGAATCTGAAATCTATTTGCCCTATGTAAAAGTGAGGGTTCGATCCAGAAGCAGAATCACTAGGAGGATAGATAGATGATAGATAGATAGATAGATAGATAGATAGATAGATAGACAGACAGACAGACTGATAATAGGGATTTGACCTTAAGCAGTTGTGAGGACTGGTTAACCAGTCTCTGGAAAGCTGTTATTTTTGTGTCTAATGGTGGATTTGAAGCCCCCAGGGTAGGCAAGATGGGTGCAAATGAGGGAGAGCAAAATCAAGCTGGAACCCTCCAGCATGAGCTGGAGCCCAAAAGGATGGCCTGGAATTAAGGTCAGTTCTTACTGTTTGCAACCTTGATGAAGTGATAGTCCTGCAGGTGATGCTGATGCTCTTTGCCACAGAGCAAGCTAGACACTTGGTTCAGGAAATGGAGAAGCTGAAGGAAGACCTAGGGAAAGGTGGAGTAGTTTCAAATGAGCGAAGCCAGTAGATAAAGCAACATGTGTGATCTAGAAAAACAGCACCTGTCCCAACCTTTCCAGATACAAAATAAAATTGCTTCTGCTTTACTTTTACTCTCCATATCTCATGTAAAATGCCTACTGTAGGCCATGCTAACCAAAAACCCACAGGGAAGAGAATTCTGGAAAACGTAGTCCATTTAGTCCACTTAACACATTACTCCATGCCATTTCACAAGAAATTTCAACATTACATTTTTCAATGAAATAAAGAGCTTTGGATGGCTTCAAAATAATTTCAACTAAGTTGTTTCTTAAATGTTTTAAATAATTTTTGTCATTTATTTGGGCAAAGTTTATCATCATTGTTATTGGTTTTTTACTACCAAGAATTTGAAGAGATTAGAAGAGATCGTTACCAAAAAGTTTTGAACAGGAATGATAGTCACTTCTAACATAAAACCTGATAGAAAGAGGTTATTTTTATGGAAGCTAACTCAAGTTTCTCATAAAACATTTTGAAAATATTTCCTTATCTAGGTTTATAAAAATTTAATAGTTAATGTTTTATCTAATATTTTATATTTTTCTTACAATTATATAAAACAAAGAATGTGTAATAAATATTTTTACTAAACCTATAAAACATTTCTAATCACCCTAGCTGGTTTGGCTCAGTGGATAGAGCGTCGGCCTGTGGACTGAAAGGTCCCAGGTTCGATTCCAGCCAAGGGCACATGCCAGGGTTGCGGGCTCCATCCCCAGTAGGCGGCATGCAAGAGGCAGCCAAACAATGATTCTCTCATCATTGATGTTTCCAGCTCTCTCTCCCTCTCCCTTCCTCTCTGAAATCAATAAAAATATATTTTTAAAAAATTTCTAATCAATTCCAGCTTATGCTACTGTGTTGTACAAATATTACAATTTTCTATATGTGCCACAGCATGAAAAGAATTAGAATCATTGATAAAAACTAACATATATACATCTCTGTATCTAACAAAAAAAAATTAATTTTGTTCAAATGCATATTGTATATTTGCAGAAACTGACCACATTTTAGGGTACAAAGCATATCTCAACATATAGCAATATCATATGTACCTAGCTCTTTGATAAAAATGCAATTAAATTATCAATCAATTATATAAATCAAAGACAAAAATAAATCCACATGTTTGGAGATTTTAAAATATACTTATTCTCAAGGTAAGATCTTAACCAACTTCTAGTTTCAACCTACCATCCAGAAGAAAGAGTCTAAATACATTTATGACAGGAAGTTTTAAAAAATGCCTGTAAGTGAATCATGGATCAAAGAAGAAATAAATAACAATGGGAATTAGAAAATACTTAGTCTGAGTTACAATTAAAACTCTATAAAAACGTATGAGGTAAGGTGCAGCTAAAGCTACACTTAGAGGAAAATATATTGCCTTAAAATACAATCTACACTAATAAAAGAGAAACATGGTAATTAGCGTACGACCGCTACCCTTTTCATTGGCTAATTAGCGAGATATGCAAATTAATCACCAGCCAAGATGGCGGTTAACTGCCAAAAAAGATGGCGGTTAATTTGCATATGTAGGCACAATGCAGGGAGGCAAAAGGGAAAGCTCGGAAGAAACCCCCTGGCACTGACAGTGATCGGAAACCCAGGGGGGAGCTAAGAGCCGGGGGGCAGGGCAAAGGCGG
>NW_005369942.1:7073885-7092658 GCF_000412655.1 Myotis brandtii
GCAGGGGGAGAAGTTAGGGGAGACCAGGCCGGTGGGGGGGAAGACAGTTAGGGGCGACCTGGCTGGCCACAGAGGGCAATTAGGGGCAACCAGGCTGGCAGGGGGGTGCAGTGAGGGGCAATCAGGCCAGCAGACAGGTGAGCGATTAGGAGCCAGCAGTCCAGGATTGTAAGAGGGATGTCCAACTGCCAGTTTAGGCCCGATCCCGGTTAGACATCCCCCAAGGGGTCCTGGATTAGAGAGGGTGTAGGCTGGGCTGAGGGGACCCCCCCCCACCCCTGCACGAATTTCATGCACCAGGCTCTAGTACAGTATATAATTCTACAACTAAAGAATCTGGCATTTCACTAACAAAGTGAAAGCTTCCAGCTTATGGATAAAATTAAGGAGAGTTAAGATTTAGGAACACAAAGGAGTCCATATCAAAAATAGAAAGTTAAACTTTCAGTAGTGATGAATATTTTCTCTTCAAAGGCATATAAATCTTAGTAGTTAACAGTATAGACATTTCAGGTATCCAACCCACTGTGATGGAGTTTTAGATGTATTCAATTCTACAGTAACAACATAAATATTAATTAGGTTTCAGTTCCATTTCTGGCTCATAGTTGATATAAGGACTGCCCACTACAGTTTATGCTGGGCTGAGTAATATATATTTACTATTAGTCATAATGAAAGAAAAAAGTGTGTGGGGAAGAAAAACAGATATTCAGATAAACAGAAAGAGAATTCCTTACTGTCAAAATCTATCAGCAGAAAGAAAAACACCAAACCAACAAAGAAGTGTGGGGAAATAGAAGCAAGTCTTAGGTCTGTTCACAGTGCCATGTTCAGCAGGCCTTCCTAGAGCATGGGCCATTCTTTTTCATTGTATTCACACTACTTAGATTCCCATGAAGTTCCTATTTTAAGGACTTAAAAAGTGAAATTACAGACATTTCAGCAATAATCTTGGTATATGATAGCTTCAGATAATACAAAGAAGATCTTTTGAAAAATATGACATGTTTTTACTACTACCTTCTTGAAAAACATATAAAATTATGATATATGTAACTACAGAACCAACATAAGTCTGGTACATGATAGCTTCTGTTAATACAAAGAAGATCTTTTGAACTATATGACATGTTTTACTACTACCTCCTTGAAAAACATATAAAATAATGATATATGTAACTACAGAACCAACATAAGTCATAGTGAATCAGAAGATAAAGACAAGCTGCAGTGTGTCCCAGAGCCTATACTATAAATCACCTGGGACCCAATTATTAAGAATTATGTTGGAAACAGGGGAATTTTCGAAAAAAGGGAACAAAGGCTAAAAGGTAACAATAAAATATGAGTTATATATCAATTATATCTCAACAAAGCTGGGGAAAATATTAGGGATTGCAAATACGAAGCAAAAATAGCCTTCATAATAATAGAATAGACATAGCTGTCATACTACTCTCATTTCCTACTCTACCCAAGTGGGCAAATCCAGAGAAGGGCATCTAATGCAAAGGCAGCCAATTCATGGACTTGTCAATAATCAAAGTCCTGGAATTTGAGTAAAACAGATGAGTTGGGCTAATCAGATTCATCCCTCAGGAATCTGAACCAAGAGACTCTAGGGAAGTTTTCAGTTAACAGCAGGTTTATAAAACCACTGAGCTAAATGGACACATCAGGAGGTACCATGATGTAGAGAAGTCTGGAGTCCCTATTATGGGCCATGTGCAAGCTATGGTTATAAAGGAGCCAGGCAATATAGAGAAGAGAATAGAGGCAACATGCAAAATCGTGTGGCCAGAGACAGGAGGAGGAGGAAGGTAAGAGTGGCCTTGATTCATGACAACTTCTTTTTTTAGACCCAACTGTAATTTCTTCAATTTCTCTCTTTGGATTTCTCTGAAATCTCTCTGAAACCTAAGGTTCCTTATAACTAAAGATTACTAAGTAAAACAGGCATTCTAAGGTTAACCTTCTATAACCTTTATTTACCTATAAGAACTGTTATTTAGCCCTAGCCAGTTTGCTCAGTGGTTAGAGTGTCAACCCATGGAATGAAGGGTCCCAGTTTCAATTCTGGTCAAGGGTATGTACCTGGGTTGCAGGTTCAATCCCCAACCGTGGGGAGGCAACCAATCAATGTGTCTCTCACATCATTGTTTCTCCCCCACCCCACCCCCAAGCCCCCCACTTCTTCCCACTCTCTCTAAAAATCAATGGGAAAAAATATCCTCAGGTGAGGATTAACAAAACAAAACAACAACAAACAAGAAATATATTTTAGGCTTGTTGCAGAAATAACAATAACATGTACTAAGTACTTGACCCCTAGGCACTCAAAACTTGGTAGTTGTCATCTTCATCAAAATAAAACTTAAGACTGGTTCAAAGCATTTCTACTGTCTTTTTCTAATTTGATACACTCTACAGCCCTGATGAGGTAGGGTAGAGTAAGTGTTACTTTCTCCATTTTACAGATGGCTTAGTGAAGAGTCATAATTCCCAAGGACCAGAGAGTTGGCAAATGAAAGAATGCAGACTGGAACACGGGGCTTATAGTTACTGGTCAATGTACTTTTA
The DNA here is from genome assembly GCF_000412655.1 of Myotis brandtii. NCBI lineage: Eukaryota > Metazoa > Chordata > Mammalia > Chiroptera > Vespertilionidae > Myotis > Myotis brandtii. The sequence goes on from NW_005369942.1 coordinate 7,076,469, forward strand.
CCAGATAGCCTCTCATATCATCAAAGTCCAGAGAATGCACTCATGGATTAGGAAAAAATATGCAACCAAATAGTTGAAAAGTTGTAAAGTGAAGGGTCCTGATTAACCTTCAGTTCAAGAGAAAAATCCATTCCATTAAAATTCCTTTTCCTTGGGAATTCCTGATTTAAGACTTTACATTTTTTTGAAATACCCCAAGATCAATGAAACAAACACACACACACACACACACACACACACACACACACACACACACACACACAGACAGACACTTATAGCTCCATGAGTTCATGGAAATAGTGGTACTTTCTAGGATAGAGGAAGAGAAATTCATTATATTAGACAATCCCAGAAGAGAGGCATGAGAGACCAAGATCAATGCAAGTAAATGTAGAAAAGGAGGGAGAAAAAGGGGGAAGGAGGGAGGAAATTATTTCTGGCACACCTAATTACTACAGAAACTCACCTCCTAATCCCCTGGGCAAGTCACACTTTTATAGATCAGTGTGTCAAATTGCTTTTTCAGATCTTAGTACAATAATCCTGAAAATCCAGATTTAGATTGTGAATAATTTTATGTTGGATGATATGGCAGTTCTAAATAAAAGTTAGTTGCTTAAATCTAAGTTTTCAAAATTTTCCTTTCATATAAAATTAGAAACATTTTAATTATTGCACATATTTACTTTCTGATGATTTTAATAAGTGAAACTATTAAAATCACAGTCATGTCCTAGTATAGAAAACTCCAGAGGGACAAAAAACCCACTTCATGAGAATTCCATTTGGCTCCTAGAACATTATGAACACCCAATCCAAACCAAGCACCACTCCCTATTCATTCTCGGCAGCCTTGACAGGAAGATGCAGTCAGATGAGATGAAGCACACTGGATTCTCCTCTAACTGCCCCAGAGCCTCAGCTTCCTTGACAACCGGATCTCTAAGTCCTCTCAAATCTGGAGATAAATTTCTAAGCTCTATGAACTTTCTCTCTCAATTGTTTATTTACTTATTTATTTATTGTTATTCCTCACCCTAGGATATTTTTCCATTGATTTTTAGAGAGAGTGGAAGGGAGGGGAAGAGACAGAGAGAAAAACATTGATGTGAGAGAGACACATCAATTGGTTGCCTCCTGCACTCGCCCTGACCAGGGCCGGGGATTGAGCCTGCAACCGAGGTACGTGCCCTTGACTGGAATGGTACCTGGGACGTTTCAGTCTGCAGGTCGATGCTCTACCCACTGAGCCAATCTGGCTAGGGCTCTGAGTCACTTCTTCAAATCAGGTTTAATGAGAACTTCAGAGGACTGAACCGCCTTGTGAGTCCAGTTAACGCTCATTACATCCTGAATATCCTGGGTGACCCCAAATCCTAGAGTGACCATAGGCTCAGGATTAAGAGCTTGAGCTTTGGTATTTACTAGCTGGGTGGCCTTGGGAAAGTAACCTAATCTCTCTGTGCTTTAATTTCCCCAGACATAAAATGGCATCACAACTACCCCTTAGTATTGTTGTAAGGGTTAAATAAATTAATGAATTTAATACATATTAAATGAGTGCTTAAAAGAATGCCTAGCAGGCTCAATCCCCAGTAGGGGGGTGTGCAGAAGGCAGCCAATCAATGATTCTCTCTTATTAATGTTTCTATCTCTCTTTGCCTCTCCCTTCCTCTCTGAAATCAATAAAAATATATTTTAAAAAAAAGAATGCCTATGACATTCCAAGTTCTCAATAATTGTTAGCACAACACTCCTTATTACATGCAACCACAAAGTCTATGGAAAACACCTTCCACCAGAAAGAAAAGAAGAAATTCAAATGTGCAAGTGGGATGTGTGTGCCACATGAGCCTTGGGAAGCCTGGGAAGAGCCCCCTCCCCCCCCCCCAGGCCAATGGTGCTGCCAGGAAGAGGGAGCATGAAGTAAGGTATGGAAGCAGGCACAGCCAGTGATGGCCAGGGAAGATTTTTAAGAAATAATCTTGGCAACAGGGTGTGCTTTGTTGTCAGGTTAGCTGCCTTTTAGGATTATATTTAGACTTTTTCTTTTCTTAGAAAAATCTCAAGTGATTGCAACTCCCACAAAACTTTTAAATAGGTCATGAAAATCAAGGAATACTTCCTTCCTTTCAAATAGACCCCCGGAACTCTAGATCCAGAGAACTACATGTTAATTCCCTCATTCTCCTGGGAAGACAGAATGGCAAATCCAACCGGCCCCATTCCCTCCACTCCATTTAAGGGATCTCAGTCCACCATTCAGTACAAGGAAGGAGCATTTTCTCAAAAAGAAAAACAATTCTCCAGGTAAAAGAAAACTGGGTGAGGATTTTTAAAGGTTAGAGACTTCTCACAGAAACCAGGGCATTTTCCATCACTCTAGAAAGATAACCGAGGGGATTGCAGAAATATTACTATAGAAAAAAACAATAACATTTAAAACTACAAATCCCATTAACTTCCTTATATGGCAGCCAATAGTGATGCTCAATATCTATTGCCATAGCTTAACATTAGATGTGACCTCAACTCAATCACAGAATTCTTCATCCATGCTGCTCATACAGAAAAGAGAAACATAATAGAAAATCTCCTAGGAAAGAATTTTTTTCCACTTCGGAGTTTATCCTGGGGTTCAGGGAGAACTTGGAGGAAGATTCTGAACAAGAAGAAATTATCCTCATTGGGACAAGCATTTCCTACCATCCTATTCATAAACTGTGAGCACATGTTTTCCACATTGCCACATAATGGTTTCCCTGTATCTTCATCTGATTCTTGTTTCTTTTCAAATCTAAGGAAATGTTGCCAGAGATTTTCACTAAATGTCACAATCACCAAAAAGAACCTATTTATTAAGAATTTGGGTGTCTTGGGCTGGAAAGCTTTCCTGGATAGTTCTTGTAATCCAGGGCTTCACAGGAATTGAAACTGAGAGTAAGAGAAGAATGACAGTAGATAACCTATAACATGACTGCTATAAATTACTTCCCTCCCCCAATTCCGGCTTTGCTCTTTCTCTGTGGCCTTACTGTTGAGATTCTGGTAGGCATTCCAGCCAAGGCCATGGGATTTAGACAGCATAATCCTATATAATAAAAGTGTAATATGCAAATCTACTAAACGGATAAATGACAGGTCGGCAGTGGGTGGGGCCTGGGAGCAGGCAGCGCCAGGCCAGCCAAGGCGCATGCCAGCAGGCAGAGGGAGGGGACAGCGATGTTGGGGGGGAGGGGCGTTGGCCGCTCACCAGCCAGCGCTGTCCCTGGATCACCCACCCAATTGCCTCCCACAGAGGGAGGCCAGACTGCAGCTTAGGCCCACTCCAGGCCTAAGTTGGACATTTCCTGAGGACTCCCGTACTGCAAGAGGGTGCAGGCCGGGCTGAGGGACCCGCCCCTCCCCTCCCCCCCAGTACACGAATTTTCATGCACCAGGCTTCTAATATAGAAAATAAAGGAGAAAAGATTACTCCCAGGATCTAAGCCCAAGAGGGAAAATTAAAAAGAATGGTGTAGAGAATATAGACAAGGGGTTGATTGTGAAGAGAAGACGCTGGAGGTAGGATGAGAGGCAGTTAGAAATGTGAGACTGGAGGGAAGGTGTAAAATGTAGCTTCCAAGATAGGATAACAGTTAAAGCCATAAGATAAGCTCCCATAGGTAGAAAGTAATGAGCAACACATATTCCTGCAGGTTCAAGGCCTGGGTTTTGGGGTACTCAGGAATAGGAGAAAGAAAGAAGAAAGACAAGGACATAGTGAAGATAGGTTGGAAAGGCAGGAGGAGAAACTCCAAGATGTTCTAAAAGCAAAGAAAGCATTTTTCTCTGAGGCAAACACTAACCAAAAGAAAACTGGTGTTTCACTATTAATATCATACAAAGTAAACTTAAAGGCAAAATTCATTATTCCAGGTAAGAGAGGCACTATATAAAAGTCAACTTACAAGGAAGATATAGCAATTCTAAAATTGTATACAATAAATAACATAGTCTGAAATTGTTTTAAAAAGCAATAATTAAGAGAATATCAAGAAAAATAAACACTCTACCATCTAGTAGGATATTTTTACACTTTACTTAGTAAATGACAATCCTAAAAAGCAGTAATATCATAAAAAAATCTCTAATGACTTTTAACTATCAGATTCTAAATTCTTTAATAATAGTCTTCAATAGTCTTACTTCACTTATCTTCCTCCTACTTAAAATTCTCTAGTTTAAAACATGTGCTCTGGTGAAACCAATTCACTAAGCATACCTTCTTAGTCTCACTTCTCTTCCTCTCCTCTGTCCCCTAGCTGAGATGTTCTCTCCCCTCCATAGATTTTGTCCTTAAAAGTGTGAAAGAGGCTGAGGCAGGGTTGGCAGAAGACTTTGGGATCTCAGGGATGGAGGAGGCAGAAAGGTAGATGGGCCCCAACCACCATGCTGTTCCCCAACTTCCACTGGAAAATTGTGTTTGCTTCTGGATCTCCCTTCTAGACCAAGACCGCTCATTCCAAGCAGTGTTGAAGGACTCAGCTTGGACCAAGTTTGGGGATGATAATATGTGTGGAGTATGGAGAACAAGGGTCAGAGCCAATTGTGTCATCTTTTTTAGGAGAGAGTTGGTAGTCCAGGAAGGTGAGGCAGAGGAGAAACAGAGTATCTGGGATGTCAAGCTGAAATGTGACAGTTAAGGGAGGAACTTCACTGAAATATCATGGGATGGACCCCTGACAATCTGCCTCTTCTGACAGGGAAGCCTTCATCAGATTTTAGGCACACTTTGAACACAAGGCTTTAGGAAAGAGGTATACTGCTCCCCTTTTTCCTCTTGCAGCTGTAATGCACCTGTACGTTAGTCAATACACATAAAGGGGCAAGTCATGACCAAGGTAATGCTCTGCCTGCGACTTCCCCTAAAGGCAAGGAAAGCAGACAAGTCAAGCCCTTGCTTGCACCAGCAGCTTGAGGTCTGATCCCATTACCACTGTCAACAGTTTATGAAAAAAATATAAATAATTCAAAGCCAAGGATCAGTTGATAATTTTAATACACTCGACTTTACAGAATGAAAGCCATGTCGTTTGCTCATGTTACTTGCTGTCTAAAACAACAACAATAATAATATACCCAACATACAAGATATGCTCTTAAAATAGAAATGACAAAACCCACCTAGTGTTGAAAGAGGCCATTTTCAGAAAAGCCATGGAAATCAATAAGCCCCAAGTTATCTCCACCTTAGGGACACTAAGAATCAGAACATGTTTAATAAATCACGCTGCTTTCTCTACGGTAATCATAGATGACCCTGCCTCTTCCATAGACTCAGCAAACCTGGAAGAGACCAGAAAGATGGATGTACTCAGTGCAGCTTGAGGCTGCCATTGGCACAGGCAACTGTATGAGGATATTAAAAAGGGCTGTAGCTCCTTGACATCTGTCTTGGCAATGAATTTTTGGATTTGACACCAAAAGCAACAAAAGCAAAAATTAATAATTGGGACTACATCAAACTAAAAAGCTTGTGTACAGCAAAGGAAATCATCAACAAAACGAAAAGGCTACTTACAGGATGGGAGAAAATATTTGCAAATCATATATATGATTATGGGTTAATATACAAAATAAAGAACTCATAGAAACCAATGGAAAACAACAAAGAAACAATGTAATTTTAAAATGGACAGAGGAACTGAATAGGCATTTTTCCAAAGAAGACATACAGTTGGTCAAAAGGTAAATGAAAAGGTGGTTCAACGTCACTATTCATCAGAGAAATTTCATCAAAACTGCAAGAAGATGCCACCCACAACTCTTACAAGGGCTATTGTCAAAAAGACAAGATATAGCAAGTGCTGGAATGTGGTCAGCAGTGAGAAAAGAAATCCTGCCACTTGGGACAACATGGATGGACCTTGATGGAAATATGCAAAGTGATGTAAGTCATACAGAGACAGACAATACTGGTATCAACTTATATGTGGAATAAAAAAAAAAGAAGAAGAAGTCAAACTGAGAAAGGATATAGAAAGACTAGCAGCCTGAATCTGTTAATCAGTACATTCTTGGTAGCCTATGATTAAGTCACTGCCCTTTCTTAACAGTCTGGTCTTGCAAGACCTATTTTCCTAATTACTCCCAATTTACAATGGGCCATAAACAAAAGAATGTAACAGCTTAGCTGGAGGCACTACCCAGAACAGGCATTTAGATACAATCTAACTTCCCCATTCTGACTCAGGAGCCCACCACAAAAGCCTGGTAGATAGAAAACAAAGAAACCTAGGAATGTATATATGGGACAATCTCATTGTATCACTTGTTCAGGCTTTGGATCTTTGTATTCCCTGAGCCAGCAGCGCTGCTTGATTAAAGGTCTCTCGGGAAACCTCCAAGTGCTTGACTATTGCCTTTTTGCGCCAATTCCATAACAAAACTAATAGAGACAAAGTAGAAAAGTAGCTGCCAGAGGCTGGGGTAGAGGAACTATGGAGACTCTGATAGAAGAATATAAACTTTCAGCTATAAGATGAATAAGGTCTGGGGATCTATATATATAAGGCTAATATGCAAAGTGTCCCCTCAGGAGTTCGACCAGGAGACCGGGAGTTTGATCACTTGCAATGATGTACGCCGACCACCAGGGGGCGGCGTAGAACGAAGGCCCCGCCAGCAGCCAGCAGCTGGGGAAGGAAGGCCCTGATTGGCCCTGATCACTGGCCAGGCCTAGGGACCCTACCCGTGCACTAATTTCGTGCACCAGGCCTCTAGTCTAATATCAAACACAGTGACCATAGTTGATAATGTACTGTATTGCTTTATTGAAATTTGCTCAGAGAGTAGAATTAAATGTTCTCACCTAAAAAAAGGAGGGGGGGGGAATATGTGAGGTGATGGATGTGTGAAATAAGTAGATAGGGCCCTAGCCAGTTTGGCTCAGTAGATAGAGCATCGGCCTGCAGACTGAAGAGTCCCAGGTTCAATTCCAGGCAAGGGCATGTATCTCGGTTGCAGGCTCCTTCCCGACCCAAGTCCTGGTCAGGTCGCATGCAGGAGGCAACCAATTGATGTGTTTCTCTCACACCGATATTTCTCTCTGTCTTTCCCTCTCTCTTCCACTCTCTCTAAAAACCAATGGAAAAATATCCTTGGATGAGGATTAAAACAAACAAACATTCAAAATAAGTAGATGGGGACTCCTCCACAATGTACACTTTAAATATTGTACAATTTTATTTGTCAATTATACCTCAAGAAAGCTGGGGGGGAAAGTAAGAGGTTTAAGCACTCTAAGGAACCTTTTAGCACTGACTCTCTAGGTTTTAGAATACTGTGAAAGCTCTGCTGAAAATAAAAAACAGCAACAGGAAGTAGTGGTGTTAACATAACAATGGGGATAAGAGCAGATGCTGAAGGAGGGTTTTCCCCACACTGAAGATCACATCTGGTGATCTTCATGCTGTTGAAGAATAAGGTCCAACAGGAAGCACAATTATCTTCACTTGGGTTCCAACTGAGAATAAGACTCAGCACCACATTATAAAGGGTTTCCTGGTTCACCAGGGTTCCCATGCAACTAAAAAATGATTCTGTTGCAACACTTGCATGGCTCCTGAGGTCCAGGGAGCTAAGTCTGAGGTCCAGGTTCTTCTTTGGTTTAATGCCAGTTTCCCATCCTCTTCATGCCGGGCTCTGTGTTGTTTTTGTAATTTACACAATAAAATGCTATCTGTTCAAAGAGGAAGATCATTAGAGGGTTTGCAGGAACCCCTCAAATACTCTATTCATTTGTACTTGACATCCTGCGAAGTTCACACACATAAGAAAGAGATTGCCCAGCATGAACTGGGAAAAAATCCACTGGCTATTCTCCAGGAGGGTCCTGGTAACATGAGGTGACTAGTGTTTGACATGTTTTACAGGACAGCTCTGTAAATGGTCATGCCTTTCAGCATAAAACAAATTAAAACAAAATCATACCCCAGTACCACTCTTACCACTGGGGGGCAGGGGCCATTCTTTGTGATTAAATATATATCACACTGTTTCAGGCCTGCTAGGTTAAGAACTGCAAATGGAGTTCTGAACTGCAAATTCAAAATGGCAATTTATTTCAAGTTTTGAAAAGAAAAGTGATGTACCAAAAAAATTTGTTTTTTAATTAACACTTTATTGTCAATTACAAGTCAAATCATTGTGAGGAACATGGAGGTGTGCCAACATTGTAGTTTCATGATGTTGAATATTGTTCTAAATAAATACACCACTTGGTAAATATGTTGAAATCTATACATTAAGGTTTCGATTTTCTGTCAAAAAAAATCTGAGATATGAAAGGTCATATTTACAGAAAAGATAAATTGGAGAGAGGATCCTATTCACGTTTTCTTTAAGAGTGCACCACAGGATTCCTTCATAGTAAACACTGTGATTAAATGAAGAAGCCAGTCTCTCAGGTGGGTTTCTGCTACTGTGAGCTTTGGGTAATTTTCTTCTGTCAACATTTGGGGGATCAAAGAGAAGGGTTTATTTCTCTTTCAAAGAGTGAGCCTTGCCCAACCTCCTCTGTCTGCCAAGCTCCACATTTGAGGGAATAACCAAGAGTCTGACGCAAGCAGACACCAATTTGTGTGCCCATTTGAGGAAGGGTGCCCACTGTCACTTCTCAACCAGAAGTTTTCTGTCCCCAGTGTTGACCTTTTGATCATTTCACAACCGACATTCTCTTTCGCTTAGACCCCATTCCATTTGCTGCATGGGTACCTTGGGAATATAGTGTCTAGCTAAAGTGTGATTGGAGAAAGTGAGGTATCCCTTTCCCCACTGGGGGTCAGGTCCTTACGATATCTCAAAAAATAATAATAATAATAATAATTTTCTGAAACTGGAATGGGAGGGAGAATGAGTGATTTTTATTTGCATGAAATTATATTCTTCAATTTCCAAAGTCTCGTTTCCCTTAATCCAGTCCTGGAGGATGTGCAGTGGGAGATTCAGTAAAGCTGGAAGCAAAGATAGCATCCAAAGTTCCCTTTGTATGGTGGAATTGGGGCTGGTTTAGCATTAGGCTAGTTGTAGGCCATTAGTCCATTTATATACAGGATCCACATGGCTGTGACCCAAGTGCATGAATACAGGAGTGTGAGAGCCCCCACAAGACAGGAGCCAAAAGAGCAAGAGTACCAGAGGCAAGAGAGAGAACTCCTTTGTTTATTACAGTGGTTCTCAACCTTCCTAATGCCGTGACCCTTTAATAAAGTTCCTCATGTTGTGGTGACCCCCAATTTCATTGTTACAAATTGAACGTAATTAAAGCATAGTGATTAATCACAAAAACAATATGTAATTATATATGTGTTTTCCGATGGTCTTAGGCGACCCCTGTGAAAGGGTCGTTCGACCCTCAAAGGGGTCGCGACCTACAGGTTGAGAACCGCTGGTTTAGGAGATTAAATATCTTAAATCTTCCCACCCATGCAGTGGCCACGCCTACTCTGCCAATAACCTGTTCCCAGGTGTGACTGACAAGTACCTTCCCCATTTCATCCAGACTTGACTGGGCATATGACCCTTTCCCTGGCGAACCCTGGGGAATAGAATTGGGGAGTGTTAACTGCAACTTCCTGGCAAAGCTGCACAAATGGCATGCCTATGCTATTTGGCCTTTCCTTGCTCTTTTCTAGTTATTCATAACTGGGTTCATTACAACAACATCATTGTGTCCAGCTAAAAGTATTACTCAGGAAAAAGGGAAACATGTATTTAAGGATGTCATAGGTGTAATTCCAGCAAATAATGGCAGTTGGGGGTAGTTAGCTAACCTTTTTTTTTTTTTTTAATATGTGTTAGCCCATCAGTCAATAACAACTATTTGTTCAAGTCCAGCTGTTAGCTCACCTGTGGGGGTAGAAGAAAAAAAATAGGTGGCAACTGAAGAGTAGCAGAATATGCCTCACCAAATGTGCCTCCATGGCCTATGAGTATTCTGTGTTGATTACTTTTGTTAAAAAAAAAAAAAAAAAAAAAAAAAAAAAAAAAAAAAAAAGCAGATACAGGAGAATCTCTAAATAGACTCAAATTTATATTTTTGTAAGAAAAAATTACATTTATCAGGGAAATCTCCATTTGTAAGGCTATCACCCCCTCTGTCAGGAAGAGAAGAATAACTGAATCACGGGAAACTCTTATCAATGGAGGCCACTTAAATCTACATAACAATCTTATCGCATTAACTGTACTTTTCCTGATAACTTCCCATAACTAGTCTCCCCACCCCTAACATCTTTCTTTTGTCTTTAGTTGAAGATGATATTTAAGGTGGTAGCTTGGCTATTTGGGGGAGTTTTACTCAGATTTCCTGGATATTTCCTATGTATATATGAGATATACATGTTATTAAACTTCTGTTTGTTTTTCTCTTGTTACTCTGTCTTTTATTACAAGAGTTCTCAGTCAAGAACAATGAAGCATAGAAGGAAAATTTTTCCTCCCCAATGCCTGAAATTCATCCCTAACCACTTTCCCCTACTTCAATCTCTCCCCCCGCCCCGTTTCTTCTGCCATCATTTCTGTTAGTTCTACCAATAAATACCTACTCATCTCCCTTCTTGACTCTTTTCTAGCTCAGGCTCTCATTATCATTTCTTGTAAGGATGATTATACACATCCTTTCTTTCTCTCCTCCAAACTATCCTCCATATTGCTTTTGAGTGGTCTTCCTAAAATACAGATCTATCTCTATCTATCTATCTATCTATCTATCTATCTATCTAGTGTCTACTTGTGGCAAGCACTATTGATGGGGAATATAAGACATTTTGGGAGGGGCTAGCAATCTGAATCTGTGCCAGTAATCTGCCCCCTAACACACACTCTTGCTAGCCGATAATTAACTCCATTGATGCCTGTCCTGTCTTGCAGAACCTGTTTCCCAGAATACTCCCATTTTACAGAGGCCATAAACTATGAACCATACACAAACCCTGGAGGGCGTTATTAGCGCTGGTGCCAGGCCAGGCCTTAGGGTGTGGTCTCACATCCGCCATGCCAACACATGGGGCTTTTTGCAAAGTCCGTGAAAGATCTGGAAGCCTGATCCATATTTGGGGGACAAAGAAACCAAAGGGTATAAAGGGAAAGCTTCCTCCATATTCACTCACTCAGGGTTTGGAAACAGGCTCCCCTGAGTCACTGTACTAGTACATCTGAAAATAAATGGATTTTCCCTGAATCTCCGAGTATTCACTATGTATTTTTCGGTCGCCTGGTAAATTCTGTAACACTATTATATGGATTTGAGATTCAGCAGTGACCAAAACAGATAAAGATGCCCTTATGAAGCTTACATTTTAGCAGGAGACAGGGAATAAATACAAAATAATGAGCACATTATAAGTATGTTAGAAGGTGATACCAAGGAAAAAAGAAAAAGTAGAGCAGAGTAAGGGGGACTGAGAATGTTGAAGGTGTGAGAGGGATGGTTGGCCAGGATCCAAACTTCTTAAAGAAAGATGTTCATTAAATGAGAAGGTAACATTTAATCCAAGACTAAAGGATGTGAAAGAGTTAGCTGTGAAGATCTGGGCAAAGAGAATTTCAAGGAAAGGAAACAGCTGAATTGTAAAGACCTACTGTGAGAGCCCTCACAGTAGGGCATTTTCAAGGAAAAGAAAGGAGGCCAGTGAGGCTGGAGTAAAATGAGTACAGACAGATATGGGATCAAAGGATTGTAAGGACTTCTAGTGTTCACTTTGAAACATACTAGAAGGCACTGGATGGTTTTAAGCAGAACATGATCTGACTTACTTTTTAAAAAATTTTTAAATATATTTTTATTCATTTCAGAGAGGAAGGGAGAGGGAGAGACAGGAACATCAATGATGAGAGAGAATCATCAATTGGCTGCCTCTTGCACACCCCCACTGGGAATCGAGTCCCCAACCCTGACATGTGTCCTGATCTGGAATTGAACCGTGACCTCCTGAGGTCAATGCTCAACCTCTGAGCCACACCAGCTGGGCTGACTTACAGTTTTTTAAAAAGACCATTCTGTTTATTAAGAGCAGATTATTGCCATAGCTGGTTTAGCTCAGTGGATAGAGCATCGGCCTATAGACTGAATGGTCCTGGGTTTGATTCTGGGAAAGGGGATGTACCTTGATTGCAGGTCCTCCTCAGCCTGGGCCTTGGTCAGGGCTTGTGCAGGAGGCAACCAATTGATGTGCTTATCTCACATCAATATTTATCTCTGTCTTTCCCTCTCTCTTCCACTCTCTCTAAAAATCTATGGAAAAATATCCTTGAGTGAGGATTCAAAAAAAAAAAAAGCAGACTATTGGGGGAGGGATGGGGAGGAAAAGTGAAAGTGGGCAGACTAGTTAGGAAGCTACTGCAATATTTCAGGCAAGAGATGATAGAAGTTTCTACAAGGATAATAATGGTGAAGGGCTCTGGGTATATTTTGAAAGCAGAGCCAACAGGATATGATGTAAGACATGAGAACAAAAGAGAAGTAAAGGATGACATCATGGCATTTGGGACGAAGCAAATGGAAAGATGGAGATGCCATTAACTGAAATGGTAAAGCCTGAGGGCAGGGCTGTGTGGGGTATAGGGTAGACCAGGAGTGTGGTAAACTTGAGATATATTTGACATCTAAGTGAGGATGCCAACTAAGCAGTTGGACCTATAAGTCTGGAGTTTAGGCAAGAGATCTGGCTTGAAGACAATAAAGCCAACAAGTATATATGTGCAGCTACTGCTCTAAGCATTTTACATATGGAAATGGAAACAGGATTTGGAAACTATTTCCAAAATTAGGAAATTTACCTAATCCTCTCAACAATCCCAGGAAGTAGTAGAAAATATTACCATCTCTTATTTCACAGATAGAGATTAAATCATTTGCCTAAGGTCACCAAGGTGGTTTATGGAAGAGCCATGATTTGAATCCAGGCATGTAAATATCAGAATCCATGCTTTGAGCCACAACGCTTTAATGCAGGTAATAAATTTGGGAGTTTTCATCATAAGGATATTTAAAGCCATGAGGCCAGGTGAGATTACCAAGAGAATATGATATCAAAAAGACAGTCTGAGGAATCTGTTTAAAAATAATATGGGTGGGGTTGAGGGAAGTAGGTAGGAGCACAGATGAAATAAGATTGCCCCGAGAAAGAAATGTTGAAGCTGGGTAAGGGGCAGGTGGAGGTTTATTCTACTTTGCTATTTTGTGTATGACTAAAATTTTCCATCATTTCAAGTAAAAGTAAAAAACAAAGCAGGATGAGCATAATTATCAAAGACCAAGTAAAAGTGACAATGAGGCAGAAGAAAACTGGGAATGTGATATCCTGGAAATCAAATGTTAGTTACAACCATCCATTGCTGCATAACAAACCACCCCAAAACTTCATGGCTTAAAAAAACAACATTCATTTTGCTCATAAATCTACAATGTGGGCAGGGTTCAGTAGAGACCCATCATCTCTCCTCCAGTAGCATCATCTCCTGGGCCTGAGGACCAATCCCTAAGGTGGCTTGTTCACATGGCAAGTTGCTGGTGTCAGCAGGGAGCTCAGTCTATCTTTATCTAGGGTCAATCCCCAGATTTACTATAGATAAGTAGTGCAAACAAGAATTACTTGAAACCTCTTCAAGCATGTGCCTTACTCAGCTGACAAATGATCCTTCAGAGAACACCGAGATAGATTCCACTGATGCTGGATTGTTTCCTTTACAACAATGACGGGAAATGGGGAGAGCACATTTTTCATCTAGGTCATTATAAATGCCAGGAGAGCCCTGCAATGTACGTAAGAGAAATCTGAATTTTGTGCATACCTTGTGGTCACAGCTCCTCCTTGAAACATCCCCTTTGTAAAATACTTTAAATAGCTGCAAGGAGGGGGGGTTGGGAGAGGGTGAAAATATGTGCACAAATTCTTGTGTCTCTGACAAATAATAGGCAGAGCAGAAACCAGATTTTCCCTGATCTTCTTACTCATAATTCAAAGTCGTTCTGCTCATGGGTTTTTAGAAGGTTTTCACCATGGGTGGGCCAGGCAGTTGTTCCTCATCAACATTCAAAGGCACTGACTGCCCTTGAATCCCACCAGAGTTCCCTGAGAATTTTAACACCAAGACCTGATTTCCAAAACACTTTGACACTTCAAATCAGGGAAGAGGTTGGAGTGCCAGGGTTACGTCTTCCCCCAAGTACACTTGGTAAATGCAGAAGGACAGGGAACTGCTGATCCTGAGATAAGTGTGGTTTACCCCACATGCCATAGAAAATTGTGCGTGGAAAGGGGCGCTGTAATAAAACTTACCTGAAGCAACCTCACAGGGTGATCTAATCATAAATTCCTAACTGAGCAGTCATGGTAGCTAGTCACACTCCAGGCATAAAACTTATTTAGTAAAAGGTTTATCTTCACTTTAAGCAAGTCCCGTTCTTTGTTTTTGTGCATGTAGGTTAACATACACTTGAAATGCCAGAGGTAATTCTCTTTTGCAGACCCCTTGAAGGTGTAACCACCCTCAAGGGAGCACATAATTTTGTTAACTATCCTGGACCTTGCTGTCTCAAACCTTCACTGCATTCCCTCCTTAATTCCAAATGCATAAAAGAAACAGCAAAACTGTACTTCTATGGAGCATTTGAGATCTTGCTTCCTGGCATTGTTGTCAGTTTGGCTCAAATAAACTCATAAAAATTCTCTACAGGTTTGGATGTTTCTTACATCTACAACACACACCACTGGGACTGCTGGGCTATTGCAGAGGAACCAAAGAGGAAACAATTAAAAAGACACATGAGTAGAACTGAAAGGCAAGTTTTGTTTTTACTCTCCCATTTCTGCTAACTTGAAAACATAAGGGGTATCTGAAGCTAGTGACTTAGTACACTTTTTTATCATGATGTAGTATTTCTGCAAGTGATGTCTTTGCCTGTGTTTTATGATCAGAGAATAGGCTTTAAAACAAGCCAGGTTTTTTTTCAGTGGTGAAATCTCCAAGGTCAGCATTCTCAATAACAGGCACTCATCAATGACCCATGTTATTGGCCAAGAGTTGAAGTGTTTTCCAAACATTCAAAGAATTGAAGTAAGTCTCAGGAGCAGGTGTAACCCTTTCACCCTCTGTCTTCGCTAGTGTGACTTAGTCAAATTACAGTATATTAATGAGACATTGGGAGAACAAAGTCTACTTTACTACCAATATCAAGATGCTTTGAGTTCTTTTCTTCCTTCACCTCTCCTCATCACCACCCCCTCCCTGGTTTCTAGGACAGCCCTGTCTCCTGATTTTCTACCTCGCAGCTGTCCTTCCTTACGCAGATTCTGCACCCAGTTCTGACATGTGAATATTTTCCCTACCCCAAGCAATTCTTCGACACCAGCTGGGTGACCTACAATTCAACTCAATTCTGACACTGTCTACTTGTAGATAGCATTGGATTCCATAGGTTAAGAGCTCATCCTACAAAAGTGCCCCCATCACTCAAATTCAGATGCCAATCGCAAGGCCAGGTTGTCATTTGTGCTTCTTACCCACCTACTATAGAAAGGAGATTCCAACTACCTCCTTCTTGAGTTTGATTTATTTGCTGAAGCAGCTCACAGAATTCAGAGAAACATTTTACTTATTAGATTACTGGTTTACTATAAGAGGATATAACTCTTTTTTTCTTTCTTTTGACTCTTTAGAAGAGACTCTAGATCAGTGGTTCTCAACCTTCCTAATGCCGCGACTCTTGAATACACTTCCTCATGTTGTGGTGACCCCCAACCATAAAATTATTTTTGTTGCTACTTCATAACTGTAATTTTGCTACTGTTATGAATCGTAATGTAAATATCTGATATGCAGGATGTATTTTCATTGTTACAAATTGAACATAATTAAAGCATAGTGATTAATCACAAAAACAATATGTAATTATATATGTGTTTTCCGATGGTCTTAGGCTACCCCTGTGAAAGGGTCGTTCGACCCCCAAAAGGGTCGCGACCCACAGGTTGAGAATTGCTGCTCTAGACCAAGAATGTCAAACTCAAAGGCTAATACAGGCCAAATACTAAACAAGGTTTAAGTTTATGTGGGACGCAAAAAAACCAAAAGCTTCAATTTTCATAGAAACGTAGGTTTATTTCGCTAGAGACATGCTGAATACAAAGGGCTGAAATAAATGA
>NW_005369942.1:7092706-7097638 GCF_000412655.1 Myotis brandtii
CACACCAAACAAGTCAGTACAAGACTAATGACATGGCAATAGGCTACTAAAATATTTGCTGCTAGTATTAGTGGAGAGAAATGGTACGCCTGCACATAAGGCGTATAAGGGAAATGAATGCAACATGATTATAGTAATCAGTCATTAGCGAACGTTGTAGTTTGTTATTAATAATTATGTATAACAGGATATTGAAAAATTAAGTTACGCAGTTTTTATTAAAACGTTTCTTACATATCGTTATATTAGCTGGGCCACAAAAATATTCGTTGTGGGCAACATGCGGCGAGTTTGACATGCTTGCTCTACAAAGGAGCTGCAGCAGCAACCCCCGTGGGTCCCCTCTCTGCAGGAGGGAGCTTTTCTGTAATAAAACTTTGCTTTTGCTCATATTTTTGTCTGTGAGCTCATTTTTCAATTTCGTAAGACAACGAACTCCGACCCGAACAGAAATTTTGGGTATCTTGAGTTTGATGGTTTAATTAAAACAGACATGTCTTTAGAGTTATCAGAATTAAATATAATACTTTCATCCTACCTAGACTTACTAGTGGTTAAATAAGTTCATGTTATCTCTGTTACAAAGTTTGCCCATAAGAAAAATAAGTCAGTATTTTTAGGCTTTCTCCCCTAAGCTAAATGTGATGAAATTTTTATAATTTAAACATAAGTGTTAAGAGCAAGTAAATTAGACAGATGTAAGTAGGATAGAAGGTTTTTAGTGAATTTTAAAAAATAGTTTCTCCAAATCATTTTGGTAACCTGAAACCTTACAGTTTTTCTATGATTCAGCTAACTGATGGAAATTTATTAAATATCTAGATCATCTATAAAATACTAAAACATCAATTATGGAAAGTAGATTTATCAACTTTGGCTTCATTTTACAGAGGACTAAAGATATTTGTGTCTATTAAACATATCTTGTGCCATGCCAAGAAATTTTCTGAGCAAGCCCATGTTTCTAGAAATTATAAGAAGCATTTATAAATCTACCAACCCACAGAATGCTAATGTGAAAAACTTCATAATTGCTTACTTCTCAGTGTTCACTAGAAGTTAAATGTTTTTTAGGGTTAAGAATCCTAATATTTGTAATTAAAGCTACCAGCAATAATAAAGAAAACTCTGCATGTGAGGGAAGTGGGTGTATGTTGTTGGTAAAAGAAAATATGAGAATTGAAAATGCATTTTTAGTTGTTGTTGAGGAAAAAGAAAGTAATTTTGTCCTAAAGTGAGGCTGGTTATTTCAGAATGGGAAAGAGGAAAAACATAGGACAAAATCTGAATATAAAATAAGTTGTAGAAGGTGTGTGGGAAAGTAACCTTGGAAAAGGAATTTTATGCATGGTCAAGCTGGATAAGGTTGAATAAATTTGTTATAGAGGTTCCAAAAATAAGCTTTAATATCAATTGTGTACTTCTGTACAACTAAGACTTAATTTTCTTTCATCTACTGAAAGGGAAAGTTTTCTTGGATTCTTGGTCTGATCTTAATAAAAAACTTTAAACAAAGATCTTCTTTATCTCTTAAGTAACCTGCCTAGAAAAAAACAAAGATCTTGAGTCTGGTCAAAATAATCATCTATGTTCTGTGTTGTCTTTATCAGGTCTTTGATTACTTAAGTAAACTTATTCCTCTCAATATTTTTAAGATTGAACTAAGTTCTGCTCAGAACAATGTAGCCTTCTATATTTGTCTCTGAAATCTTTGTCACTTTGGTTAAGGAGATAATTAAGTTTTGTTTCATAGTTACCTATGACCCAATTTGACCTAATGTTTTTAAATCTTTTAATATTTTTGACAAACTCCCCCCAAAACAAATTCTAAATGAAGACTTTCTGACTTTGTACTAACTTTGGGATTTTACATTTCAAAAGATTTGTTCTCTCTCCTTATAAAAAGGGAGATGCTAAACTAATTAGACATGTTAAATTTCATGGGGAATATTGTCAAATAATAAGCTTCCTTTATGTTGTACTTGTATAAGTATATGAGTGTTCTAGAAATCTCATTAATTCCCCAAAGTCTGATATGCCCTGGTATAATGTTATCAGTCATAATTCCAGTTATTGTCTTAAAATGTTACATGTTACAGAAATAACCTAATTTCCTTGTCAATTCCATTATAATGAACTCTCATTTGATTTTTAACAATGAACATTTTAAGTCTTTTGTCACTTACAGTTATTATCTTACTCATATGCCTTTACAAAAAAAGTATTCCTGCTTAGTACAGAGAGGGACTGCAGGTTCAGACATTTGGGGTATGTGCTTGGCTAAAGAACCCAATGGGGTAAAAGTACCACCTGAGGAATTATGATTGAATACCTCTAAGTCAGAATCCCACCCAGGAGGAATGGTAAAAGACTATAGCAGATCCTCCTCACTACCCAGGTGGCAGCCAAACTCCAAGATTTGAACCTTGGGTATGCATCTCACAGCTTGCCTGCATAAACACTGAAGACCTCCAAATTAAATTAACCAGGAAGAGAAGTAGCTCTTAATGATGTAGATTGCGTCTGCCCAAGACATCAGATCAAGACTTCCTACTTTAGCTAGGTATGAAATCTTTCCTTCTTTTCTTTCTTTCTTTACTCTGGCATTGGCCTGGAAAGGTAACACCATCACCCATATTTCCCAGACCATTGCTAAGAGAGCAACCTCTAGAATTTAGAACAACTTTCTCTTCAGGCTAGGAGGAAACCTAACTGACCCCTGGCTTAAATGGGCAAATGCAACAATCCCTGCAAATGGTTCTTGTAACAGTGCCACCTTAGTGGAAGTGGACTGTGCTCTATAGGATTTATCTTTGTCTGTGATCATTCTCCTTGGGCCAATGAATGCCTAGATGGCTGGTGCATAACTGGGCAATGCTTCTTCAGTTATCTAACTGTGCCCCTAACAGTCCTAGAATGGTCCTACAAGGAGGCATTCCCTGGTTAGGAATGAGTACAAATGAGGGTATAATCAGGAACCTCTACTTAGCTCTTGAAAATATTGCAAGAATCTGCTATTAAAACAATAGCCGCCTAACAAAAATCCTTAGATTCTCTGACCAAAGATGTTCTTTGATAATAGGATAGCACTTGATTATCTTTTAGCTGAGCGAGGAGGTCTCTGTGCTGTGGCCAACACCACCTGCTGCACTGGGATTAACACTTCTGGGGAAGCTGAAATACCGTTACATAAGATCACTGAGCAATTTACTTAGCTTAAAAGAGTGACTCCTTCAACGGGGTCTTTCTTTGATTGGTTTGGATCCTGGAGACTAGGGCTCTGAAGTGCACCGCTTTTCAATGGAAACAGACTGGGACATTTGATTAAACTTGTAAATTTAAGGTTAATTGGGAGTTGAATATGGCAATTCTAAGAAATAGGGCCCTTGGAATGTTTGTATATTTCTGAATCCATCCCCTGTTTATAGCTACAAGCATGCCATTAATTGATTATTTTCCTTTTATAGACTTTACCAGAGTAACACAAACAGAAATTAGACTTTAAACTCAGAAGGAATTTGGGAGCAGGACATAAGATTTAAAAAAGGTTATGCACTGAGGGTGGGGGGATAATATAAGAAGTAAAAGCAACAGAAAATGAGCTGCTAAGTCTTCAGAATAATGCATTTTTTTACAGGTTGTTTTTAATATTACCTGCTGTATTACACTTTTATCTGTGGTCCTCCAAGCTACTGTAAGCTAACTCCCAAGGGAAGAAGGGGAGAGGGCTAAGTAGTGCAAATAGGTCTTTCAAATGAAAAATAATTCTGATTCTTCTCATTTCTGAGTTTGTATTTCCTTTATCACTTTTTGCTCACAACTCTGCATGGACTATACAAAGTATAAATCCTGGTTGTATTTCCCAAGAGCCCACTTTCCCCACTAAAACCTAGAATGAGAAGAGGAGTCCGGGGTTCTTCAGGTGGCGCCTGAGTCAGACCCCAGCCTGGCCAGAGCAGCAAATGCAGGAACAACCCTGTCAGTGTTTTCATGCCCAGGCCTCTGAGTAGAGCAGAAGGAACTGGGGATGATATGGTCCACACTCCCTTATCCTCAATTCCAAACTCCAAAAGCCCTGCAACTAAAATTGTTTTTCATAAATTTGGCACAAAACTTTGGTTGCTAGCAACATCTGACCTTCCTGACATGCAGCTGAGTGGAGTCACTGTTGGTCTCACTGAGGGCAATGATGTACACATTTTGTGTGAGATATGATTGTACTAGAGGCCGGTGCACAAAATTCATACACTCAGGGGGGTCCCTCAGCCCAGCCTGCGCCTTCTTGCAGGCTGGGAGCCCTCGGCGGATGTCCGACTGATAGGGAGCGGGCCTAAGTTGGCAGTCGAACATCCCCTGAGGGGTCCTTAGCGCTGCCACAGAGGTGGGAGAGGCTCCTGCCACTGCCACTGCACTCACCAGCCCAGCTCAGGGCTTCTGTCTGAGCAGCGCTCCCCCTGTGGGAGTGCACTGACCACCAGGCAGCAGCTCCTGCATTGTTGAGCATCCCCCTGGTGTCAGTGCGTGTCATAGCGACTGGTTGTTCCGCCATTCGGTCAATTTGCATATTAGCCTTTTATTATATAGGATTTGTTTACAGAGTGCTGATCGAGGCCCCACTGGGAATGTGATCTAATATATGGACTATATACCATTTTACTGTTATAGAATCTGAAAAACTTTGAATTCTGAAACATATCTAGACCCACAGGTTTAGATACAGGACAGTGGGCCTGACCTAAGTGTTCTGAGGTGGGAAGAGACCTGAAAAGAAGGACACACCCTGGCTCTGCAGAAGGAAACGTGAACTGCAAATCTAGAAGGGTGGTGTGCTTTGGATGGATGGGAACTCAAAGGGAGCTGTCAGTGTTATCTGTCTCAGCCTGAGGAGCAGGAAACCAGTGCAGTAAGTGACAAAAATTAGCCACCAGCGGT
>NW_005369942.1:7097700-7146496 GCF_000412655.1 Myotis brandtii
GGGCGGGGAGGGAGATTGGGTGAAAAGAGGTGAAGGTATTAAGAACTACAAATTGGTGGTTACAAACTAGTCACAGGGATCTAAATTACAACACTGGGGATATAGTAGATAATATTGTAATAACTGTGTATGGTGCCAGGTGGGTACTAAACTTACCAGGGGGATCAATTTATGAAGTATATGATTATCTAACCACTATACTGTACACCTGAAACTAATACAAAAAAACAATATTGAATGTAAACTTCAATTGAAAAAAAAAAAAAAGAGTCACCAGCCACACTCTAACTGACTGTCCGCCAGCACAGGCTGAGGTTCAGGTGAGCACAGAACAGAGGGAAGTGCCACATCTGCCCTCCTAGACTCCCTTCTCGGGACCTGCTACAGCACTTTCAGCAGCATCTTCCTTCATTTTTCACTCTCTTCCACCATTTCTCTACTCAAAACAATCCCTCTCCTATCCTTACACATTCCATACTAATTGCCAATTCACTAGTGGTGATGGTAAGTTTATAAAATCTAAAAAGAACAACATTAGTTTGATTCTGGTTATACGCATTTTATTATTTTATTTACACATTCCATACTAATTGCCACTCAGAATTCACTAGTGGTGATGGTAAATTTATAAAATCTAAAAAGAACAAAATTAGTTTGATTCTGGTTATACGCATTTTATTATTTTATTCTGGATTCAGACTGCCTGGTTTTAACTTATAGCCTCACCACTTCCTAGCTATGTGATTAAAGATGAATTATTTAATCTCCTGGGCCTCAGCTTCCTCATTCATAAAATAGGGATAATAGTACCTATCTCATCCAGTTGTTGAGAAGATTAAATGACATAACATTATCTTGGTAGATTGAGAGCCCCACAAATGTAAGCTGTTATTTCAGGTGTCTGCAGCTGCCTTTCAAATGACCTCCATAAGCTAGTATAGGATGCCTTAAATCCAATTTCCTAAGATAGCACCATAAAGACATTTGCTAGATATAAAGATAAAGGAGAAGACGACAACAACAAAAATAGATGCATGATCAAAACCTCAGTGTGTACAGCAGGAAGCAATACAACCTGCTTCCATGACAATGGTGGCTGTAACACTCCGTGTTGTACCTAGTCTCTCCCTCTCCTCTCACCAATTTGTTATGAAATCTAAGAAACAAAACGATAAGGGTGCAATAAAACATTTGATATACAAATTTCAAAAAACAAACTATCAAGCAAGAACTAATCTTTACGTTTTTCATTTTATATTCACATTTTTATTTTCAGATTCCCCATCCCTTAAACATTAATGCAAATAATATTAATCACAATGTCTGGCTAAGAATGCACTAAGAACAATTAATTCTGCATTAAATCGAACCCCAATTACTTAAGCACTGTTACTAGAAAAGAAACCTTTCCAAGGATATATGTTTCCCTGATATCTCACAAAGCTGTTCCATTCATTTAGGAGTAGGCACTCCTTGACCTTTCCCAAGACATCAATAGTAACATCTGTCTACACTGGCACGTGGGTCAGCATCACCCGTGGATTCATTACTTTCAAGTTCCTCCACCCTGAGTCCATGGTTGTAGTTGGAGAGGCTGGGAACCCTATCTACACACCCACTCCTCTCTTACCTCCTGCTCTGACTTTGGAATTAATGTTGGGGCTGTTATGACTGTACCAGCCCATATTTGTCCTGGTCAAATACACCCCTACCCTATTTTATTTATCAAAAAAGTATTCACCAGAAAGAATGTCCAAACTAAGGTGGGAAAAAACCCATCATAGCTAAATGTGGGTTTAAAGCTGAAAAGACTTGGGTTTGAAAAACTGCCAGTTCTTACTGCTCACTTACTCACATGAAGGTTTACAGCTCCTGAAATCATGCCAGGACTTTGAAAATGAAAGCTTGCAGTTAGAGAACGATGGCTCATGACAGCGGAGATCAGTCATGTGATAGGCCAGGCGTTTTCCGTCACTGCCTTCCTCAATAAGACAGGGCCCTGAAACAGAGGTTAATCGGTCAGATAGCATCCGCAGAGGCTGAGGGCAGCAGAATCCAGCTGCAGCAATTAATCATTTAATTGCTTTCTGATTCACTTTAAATGTCTTTTAAAAAGATATTAAATGAGAACATTATTGAACAGATATTTTAGACTATTTAATAAAGATCTAATATACCCTTTGTGAACCAGAGAATAAATGGATCTTGGACAACATTTACTTATACAGAGGAGTGACAGTCTCTGCTCCAGGCAAGAGAAAAAGGAGGTATAAAAGCACAGAGAAGAGAAAGCATGGGTGTGAATTAAAATCAGTTTTTGTTTGTTTGTTTGTTTGGCTGGGTTTCTTGTTTTTGGTTTGGTTTGTTTTTGGCTAACTGATGTGTGACAGTTGAGAGGAACGACTAGAAACACGAAAACTAGATTTTAGAAGGCCTTGAATGTCAAGATAAAAGAGCATGGACTTGATCTTTTAGGCAAGGGGAACCACTGAAGGTTTCCTGGCAGAGAAAACAGGTTGAGTAGGGAAGAGCATGAACTATGATGTCCATCAGCTCCAGGTTATAATTCCAACTTTTCTCTAATTAGCTGGTATAAACACAGTATAACCTTTTTGGAATCTCCCAAGCTATACAATGGAAGTAATAATATATTTTCCAGAGTTATTGCACCATTAGAAAAACATACGTGACACACCCACCCCAGGATTAGCACAGGAAGAGTACCTATTAAGATGGTGGAAGCTGTTACTGCTGCAGTGCTCTGGTAGGATAGTCAAAGGGGAAGAGGTGGGAGGAAGAAAAGCAAGAGGTCCAGGTAAGAGGTGGAGGGGCTGGACCAGACAGAATGTAGACAAGGAGAGTAGCAAAGAGAAAACAGGACAGAATATGAGGGACATGACAAAGGTATAATCAAAGGAATCAGAGACTAAGAAAGATTAACTTGTCCAAAGCCATCTGACAATGACTGGACATGGCCAAGGGAAGAGAAGAAGCCAAAAGGATTCCAACAAGTGGCTTGAGATAGCGATCATACAAGTCAGAGAGGATCTAAAATAAATAATAAATGTAAAATAAATGCCAAACATGATGCCTGAATTTCTAGAATGACTATGGAAATAACCAAAACCATACTCGTCTGCAGTGATCCCATCTGAATTCTTAATCCGAAGAGCTGCTCTGAGAACAATTTTCAAATCCAAATGATTCAGGCCATGACATTACTCAGCACTGTACACCAGGCAGCATCCTCCTCCTACACACCTTCACCGTGGCTCACCTCTTAACATCATCCCTACCACACCGTCGCCACCATTTTTTTAGGCACTTCCCACAGGCCTCACTGATGTCATTCACTTTATGATCCTCTCATCACAAGCAATCTCTGATGCTCTCCCTTTCCCTCAAGACTCGCCTGCTTGGATAACAGGTGGAGAAATATCTGGCACTTCAGAACAGCAGGGCAGCACCTAATAACTCACTGCCCCTGACGTTTTCATTACGCACTGTGTTAGAAGTATCTTCGGGAAGCAGCCTTAATAATTTTGCACCATGGCACTCTGTGGGGATTAATATTACTGATTTACATGTCCAGGACCGTGGCCCCTCATCCAGCACAAGCTTCTATCCTCGTCTGGGTCACTGTGGTTTCAGCAGTGTCAGCTCCATCTGATTCACAAAGGAATCAACCCATAGACACTTTCCAGCCACGCATGTGCCTGCCAGGACAACAGGGGAAACTTTACAGCCTATATAAATGGACTTTAATATTGCAGTACACCTTTTGGGACGTATGTCTAATTTGCTACAACAGGCAGAAAAGCTGACAAGCCACTTTGTGCCTTTTTGGAGGCCCTGGAGAAGCACAGGTTTGCACTGTTTCCTGGCTCACCATCCCCCTGGCTCTCCCTGTAGCACTATGGGGGGGAGAGTTGTTCCTACAGAGTTTTCCTCTCATTTCACTAACATTGTTTGTCTTGAACACCTCTAAGAAAACACTGCCAGTGATTTAATGTCATTTTATCATTAACTTCAGGACAAATGTCATGCTGGCTTATCTCCAGTTAATGACCATGTACTTCCTGTGCAATCTGACCGGCTCTAAAATAACAAAATCAATATACAGTGTTTTGTAGGTAAAAATATTTTATGCTTTTCAAAGGGGAGTGCAACTTGGGGAGGGGGTTGGTGACAACGTGAGGTCAAAGGTTATTTACAAGTCAACTCATCATAGATAGAAAAGTGTTCCTCCTGGATTCTTCACTATATTCTCAATCTGGAAACATCTGGCACAGGGCACTAAATGGACTTGTTGCATGGCTGATTCTCCGATGGTGTGCAGCATTTCTCTTTCTGAGTTACTCTTGGTTCAGAGGAGTGGAGACTGCTATCCAGGGTTAAGGTTTCTAATTTTTTTTAAAGTCTCTGTGTACCAGAGCAATATTAATGATACACATCTACTATTCATTGAGTGCTACTATGTATTTCTACTTTACTCCCTGTGAAATAAAGTACTATTATTACTCCCATTTCACAGATGAAGAAACTGAGCCTTAGGGAGTTTAGATCACTTACCCAAGGCCAGACAGGTGGTAACTGGGGAAATCAGAAGTCTAATCCAGGTCTCTTTTATACTAGAGTCAGGGTTAAAGGTCATTATAACTCACTGGAACAATGGCATCCACAAATCCCAGTCCAGAAGCACTCACTGGACAATTTTAGCTTAACATTCACAGTACAGGAAAACAACATCTCCTTATATACTGACTGCTATTAGTCTGACTTCACACAAACTTATGAGCATATAATGACCTTAACCGTTTCAAGAAAAGAAAAAATTAACTCTGATATTTATTGATTCCTTAATCTATAAAAGGCACACACCTACTTAATCACTAAATGGGAGAGTTGATTGTCGAGAAGGATAGAATGTCCATTTTTCACAGTACCTACAATCTAACAAGGTAGCCAAGCCCTAAATACATACACTGTATACATTTAGGAGACATCAAAAAGGCACTGCAAAGCCAGATGAGATTCATCACCAACTTAACAATAGAGAGCAAAGGTGCTAGGGTGAGTCAGGTGAGTCAGGTGAGGGAGACTGCTCTCCAAGCAGGAGAAGTCAGGGAAACTGGATGGGAGAGCTAGGACTCAGGTGGTAACTGACAGAGGGTAGCACATGGTGAGGTTGGAGATGGCTGAGGAGTGGAAGGGGCATCCCGGAGAGTTGATAAGGAATCCCTGGAGTAGGTGAGAGGTCTGCATCAGCCGCTGACTGAAATGTAGCATGAGCCCAGACAGTGACACCCTGCTATAGACTGAACTGTGCCCCCTAAAATTCATGTGCTGAAGCACTAAGCCCCAATGTGCCCGTATTTGGAGATAGGCCCTTAAAAGAGGTCATTCAGGTTACACATGGTTATAAGGGTGGGCCCTAATCATATGTCCTTATAAAAAGAGGAAGAGACACCAGAGGTGCTCAATCACAGAGGAAAGACCATGTCAGGACATGGTGAGAAGACAGCCACCTACAAGCTTAGCAGTGAGGTCTCTGGAGAAACCACACTTGCCAACACCCTGATTTTAGACTTCTAGCATCCAGAACTAGTGAGAGAATAAATTTCTGTAGTTTAAGCCTCCCAGTCTGTGGTATTTTTTTTATGGCAGCCCCAGTGACAAATGCACATACCTTCAGCTATTTCACATATCACTTCTCTGCCCTGGCCGGACCTGCCACCCATGCTATCCTTGATCCTAACTGTCTTAGAAGGCTTGACACCGGGAGGAGCAGGTTTCTAAACCAGTGGGCTATGCCATGTGGCTATCATAAAGACCTCTGTTGGAATGCTTGGACCTCAGAAACAAGCTGAAGGAGATCTAAGGCAGTGTTTTTCAAATTCCCTCTGGTGAAGGCCAGTGTTCAGATACATGATCCTACTGTGTGTGTTGAGTAAGCAGCAGCAGCCACAAACAACTCACTGTGCAAATTTAACAACATCCTGTTCAACAGTGTTCCCTCATCAGGCACATGGATATGACAGCCTAGCGATGTGGTAAATGCTGATAAGTGTTCAGCACTGGGTTCTTGGGGGTGGGAGGAGTCCCAATTTGAAGCATTTGCCCATCTATATATATATATAAAAGACTAATATGCTAAGTGTCCATCTGGGTAATGACATCATGTAGCAACGCCTGGCTTCCTCTTCCTGTGACTAGCCTCCTTGGAGTTTCTTCAGCCCAGGAACACGACTTGCTTTATAGCCAGGTGCAAACATTTTACAACTTAACCAAATGTTTCCTGTGCCTCATCTCATTTGATCCTCACAGAAGTCCTGGAGTAGGTAGAGAGGAGACTCAGTGGAATCCTATTTTCTTTTCATTAGCCAGAAAATGGAGATTTAGAAAGCTTAGAAACATGACCCGACTGAAAAGAAGTAAGAAATGGTGGATCTTAAAAATGACTTCAAGTTTTCCCACTGTGCAGAATATAGTCAAACACTGCTACAGTTAAATATTTTACCCTTTGTTCTCCCTGTATGATCTACAATAATAATCTGCTTCGTGTTGATATTTACTGTTGTGCTGCTGACAATTACCTGAAAAAGAAGTTGGGGTGCTTCACTGGGCTGGAAAAAGTTTAGCTAAACCAGAAAGCAGGTCTAACTAAGCAAGTTTATTTTATATCCATAAAAGGCTAAGTTGACTCGCGCATGCACAATACATATAAAGCTCTTGCTGGTGCCAATCGCATGCATGTGTTTCCATCTGTGATTGTCGATCGTGAATTTGGTTGACACTTCTATTATAGAGAAAGGGCGAATAGTGATATTAAAATATTTCTTCTAATTAATTTCCTTTCAATGCGCATGAATTCATGCATGGGGCAACTAGTATGTGTGATAAAAATACCTCCCACCTTGGCTGATTTCAAGCTGCCAACATGAAGTCTGTGAGCCACAGAGGTGGGAAGAAATGCCCACAGTCAGCTCTCTCCAGCTGACACCACCCACAGTGTCCCTCCAGGACATCATAGGGACACTGTACAATTAGTATAAAATTTCTAAACATTTTCTGCTGTACTTACCTCTTGCAGAAGGCAGATCACACTTTGCATAACACTGACCTAAATTCCTTAAGTGTAAGAGTCACCAAAGAGGGTCTCCTAAATCCATTAGCTCACTATCTTATTATGATAAATTCTGGACCCAATCGGTTCTAAGAAAACATTTTCACAAAGGGACAGTTTACTCAAAATCAGCTATGGGGAAAAAAAATGGCAAGAACGCAGCTGTTGTCTTTTTTCCTTCTTTTTTTCTTCCATCCACCTAGAAATATCTCAAAGACCTTCTCCCTATCTCCTCTTTTACTTTTTCCCTCCTCCCTCTCCTAAAGGATTGTTCTCCCGTTTCCTTTGCCTCTCCTTCAACATCAGAGTCAAGCATAACCTGTCCAATGGTCCACTCTCTTTCTCCTACAACTTGGCTTTATTGTAGAAATGGGGTCCTAGTCTTTGCTATAAGGAGCAATGAAGAGATAAACCCACTTAGGCAACTCAAGGGTAAAACCCAAAGCAGCCAGCAGATTTAAGGGGATGAAAGACAGACAATGGAGGGCCAAATTAGCCCTCTTTATCCTTGCTCTCCCAGAACCAATTCAGCATTTTTCTTTTCAAACACAGAGCCAGCCATTAGTAGAATAGACAAAGCCTGTGGCATACAGAAAAGGGATAAACAGCAATTGGGATGGGAGTGACCAATGTTGCCGTCCAGACAAGAAGTAATTACGGCTGACCTTGGGACGTGGCCTTAAGAATAGAAACAAAAAACACAGATACAAGCCATAAAGCCATATTTTGAAGTAAAATCAACAAGACTGGACCACTGGATTAGAGATGGAACAGCAAGGGCAAGGGAGGAAGAGGGTGCGAGGTTTTGAACAATGACTGCCTGCATGAGTCATCCTGGAGCTCAGCTCCTATTGAATTATTCCAACAAGAAAAAGCCTTCGATGGCTCCAAGCTCACTGCACATAGAGTAAAGTCTAAATTCCCCTATAAGGAATGCCATGAATTTACACCAAATTATAAGCAAGCTTAGACTCATTCATTCATTCAACAAACATTTATTAAATAACTACTACATATTACTCTGGATCAGGGAATCAAAAATGGGAGAAAGGCACAGTTCTTGACTTTGAGAATTTCACAGCCTAAAGGGAGTAATCTTCAAGTAAATCAATACACAGAAAAAGCCTTCGATGGCTCCAAGCTCACTGCACATAGAGTAAAGTCTAAATTCCCCTATAAGGACTGCCATGAATTTACACCAAATTATAAGCAAGCTTGGACTCATTCATTCATTCAACATTTATTAAATAACTACTACATATTACTCTGGATCGGGGAATCAAAAATGGGGGAAAGGCGCAGTTCTTGACTTTGAGAATTTCACAGCCTAAAGGGGGTAATCTTCAAGTAAATCAATACACACAAGCTCAAACTCTGTTCACAATGTTCTCTTCATTTGAAATCCCTTCTGTTTATTGAGCACCCACCACATGCCAGAGACTGCTCTTGGCCCTGGAGACCCAGTCAAGTTACTTCAGTTCATTTATTTCCTAATCAGACCTGAAGATCTATTGATCTGGCATTGCCTGTGTAGACAGCCGAGGCCAAAGGGATCCTCACAGGAAAAGAGAACCAGCACCAATCTTGCAGTAGCCTACTGTTCAGAATTGGGCAAAGGGAGAAGAGCAGGAAGTGGCCAGAGGAGTAACGAGAGAGGAAAGAGAAGAACAAGCGAGTCACAGAAGCCTGGAGTGGAGAGTTTCAAGAATAAAGGAGAATCTGAAGTGTGCTCAATGCAGCTAAAAGGACAAGAGAGAGAGAAATGAGAAAGCACCACACAGCCACGCATTTCAAGTGACTGACTAATGAACAAGCTGAGGGAAGGAAGTTTGTAGAGAGGAGCAGATTAAGGATGCACAGCAGAGCAACCAGGTGCTTTGTAAAGACTCTGGAGCAGGAACTGGGAGGGTACAGAATTCATAGGCATGTGTGGGAAGACGGGCCTTAGAGAAGAGAGACACTTCTTTCCCCAAGACCAGAAAGAGGGAAAGGACAGACAAAGATGCAGAGACATGGGGTAAAGCGAGACCAAACGATCAATCCCATGTTTGAATCCCAACTCTATCATATTTGACAAGTTTCTCAAGCTCTCTGACCTTAGTTTCTTATTTATAAGATGGACATAATAACATCTTTTTCATATGGAG
This sequence comes from Myotis brandtii, assembly GCF_000412655.1. NCBI lineage: Eukaryota > Metazoa > Chordata > Mammalia > Chiroptera > Vespertilionidae > Myotis > Myotis brandtii. The sequence goes on from NW_005369942.1 coordinate 7,106,974, forward strand.
GTCATGAGAACACAATGAGAAAACATATATATCACCAGTCCCCCCTTGCCTTGGCAGTCTAAAGTACATGTGGGGGTCGCATAAATAAATTCCACTGGCCCTTGCCCCTATCTGCTCATACAGGACTATGGCCCTCTGCAAAGCACCCTTGAAAAAGTGCTCACAAGCAAGCCCACCTCACTGAGCTCCAGTGTGTCAGTCAAGCCTCTGTTGTCCCCAAACTGCTGTGGTTGAGTTCTGGCCCGAGTTACAGAGTTCTGCTGAAGCAGCTTTTCAGCTTTAACTTCTCACCTTTCTGCTCTGGCTGGTGTAGCTCAACTGGTTGAGCGACGTCCAATGCACCAAGAGGTCGCCCGTTTGATTCTCAGTCAGGGCACATGCCCAGGTTGCGGGCTTGCTCCCCACTGTGGGGCATGCAGGAGGTAGCCAATCAATGATTCTCTTTCATCATTAATGTTTCTATCTCTCTTGCTCCCTTCTCTCTCCAAAAATCAATGAAAAGATTTTTAAAAAAAAACTTTCCCCAAATGCCCTCCATTAGTCTCAGTCAAGGCCTGGAGAGAAACCCCAGTGACAAGCACTATGCTACACCTAGCATTAGCCCTCCTCTGTCTCAAGCAACTTTGAGTCAGGCTCTGGGGTCTCTCTGTCCTTCGGATGAAGACATTTCTAGTACACCATCCCATTCATTTGCTAGACACCTCCTGATATGTATCAGTCCCAATCTAGACTACAATAGATCCTGGCACATAGCACGGGCTGAATAAAAGTTAGTTCCCTTTCTCCCTTCATCTAGCACCATGGTTTTATTTATATTTCTGATTTGGGAAGTATAAATACAGCTGAAAGGCTAAGGGAGAGAAGAATGAATCACATCTGGGTTTGACCCAGATGCACAAAGATTTGGTTATACTATATACTAGTAGTGGTGAGCTAGTAAGTGTTTAGCAACAAGCTATGTAGGAGAAAAAGCCTGATTTTGCAGTGTTTGTCAATTTCCATGGTGCAAACACTCCCACCATGGCTGATTTTAATCTACCAACATGACATCAAACACCTCGCGAAATTCCTGAACATTTAACAATCAGTTCTCCCAGGCTGTCTCCGGCACACCATTCAACAGGTTACCTGGAAGTCTTGGCTAGTTGGGTATTGAAGCAGCTCTGATAAAACCCCATGTATATCCAGCTACTGCTCTATAAAGACAACATCCCACCCCAACTGCACTGCCATGGAAATGAATTGCAAAGTCTTCAAGTCTCAATTAGGGATCTCCACTATTTTCACATGGTTTGGGAAAGGATTGTATTTAAATGGCGTTTTGGCATTTTGAGGGAAACAGCCACACCCTGACTGGTGAAATCTCAGGGATGATCAGTGAACAAAAACACTGTCACCAAGTAAGTAAACAGTGACAAGTTTATAAGATGTTGTTGGCAGTAGCTGGATTTCTCAGTGCTGAACACTTGAGTTGGGCATGGTGGGAGCGGCTGGTTAGCCATTTGTCAGGCAAAGTCAAAACAGCCCTCTAGCTACAGCACAGACGGCAGACTGCAGCTTGTCAGCATTTTATTTATGACTCTTAATTAGCAAGCAAAAAAAGGAGGGAAAAAGTTCCCAGCTTGGGATATACATACATATACATATACATATACATATACATATACATATACATACACATATGTGTGTATATCCTATATAATAAAGAGCTAATATGCTAATTAGACCAAACAGCAGAACGACCATCCAGACGACCTTCCAGATGAAGCCGAGGCTGTGAGGGGCTGCGAGGGCCTGCGAGGGCCGGCCGAGGCTGCAAGGGCTGAGCCCCTTGCACAAATTTCATGCATTGGGCCTCTAGTATATATATATTTAATCCTCACCGAGGATATTTTTCCCATTGATTTTTTAGAGAGAGGGGAAGAGAGAGAGAAGAGAGAAAAAGAGAGAGAGAGAGAGAGAGAGAGAGATCAATTGGTTGCCTCCTACACATGCCCCCAACAGGGGCTGGAGATGAACCTGCAAATCAAGGTACATAACCTTGGCCGGGAATCAAACCTGCAACCCTTTGGTCTAAAGGCTGATGCTCTAACAGCTGAGCCAAACTGGCTAGAGCTATGCATATATATTGTGCCCAGAAATTATCTGTGTCAAAATAATTTAAATCCCCACAACCCTGAGAAGTAGATATTAGAATTTATATTTTATAGACAGAAAACTCCATCCTGGAAGGTAAGTATAATTATTCTAATTTTACCAATGAAGGTTCAGAGAGGCCAAGTGATTTTTCTAAGGTAACATAGCTAGAATATGGCAAAGCCAGGACAGACAATTTTCAGACGCTAATGCAAAGGCTCCTTCCATCACACCATGGCTAGCTCTTATCTGGCATGTCATAGTAATCATCCATTGGCTTAAAAGAGAGTTGACCACTGAACTCATTACACTTGTGAATAAATTTCTTGTTCTTATGGTTAGAATTGATTCTTTGGAAGGAGGGGAGTTTCTGAGTGAGTGAGGAACATATGATGACCGAGTGAGTGACATCAACGCCGTGCGTGCTGTTGAAGACCCTGGGGTCTTACGATTGCCAGAGTGTAATCAAGCAGAGGGCAGGGAATAAAGAGTGATCCCCACAGCCCATGAGTCCCAAGTGACTCTGCTCCTTGGAGAAGGAGTCTTTGAACTGCTGGGCCTTTGGAGTGACTGTCAGGTACAGGAAGCTTCAGACGCATGAGCAAGCCTGGCAACTACAAAATGTGAGATTGCTTACATCAACCATCTATTTACTGGTGGCTTTTAGAGAGAATTGCACTGATTATATCTAATCACTGATTTGACCTAAAAAAGAAAAAAAACGCCTGATTTTTACTTAATACGGAAAACAAACATTTTATGACATAAATCATCTTTATTACAAGCTATTTTGTGTCTGTTTTTTAATTCCCACGAAATACAAAGGACAAAGTATGTCTATTTATTCTCAAGGGTTCCATGCCTCACTAAAGAATGAGCCGGAGAGCAGCCACTTCCAAGCTCTCTGAGGGGATGTGGCCAGCACTACAGAGGGCACCAGGATTTCTGGTCTCTTCTCTTGCAGGGACGTGGGAGTGCACTTCTGCATCTCCTCTAAGTTAAGCATGGCCATGCAACTTACTTTGGCCAATGAAATGCAATTAGATGTATTATGTGCCCCTTCTGGGCAGAAGTGTCAGTTAAGAGTTAGTGCCCAGTTATCCACACTCCCTGCCCTGCTGCAGTGACCCCAGCAGCACAGGCTGAGGTGACGGACCGCCTGCCAGTTGGGTTTCAGAGTCATTCTGTCAGGCAGAATCACCACTAAGTTTTGGAAGCTGTTGTTACCACAGCATCACTTCACCTATCCTACTGGGAGAGGAGGTAGATGAGGATGTTAACTAAGAGGAAAAGTAGAGAGTAAGAAGTCAAAGGCTGAAGACTCTAGGACATTTGAATCCCATTGGCAACTTGAGACTCTGAGTGCTGGAAAACTCAGTTTCTAGGGGCTACATTCTTCCTGAAGCAAGCAAGAAAAGGTGGAAGTTAGAAAGTTGGTCAAAATGAATCAGTACCTTCAGGTTTCCAAACAGATAACTAGAAAGAATCCAGACTCCTCAGAACCTAATAGGAAATCTGAGCTGAACATGGCACTGGGATCGAGTCAAATCAACTTCAACATCCACCGAGCGCCTGATCCTTGTATAACACTGTGTTCAACATCGCAAGAGGTGCTTAGGGGTATAGAAACCCCTTCTTTCTTTCAAAGCACTTACAATCTAATTAATGGGCGCAAACTTGACATCAAGAAATGTCAAATAACAAATTTTTTTAAACTTCAGATATCAATGATAAATGTGATGCCACAATGCAGTGCAATTAGTAACCAAATTCAGCGTATAAGAGTTATAGAAATCCCCGTAGATATGCTGAAGGGGCTCAATCATCACTGAAAACCTAAACACAGCTCCCCATCAGGGCCTTGTGGCTGAGACTGGCCCTAATGGAGGGGATGTGCAGGCTCTCGATGCAAGTAGCAGAAGAAAGAGCTCCTCAAGTTCCTGGCTGCTCAACTAGAAGTAACCCAAAGCAGATAAGCTGCCTCATGGCCTGCCTTGCTTTGCCACATGCCCTCAGTGTGTCGGTGAAAGGACTAGAGGAAGCAAAGGCCAAGGCCAAGAAACTAGCAGCTATCTGGCCATCATAGCCCATGTGCACCCCCTCCCCCTGCTCCAGATGGCTTGGCTCTGAAACCAGGGATGCTGCCAACTCACTGGGCAACAGGTAAGCTGCTCATCGCTGCATATGCTATGGCACCTAGAGGTAGCACTTGAGAATCTGTCTTTGGATTCAAATATAAGTCAGATCTTACTAAGGAAAATTTGGTTATAACAAGGAGACTGTATCTAATCCAACCTCTCCCCTCCAGGAGCCTGGCCCAAACAAACCTGTGCTGCACAAAGTTGTATGACATCATGGTTCAAATGAAGGTTCCGTTCCCCTACCTCCAGGTCTCTGGAATCATGGAAGGATGAATGTATATTACCACCTTTAAGTGCATTCTCAAAGCTGCATGATTGAATTCTTGCAAGGAAAAAAAAGAGGAGTCCATCTTCCTCACCACCAAGGCAGCAGCACCCTGATTCCAGGAAATACAGCATGGTCAAGCCTTTCCTTAGTGCAGAGAAAGGGGAAAAAGTCAGTCAGTGCCTTCCACATCCACTGTCCTCCTAAAGGGAACAGCTGTACCGGCTGTCCAGGCTGGGAGCAGCCTGGGCAGGTCTTTAATAAAGATGTCAGGCCCTAGCTGGTTTGGCTCAGTGGACAGAGTGTCAGCCTACAGACCAAAGGGTCCCAGGTTCAATTTCAGTCAAGGGCATATACCTCACGGTTGCAGGCTCTCCCCGGCCTGGGCCCTGGTCGGAACTCATGCAGGAGGCAACCAATCAATGTGTTTCTCTCACATCGATATTTCTCTCTGTCTTTCCCTCTCTTTTCCACTCTCTCTAAAAAAATCAATGGAAAAATATCCTCAGGTGAGTATTAAAAAAAAAAGTGGCAGGACTGCCAGTCAAGGTCTGGCATATGGGCTGGGAGGTGGTCTGAGCTCCAAAGCTAGCTAGCTAGCTAGCTAGCTATCTATCTATCTATCTATCTATCTATCTATCTATCTATCTCTCCCCTTCTCTTTCTGGAAATTGAATGGGAAATTCAGGGAGGGTAGCCATTGAGTTGTTAGTGGGAACAGAATCTGAGAAGATGTATACAGAAAGCAGGTACCAGGTAGGAAAGCTTAGGACAGGGGGTATGAGAGTGCCAAAGTCAGAACTAAGCAGAAGAAATGAGCTGATGAAGGTGCAGAGAGCTGGGCCAACTTGGTGGTGGCAGCTGTGGTGGATACAGAGCCCAGGTCTCTATGACCTTGGTGGTAGTAGGAACTCCCACGGCTGAGCTGCACTAGACCCACCAGTTCCAGCTTCCTCACGGTCTCCTAGAGACTAGTTTCCCACAAGAGTCCTGCCTCCATCGCCAGCCAATCAACAAAGTTGCCTGTGTCCAAGCTCGTGCCCTCAAACTGCCTAACACACATGCAGAGGACCAGGTTCTACAGATCCCTGGACATTGGCCAGTCTAGACCAGCCCTGATGCTCCCTCTGCCATTATCGCCAGATGCTTTTCCTTCTAGGCATTTGACACTTAGCATGTCAGGCAATATTACGTATTTGTGCAGGTTTTGATGCTGCTGCCTCAACAGCTATTTGTTCTGTGCAGTATTTTTAGCATGCGATGTGGGAGGGGGCTGGAGAATGACTGGGGAAGAAGATAACTGTTCTAGGTGGGGATGGTGTCACATTCTTGGTGTGTTAAGTGCCTTGCACACATACATGCTCCAAAAAATGATTGCTGACAATGCTGTCATAATCCACCTTCCTATGTTTATAAAGACAAGTACAGGCGATTAAAAATGGGGTCTCAGGAGGACTCTGGCAACTGAAGCTCTTCCTCCCTCAGAAAGCAAACCAGGCAATGTGTAAATGTACCCATGTGATCTTTATAGAAAGATACCACATAGGGCAGAAGATTTCAGGAGAGAGAGAGAGAGAGAGAGAGAGAGAGAGAGAGAGAGAGAAACCTTTTCAAATCCATTCAAAAGGCAAAAGATTTATAGGCTCTGAAGAGAACCCAGAGTATTAAAACAATCCATGCAGCTGTTTCCTGAACTCTCCGGAAGAACTGAGATGCAAAATGCTGCACCTCCCCTCCATCACTCCCCTACCCACCCACCCCCAGCCCCCCTGAAAACTGTCCTTCAGGTGACGCAATGGCGAGACCTCTGCTGTGAGCGCGGGCTGGAGGGATGCAGCCAGCCAACAGAGCATGGGGTGCTGCCACCTCTTGGATGTTCGCAGCCAAAGCAAGTCTCTGTCCCAGAAAGGATGCACTTCTGTGATATTATGAAATGTTAACGGGCAATCTGTTCTGAAATAATTTCTCAGTGTGTTGGCCTCCTTTTCCATTTCAGAATTTCAAAGGCATTACAGGCCGAAAGCAGTGCCAGCCTGTTAGTGGTACCTACGCTGATTAAATCTAGCCCATCGCAACCACAGCTTCACAAAAGCTCTTTTTCTCAATTAATAAAATGCAATTAATGGTATCATTGGAAAACTCCTGCCACTTTAATTTAAAGCCATTTAGAGCTTCAATTTAGAGCTGTGTACAAATTTTAGGATATGCTTTCTTTAGCTGACATGATTAACAGCACTTAATTTCTGAAGGGAAAAAAGAATGTTGACCAGAAACATAAGCAATCACAACCATGACAACTTCCTTTTCCGGGATTCCTTCCCTACACACGCACACACATACACACAGGTGCAGCCCAGTTCAGTTCGTTACCCAACAGCCACGCTGTCTCTCTTTCCTGTGGAAAACCTGATCCCTCCACGCTGGAAAAACCTAGGGTATGCTGAAGTAGGATACAAATTCTAAGGCCTTTATTGCATGATGGTCCTTTTAAAATATTTATATTGATCGGCCCAGTTCCTGCGAGGAAATAGGTTGTTTCTCTTATTCTCCTAGGTATAGATCATCTGAGCAGTTGTCTTTTTTTTTAAATCTACGCATTTCCCTAAGGATAGTGAGAGGATGATTTAAATGGCAACATTACCTGCTTTAGGCTAGATTTTCAAAGCTACACCTGGGGAGTTAAAAGCGCAAATCCTGTTATTGTTACAGGATTAATGCACAGAAGTCCCAGAATGCCACTTTGGAAACGTAGCCCAGGAATAGTGTTTTAATGTACTGAATGTTATTTTTAGACCCAGCTGCAGCCCAATTATCAGCTGGCGCATCAAAAATGAGACAAGACAGAGAGCTGTCTTTAATCCAACATTCTAATGAGGTTTTTGGTGTTTGTGTTTTCTCAGCACTTAGAAATCTGGATATTTGGAGAAAAAAGTAAAAGATAGAGACTACAGCATCTACCTCCTACCTGCTCTGTTGCTATAGAGGCTGCTACTTAGAGTACTGGTTCTATAGAATATTTCAGCATAGTTTTTTTTCCCCCTTTAGGAGAGGCAGGTAGTATGAAAAAGAGGTATTGAATCATGGGGACCTCTTGACCACATCATAAAAAGCTGCAAATAAACCACAGCATACTAATGATTTCAAGGCAGCAAGTCAGGGCTCCTTCCATCAGTCGTTTCTATTTCTGCTTTTACACATCTTAGATTGTTGTTCAAAAATAACTATCTGTAAAAGGTCTTCCAGTTGGCATAACTTTGCTTCCAAGTTGCCCTGTGGGCATCAACCAACATGAATTGATTCTCTAGATTCCTGCTGCTGGGTTTTATTAAACTGGGTTGTCTTTCCTTTTGGCCTCTGAGTAATTGCATGGATCGGAGATGACCACATCGCTGTCTCTATGCTACATCTAGTCTGATGTTCTGTTATCTCAAAAGGCATAGTATCTTTCTAAAAACGACAAGCATGCCTGCATATATCTTTTTCCGTGTGGGACACAGTGGCAGGGCTAACCCTACTCCAGTTAACTCTGGGATTTCACTTGGTCAGTAAGGAGAGTTTCACTTGGAGCTCGCCCTCTCTTTGGCCACCACGGACTCACAGACCCCACAGCCAGCTCAGCAAACAGAACTGAACCCCTTTTGCGCCACCAGTGACCACCAGCTCTGAGCCTGCTTTTCAGAGCAGTGGTGAGGAGGAGTAAATGAGTAACATTCTAAGAAGCACTTAGCACAGTACGTGGCACATTGCAGGCTCACTGAGTTAAGGAAGACGCAGCACCAATGCTTTCTAAATTCATCTTTTACATTTATGGATATTTTTCAATTTACAAATTTATTTTTGCACATTATCTCATCAGCTAAACAGTGATTAGGCTTGTTAATGTGTGTGGTGGGTGTTCGATATGGGTTTAATGTGGAGCTAACTCAAGTTCCATGACGGCTTTTCCTGTGTAGTTTGTACATAGAGGTTGGGCTATAAATAGGACTGGAATAAAAGCTCCATTTCAGTTTCTGGGGCATTGTTCACATCATAACCACTATTCATCTGCGTTTTTTCATCTCTGAAATGGAAGTAACTGGATCCTAAACACTTAAAAACCAGAAGAGTGCTCTCAGTTGATTATTTGAAAATTTTAAAATAGAGTAATTTAATAATTGTTATGAATATTTACTCTTGATATGACAATAAATTAGGCACCATGATATCTATACTTTATAAATAGTTCCTCCTCTCAAGAAACACTCATTTAAGAACTTCTAGGATGCTTATGCACACATACGTTACCAAGAATAAAAACTTATCAGCACCAAGCACAGTAGTACACCTAATATCTTGTAATTCCATGTATTCATGGAGTAAGTAAATGAGTGAACACTACAAATCACTGAGTAGAACAGCCTAAGAACCTGTTGCCCTATCTATAAAATGAGAGAATTAGCACTGCCTTGGAGAATTGTTATCAGGATAACGTGAGACAATACATGTGAAGGATGGTGGTGGGCAGCCTTCCAAAACAGCGCTCAGGGATCCTCACCTCCTAGTTTTTATGTCCTGTGTAATTCCCTGCCCTTGAGTGTGAACTGGTGACATCATTCTAGTGAACAGAATATGGCAGTCGTGATGGGCTGTCACTTCTGTGATTAGTCACAAAAGACAGTGACTTCCATCTTGCAGCACGCTCTCTCTTGCTGTCTTGCCTGTGATCTGTTCACGTGTCAAGAGATTGAGGTAGACCTCTGACAAATAGCTCATGAGGGATTGGGGCATTAGTCCAATGGCCCACGGGGAACTGAACCCTGCCCAAACCACATAAGTGAAAGCAAATTCTCTCCAGAAAGCCCTGAGCTGACCACAGCCCTGGGTAACACCTTGATTGAGGCCTTGTGAGAAATCTTGAAGCAGAGGACCCAGTCAAGCCACAGCAGGACTCCTGACCCACAGAAACTGGGAGATAATAAATGTTGTTTTAAGGCTATTTTTGTTTGTCGGTAATTTGTTATGCTACAGCAATAGGTAACGAATACAAGGACCTATGGCACCATGGCCATTGTAAAGTATATAATATACAGGGTGGGACAAAAGAATACTTACATTTATATGTATGGAAATAATACAAAAATTAATCATTAATAACACAAGAATAAACTCTGTGTTTTGTGTACTGTAAACCTACTTTTGTCCCACCCAGTACAGAAGCCATTTTATTTTATAGTGGGGTTGTAAATTATAGTGGGCTTACCTACAAGACTAGACTTTTTAAAACCAGCAAAGAGAATTATAGGGTTGCCCTTACTACAGAGAAGAGCTAAAGAGTTAGTCCAGGGAAGGGAATGAATGGGATCCGTTCTGCTAGTAATCTCCTCGGCAAATAGCAGGGGCTAATCCTTATGACAGCTAGCATCAAACAGCAGTGATGAAGAAATGTCTTCCATCACACAACTGGCGGGCAAAGACGCAGTTAAACCCATCACTTGTGAGCAGGGGTTGAAATGGCACCCGTCTCCAGGAGCCACTTCCGTAAAACACGGGGGAAGGCGGTGCTTAGGGTGAACCCTGGCCTTGCAGAAATTAAGTGATTCCCTCAGCAGTCCTATTTTAAACTGTTCCCGTTGCCTGCTGTAGACAGTTGGCTCTTAATCCATTTTAGAGAAGCACTTTCTGTTCCTTGGATAAAAGGAAGTTCATAAATTTCAAGTGCATATTACCATACATGCATGGTTCTGTTTGGGCACAAGCACGTTGTTCCTGTCATAAATTCTGATTCAGAATGGGAGCTGGGGATTTACCATCTCACTCTTTATAGTTACAAGATAGACTGAACTGATTACAGGAAGAAATATGTAAGCTTTGAAACTGTTCACACCAGTGATGTGGTTCAGTAGCTTATAAAAGTGGCAAATAACAGCAAGCCAAAAGAAGTGCATTTCAGGAAAGATGCGGCTTTTAAAAGCACAAGGTTGGTCATGTTCAGAACCCATGTTCAGAGCAGTTGTTTCTCTTTAGAGCCTGGGATTCTCTCTCCACTGCCTATTGTTGGGCTATGGTCCTTGGAAACACGTGTTTACCACCCCATAGACTGCCCTCCATCACTCCAGAGTTTCTAGAATCCTGCTCTAAAGGCTGGTACCCCCCTCTCTCTGAAAGGCAGTTGCTCTGCGTAATAGAATTTTCTCAAGTCCCTACATTTCCAGCCACAGATACTATGCGTATGTGTGTGTGGGGGGGGGGAGGGGGGTTGGTTGTTTTAGCCAGTTCAGAGGAATCTTGAACCCCATTACATGCTTCTGTTTTCCTTTAACCAGAATACAGGCACTAAAAGAGAAGGCAGTGTACACAGACCCCAGGGATGAACCCAGTCTCACTGTTTACTAACATGAGGCCTTGAACAAATTGTTTAAGTCCTCTAAGCCTCAGTTTCCTCATACAAAAAATAGAAATGATATTACCTTCTCACTAAATTGAGGTAAAGCTTAAATGTGATAATCCATATAAAGCACTTAGCATTGTACCCGACACATAGTGAGTACAATGTAAATGTTGATAGTATTACTAGAGGCCCGATGCACGAAATTTGTGCAAGGGGCTCGGCCCTTGCAGCCCCGGCTGGATCCGGAAGGTCATCCGGACGGTGGTTCAACTGCTTGGTCTAATTAGCATATTAGCTCTTTATTATATAGGATTGTTTATGTTTTTAATCCTTTTTTCATGTCAAACTGTTAGCTCCTTGAGGGTAATGAATGTTAGGATTTTAGACATGGGTTTTTAGATAGTTGGAGATTTTGGATTAATTTTTCAGTAAATTTACCTAGCTAAAAACTAAATCTCTGCCTAGCAGTTCTGAGAATGTCCTCTTTTCTATTTAATCTACATTCCTTTCCTTGGTGATCTCATCCCCTTATGACTTTAAGTACCATCTGCTTGCAGACAACTCCCAAATTTATATTTCCAGCCCAGATCTCTTCTGGAACTCCAGATGCTGGTGTCTAACTGCCTACATGACATCTTCATTAGGATGGCTAGGGACTATCTCAAATTCAACACATCCAAAGTGGAACTCCCACTCTTCCCCAAAACCTGCCCCGCCATAGTCGGTATATCAATTGGTGGTAATTCTATTCATTCAGGTGCTCAAGCCAAAAACCTTGGAGCCCTTCTTGCACTGTTTTTCTTTCATAGCCTATGTTGAATTCATTAGAAAGTCCTATTGATTCTATCTTCAAAATATATCTAGACTCTGACCATTTCCCACCACTGCCACTGTTACCTCCCTGGTCTAAGTCATCATCATCTCCTATCTCCAATAGGCTTCGTTTAGAAATAAAACTATTTTGAAGTTATTTTAACTATATATTCTGAACCTTTTGTGAATAAGTCATATCATCCTGAAGGACTCTCTAAAGCAGTGGTTCTCAACCTTCTGGCCCTTTAAATACAGTTCCTCATGTTGTGACCCAACCATAAAATTATTTTCGTTGCTACTTCATAACTGTAATGTTGCTACTGTTATGAATCATAATGTAAATATCTGATATGCAGGATGGTCTTAGGTGACCCCTGTGAAAGGGTCATTCGACCGCCAAAGGGGTCACGACCCACAGGTTGAGAACCGCTGCTCTAAAGTGTATTTCCCCAAAACAAGAACATTCTCCTATGGATCCACAAACAACTCTTTAAATTATAAAATCAGCATTGATGTAACACCATCATCCAATCTCATTCAAATTTTGCTAATTATCCCAAGGATGTCTCTTTCTCCTCTGTGATCCAGGTTACTGTCAAGAACACAAGTGGTGGTTAGCTATTATGACTCTTAAGAGACCTTTAATCCAGAACAATTTGTCTTTCCCATCTTGCAGGCACTAGACACTATGTAGGATGTGTTACATTCTGTAGGATAACCTCTGTTCTAGTCCATTCAGGCTGCAATAACAAAATACCATAGACAGGGTAGCTAAAAACCACAAATATTTATTTCTCACAGTTCTAGAGGCTGGGAAGTCCAAGACCAAGGTGCCAGCCTGGTTCTGTTTTGGCAAGGACCCTTTCCCTGGTTCATAACCCTAGACTTCTCACATGGAGGAAGGGGCTAGGGATCTCTCCAGAGCTTCTTTTATAAGGCACTAAGTCCACTCATGAGGGCTCCATCCTCATGACTTAAACAAAGGTCCCACCTTCTAACACCATCACATTGGGTGTTAGGACTCCAGAGTGTGAATTTTGGGGTCATGCAAACATTCACACCATAGCAACCTCCAACATGAAATGTCTGATGTTTCCTCATGATCAGACTCAGGCAATTCATTGTTGGCAAGAATTTCACAGAAGCAATGCCTTGGTCTTCTCAGTGCATCACATTAAAACAGACACAAAGTCAATCCTTCCCACAATGGTAATGTTAACATTAGTCACCTGGTCCTGTTGAGGTCTGCCAGATTTCTCCACTTAAATTTGCCATATTTCCTTTTGTAATTGATTAATATTTTATGTGGACTTATTCCCAGCTGCCAAAATACCCCCTGTTCTTCATGAAATCTTCACTCATCAACCTTAGCTGATTGAAAACTTTAACCACACCTGTAAAGGTTGCCTATCGGCAATTCTCTATTTCCATTATTCCTTATACATTTATTAGTTGGCATTCTAAGGTAAGAACAAGCTTTCTCTTTTCAGTTATTTATATTGGTATGGACTCATGGGTTCCTTTTATATTTAATGGATTGTAATTTCATTATTATTGTTTTGTCTGCTAAGAATGTCCCTGATTTGGCTAGTGGGAGGCCCTATGTCCTTTTGAAATGTCCCCATCATTCATTGAGCATTTTCTTGTTTTTCAGCACAATATTATGTTCTATGTTCATCTTATACTTCCCATGCCCTCACCCTGGAATCAGCCATTGGCCATTTCTTCAAGGACCACTGGCTTCTTTTAGTGCAGTATGGTACTTAGAAAACAGTATCTGGCTGCTCATTGTAGTTCTTGTTTCTAGGGTGCCCTTCTTCCAAGCCCTCTTAGTGGACAGAGCTAGGAGATATGTATATGTACACATACACAATTTCTGGGGCATTTTTCATACCATGATTACTATTCATCTGTATTTTTTCACTGAAATGGAAGTAATTAGATCCTAACACTCAAAAACTAAAAGAGTGATTCCTATTATATATTTGAAAAATTTAAAAATAGGTTAATTAACCCCATCAGTGTGGCTCAATTGGTTTAGCATCATCCCATGAACCAGGAGGTCATGGTTCAATTTCTGGTCAGGGCACATGCCCAGGCTGGGGGCTCAATCCCAGTAAGGGGTGTGCAGGAGGCAGCTGATCGATGTTTCTCTCTCATTGAAGTTTCTATCTCTCTCTGCCTCTCCCTTTCTCTCTCTGAAATAAATAAAAACATATTAAAAATAGATTTATGAATAATTCTTATGAATATTTATTAATAATATAAAACAATAACTTAGGTAATATATATGTGTGTATATGTTCACACATATATATATGTGTGTGTGTATATATATATATATATATATATACATACACTTTATGAATAGTTCCTCCCCTCAAAGAACAGTCATTTAAGAACCACCAGGATAACTGTGTATAACATTATTTTAAGGATAAAATATAGAATATATTAAGTATGAATATTAAATATAGAAATATAAGAATAAAAATTTACCAGCACCTAGCACATTAGCATACCTAATACTTGTAAATCCACACATTCATGGAATAAAGGAATGAATACTATGATTCATTAATGATGAATTTCTGTGTCAGTAGGTCCAAGTAGAAGAGTCTGAGCACTTACTGCCACTGAGATTAAATCAATCATCTACCCCAGATGAGATAGTAAAGGACAATATATTTACAAAACAATGAATTCCATTTCCTAAACTTTAAGAGTTACTGTGACCTATACAATATCTAGATAGAAGAGAAAAACAAATATAAAAAATTAACCAGCCAAAGACTGAAATTCAGCAACACCTAAGCAAAGCCAGCAGAATCTGAAGTGTCTACAACTTCCTTATTTGAGAACTAGACAAACCAATGTCCTTATTGTTCTAATAGCAGTTTGGAGGAATCCCCGAAACACTGAACTCTCAGTTTAGGCCCCAATTTCCTGAGAATTTTTATTTAAATGGCCTAAGACAAAGCAGTAATTTCCCCAAACTAGGGCTACTGCTAAATATTAAGAGCTCTGCAATTGTAAATTCTAAAACACTCTCATAATTACTCTGCAGAAACCTTAGTAGCCAAACCTCTTTTACAATCCATAATAACTTATAAGAGGGGGGGGGGGGGGGAGACTGGATAAGAGGAAAGGGATTCAAATATCAAATAGTAAGGGTTATAAATGATAGAATGAGCAGCAGACTGTTCATTATCTGTGTGGACAGCCCTGCCCAGCCCACCGTTGGGAACTAAAGATCTGATCGCGGCACCTGAGACTCTAGTTCTGGAACTCCATTATTTGGCAGAAGGCTGGTGTACATGAAACATGTTAGAAAGAAACATTCAGACTACAACAGAATGAAAAGAGAAAAGAGAAGTTGAGGCTGGGAAGGAAGAGGAATATGAACCAGAGTGATCCCCATTTGCCAAGGAATGTCCCAGTGTTAGCACTGTACGTTCCACATCCCAGAAACCCCACCATCATGGGCAAACCAGAATGGCTGGTCCCCTAACTACTTGGCTCTGACAAAGATTAGCTTCTTTGGGTTTCCATGCAAATTAAAAGCTTTAATTAACTAGAGCTCATGAACAGCTTGCCAGGGAGATAACTAATTACCTCACTTTGAACTAATGATATGATTTCTGCCCTTCCACCCAGCTCTGTTTAAGCAAATTCTCACCACCAACCACCCACTCCAGGGCTAGACTCTGTGGGCCCTTCTGATTGGACACCTGTGTGGTTAAATCCAGGGTCCTGCTGGAAACGTTTGATAAAAAGGCTAATTCTTCCCTTTACTAGCTATAAATGTCAAGCCCTCCCAGGAGAAAGAGGCACCTCTTTGGTGGGTTCTTTGACTGTATAAAAAATGTGTCCTTGAAATCCCAAAAAACTCAGAAACCCACAAGACTCCGGTTTTTATTAGCACTCTCTTCACGAAGCACAATCAATAGCCCAAATAAAAATCAATCCTATTATTTACTTGCTTCTTTTTTAAAGGCAATAAAGGGTATCCAAACACATGATCATAACACTTTCCCCTTTGTCCTGCTTCCTCTCGTCTACTTCCTTCTGATGCTTTATGTCTGCCTCCACCACATGCTGTGAT
Organism: Myotis brandtii; assembly: GCF_000412655.1. Taxonomy (NCBI): domain Eukaryota; kingdom Metazoa; phylum Chordata; class Mammalia; order Chiroptera; family Vespertilionidae; genus Myotis; species Myotis brandtii. Next base: position 7,122,801 of record NW_005369942.1, read on the forward strand.
CCCGAGAAAACCTCTTCTTCGAAGCCTGTGTGGTTTTCTTTCCTTCTCCTCCCTCTACTCTCAGCATAGCAGCCTATCTCCCAGAAAGATAGAGCGTCTTCATAAGGAGGTGGGAGGAAAGGAGAAATTGGGTCAGTAATTACAGAACTCTCTTTGGCAGACTAGGAAAGATGGGAAGTTTGAGAACATTTTCAAATTTTAGTTCCATGGCACCCTAATGTTAGTAAGTGTCTGACACAGATACTAATCGCATGTTGATGCTGAAAAGGACTATAGGATTCATGAACCCAATCCCTTAATTTTAACCAATGAGAAAGCAAATAAGACATTAAATAATTTGTCCAAGGTCCCCCAGTATCCTTTCCATTCACTGCCCTATGTTATATGCGCTCAAACTCTGTGATTTGTGGTTGTCAAAAGGGTTAATAATTGTCAATGCCCTCCAGCCAGACAACCAGAAACCCACATGTGGATGCATAAGTGGGACTATTACATGTGGAGCAAGGAAGAACACACAGAGTGAGAAACCACTAAGTGTCTCATAATAAAGTGCTAAAAATAACTTTTTATAGAATTTGGGCTCTGTTAGATAATTTGGGGGAGAACTTAAGGAAATGGGCTTTGTTCTGGATAGGATGCTACCAGGAAGTAGGACTATTTCTATGACTGAGTGCCTTGATAAATCTCACCCAGAAAGAGGGAAGACGAGAGCCAGGCTAAAGCTGTAATCAATAATCAGCAGTCACTTATATTAGCCAGAATCCTATATAATAAAAGCCTAATATGCTAAGTGTCTGGTCATCCGCTCAACCAATCAAAGCACAATATGCTAATGATATGCTAAGACTGCTCAACCGCTCGCTATGACATGCACTGACCACCAGGGGGCAGACATTCCTACTGGTAGGTTAGCTTGCTGCTGGGGTCCGGCCGATCAGGACTGAGCGAGACTAGCCAGACACGGTCCCTCCCTGGCTGGTCAATCTCCTGCCTCCCTCCCCAGCCCCAATCGTGCACCGGTGGGCTCCCTCGGCCTGGCTTGCACCCTCTCGCAATCCAGGACCCCTCGGGGGATGTCAAAGAGCCAGTTTTTGCCTGATCCCGCAGGTCAGGCCAAGGGACACCACTGGTGCACGAATCCGTGCACCGGACCTCTAATAAATAAATAAATGTTTGTAGATGGGGCAATGTCCATATCTTGTATGTGTTCAAACATGGTTACACATTGGTCTTGTTTTTTTCTTAATCCTCCATGGTCATAGAGTGGTCTTGTCTGATGTTGATGTTTTGTAAAACTGTTTAGTGGGAAAGCCCCAACCCCCAGATATTGGGGGCTGCTTTTCTCTTTCTCATCATGATAGAACTGCCATTTTTTTGAGCACTTTCTTTTTAATCTTTATTGATTTCAGAGAATAAAGAAGAGGGAGAGATAGAAACATTAATGATGAGAGAGAGAATCATTGATCAGCTGCATCCTGCATACCCCACACTGGGAATTGAACCTGCAACCTGGGCATGTACCCTGACTAAGAATCAAACTGTGACCTCTTGGTTCATAGGTCAACACTCAACCACTGAGCCATACCAGCTGAGTTCATGAGCACTTTTAATGTGTCAGGATTTTTTTTTTAAAGGGAACTCTTTTTTTTAATATATATATTGATTTCAGAGAAGAAAGGAGAGGGAGAGAGAGATAGAAACATCAATGATGAGAGAGAATCATTGATCGGCTGCCTCCTGCACGCCCCCTACTGGGGATCGAGCCCACAACCTATGCCCTTGACCGGAATCGAACCCGGGACCTTTCAGTCCGCAGGCTGGCGTTCTATCCACTGAGCCAAACCAGGTAGGGCTGTCAGGACTTTTTTAACCTCATCACCAACCCAAGAGGTAGGTACTACTGTAATTCTAATTTTCCTATGAAGAAACAAAGGCTTCGTGAGGCTTACCTAGGTCACAGAGCTAGTAAATGGCAGACTGGGCCTCAAACTCAGGCAGTCTTTTAGGGCCTGTATGCTGCTCTGCTCTGTGGTATTGCAGGTGTAAACTGAAATACTGCGTAGGCGGCAGCAGTTAACTGTGGAGACATGGGACATATTTGTAGTAAATACAATGGGGAAAATAAAGTGTCAGGAATTGCAAGCTGCACTGAATGACTGGAGCATGAGACATTCAGGATGGAAGAAGAGAAAATGTGGGAAAAACCAGCTGCAGCATTTTGACCATAAAACCTTCTTTGGGAATAGTCTAATAAAAGGAAGGCTGACTTATTGTTCCTTAACTGAAGAATGACTTTTATGATGTAGAATATTATTTTAAACTTTACTCTCTGTTTTCAGTAAGAATTTAAATCTACGGGCAGGAGAAGGAAAAATCAGCAGCAACTCCTCTGACACAGTCCGTCAGCATGTCAGTGTAGTCAAACGGTAAAGCAAAAATTGTTCCAGGCTCTGTGACAAAGCTGCAGGCACCTGGCAGCACCGACGACTTAATCATAATGATCAGGGGAGAGACATGGTTATTAATAGCCTCATAGATGCATTCATTCTTCAGAATCACTTATGGAGAGAAATGACAGAATGAAACTCAAATTAACAGACAAAGGCCCCCATTCCACTGTTCCCGCACACCCCCAGCTCCTCCTGACTTCAGTGGGTGTCCTGGACACAGAGAAAGAACGGGAGCAGGACATTGATCTATTTCTAGTATTTGAAAGAATTCTTCTCTCTGTACATTTCAAGGCAGCCAAGAAAGATCCTAAGGTTCCGGCTGCACTGCATTCTGTGCTCACCGTGGTAGGTCCCACTATCGGCCCTGAGAGACTGTACACATTCCTTTCCCAGTGCTCTTTCAGGAGTGGAGTGGAGGTGCTGGGAAAGTGGCTTGATAAAAAGCAAGAAAAATGGGGACGGAAAAGGTTGCTCTCCAGCCATGGCAGCCTTTCACTAATCTGTTCTTATCACACATTCACTTTTTAAAATATATATATATTTTTTTTATTGATTTAAGAGAGAAAGGGAGAGGGAAAGAGATATAGAAGCATCAATGATGAGAGAGAATTATTAATCGGCTGCCTCCTGCATGCCCCCTACTGGGGATAGAGCCTGCAACCCAGGCATGTGCCCCAACAGAATGGAACAAAGGGCCCTTCAGTCTGCAGGCCAACGCTCTATCCACTGAGCCAAACCAGCTAGGACCACACATTCAATTTTTCTGGTATCACTCAGCAACCTGTGTGCCTCTACTGTGGCGAAGAGCACTGTGCTAGGTTCTAGGAATAAAAAGTCATTTAAGAACTCGGTCCCTGCCCTCAAAACTTCTACATAGATTGTGTCTTGAATTTTTCTTTGCACTACTCCTTGCATAGTGCTTGGTAGATATTTTCTGCTAGTGACAGTTACATTGACGATATTGGTGATGATAAAAATGAAAATCACATCTGTCCACAGGTTTACGTGGCAAATATGAAAAGAGCCTTCCCAAAGAAACTTTTATTCATCCAAAAAGTATTTATTGAGCAATTATTTTGTTGTTAAGATGCTGCTCTGGGCTCTGAGAGGTACAGAAATGGTTTCCATTCCCATTAGGCCCTACTAATCCTGTAAGGTCTGGAATGGGTAGAAATGCCCTCCCAGGTCAGCCTTCAGTTTCTCCAGAGCTCAGAATGATTGATGGACAGTTAAGACTTGGCCTTGCTGCCTCAGTGTCCATCACATTTCTAAGGTAGGTTGAAAATTGGCCCAGGGAAGTAACATATGGGACAAATAACAATAAAGTTAGACAAAGTCGACACATTCTTAAATTCTAATGATTCTCTGGGAAACGATACCACGGAAAGCACTGCACATCCCACACTTTCAAGGCAAGGTTATTCCTGTGCCCACAGCAGGACAGCAGCATGTATAGCAAAAGCCACATGAGCTCAGGCCCACAACTTATCTTCTCCAGCCCAAGGCCTTAAGAAACATGTGTCTGTATGGGAAATCACTAGACTATGCCATTAATAGAAACAACCAGTTTCGTTTCAAAGTGTCAGTGAGCATTGTGTGGGCACAGAGCTGCAAGGATAGGTGACAAGAACGTGGATAAATTTCCCAGATATTTTCTAGGAGCAAACAGTGATCATGACTGTGGGATGGATTCTTTGCAGATGCTTATAGCTGTCTCTGCCCTGATAAGAAGGACCACAACCCTGCCCGCCTCCCCACCTCATCCCTCCATTCCCCACCAACACATTCTTGCAAAAGACATCTGCTTCTCTGGTTTCCCAGACATTCACCGCATGCAAACTTCCCAACACCCTTAGCCAAGGCCTGGACTCTATATCTACTCCACTTTTCTCCATTCTAGATGAGCACCTTATCTTCACACTTGCTTTTGTGATCACTGTTGAACCACAAAGATGAGGACAGATGAAGATAAAGATACACTGCCCTGGCCTGTTTGGCTCAGTGGATAGAGCGTCGGCCTGCGAACCGAAAGGTCCCAGGTTCGATTCCAGTCAAGGGCACATGCCCAGGTTGTGGGCTTGATCCCCAGTGGGGAACTTGCAGGAGGCAGCCAATCCATGATTCTCTCTCATCATGGATCTATCTCTCTCTCTCTCTCTCTTCCTTCCTCTCTGAAATCAATGAAAACATAAAAATATTTTTTTATAAAGATACACTTCTCTGCACAGCATACAGAGGGGACAGTTCTGGGTTAAATCAGGGGTTCTTAACTCAAATAATTTTAAAAAGCAGATAAATCTCTGCTGACTTAAATCTGGACCTCAAGAATCTCCTTAGCAAACCTCTTTCATCAATCAAAAGCAGGCAAAAAGGAAAGAAGTTAATACTTACTGAGTACTTACCATTTGTCTGGCCCTCTGTTAGATGCTTAATATTAACAATTTCTCTTCATATTGGTGTAGCAAGGTTGATATTATTATACTTGATAAATTCTATAAAACATCTCAGGGGCTGGATGAAGGTAAAGAATGTGCCCAAGGTCACCCAACCATTAAGTAAAAGAACTGAGCTTGGAGCCCAAGTTTGTCTGATGCCACATTTCTCACTGCATCCCTTAGCTCTTCATTCTGAAAATCTACAACTGGGGGAGAGGGACCATAGTGGTGAGAGACCCTCCCTCAGGATCACAGTCCATAAGGTCAGCAAGTCATACCTACCTTTCCTGCAAACCTGACAAGGAGCAAATGGATTCTCACCTCTTAGCTTACTAGTATCTAAATGCATCTGTGATTTTTATTAAAACAAAATAGCAATTATGTACTTGAAATATTTATAAAATAAGTCAACTACATATGAGAGAAAATGTAAAAGCACGGCAATTAAACAGATCTGCACACACTGCAGGGTGTTTTTCTAACAAAAGGAGAAAGGAATAATGCTGCTAATAAAAACAATGATGAGCTTGTTTAAATGTTCTAACTCATTTAGCAGTGTTCTGAGTGGAACTATATATTAGTAATTTCAAATGAAGTCTTTGATGAAAGATTAATATATCTTTTCCTCATTTTTTTCTGCACTAGTGATTCAAGTGGGCTAATTTGTTCCCTTTCTTCTTGTAAAATGTTTTAAGTGATCTATAAATGTTTTTCTCCTTCTATTCACATTGTAAGTGGAACCAAGTGAATAATAATGAATAAGAATAAAGAGTTATACTGATGCATTGGAAAGTAATGGGTGCCCCCACCATCACCACCAACACACACACACACACACACACACACACACACACACACACACACACTCACACTTTGATTTCTCATTTAGGCTCTTAATAAGAAACAGGCAGATCTCACATTTCAAAATAAAAATTCATTCAGGAAATGACATTAAATAGGAACTAACCTAAAAACAATTTCCTGGTCACCTTTGAAAAGATTATCATGATAATTAATAAAGAGTAGGATTTTGCTTTGTTTTACAGAAAGGAGGGAATCATCTAGAAGTGTATAATATAATATATATTTAGCTCTTCTGGGAGAAATAAAAATGGGTTGATTAAATTCTAAACTGAAAAGTTTCTCTTTGACATTTCAAACTTAACAATTACAGTACCTGCAGTATTTCTAAAGCCTGTGTGGGAAACATGGCCAATCCATTTTAGTGTCTTTTGGGATATAGGACACCTAGTGACAGATCAAAACAATCACATACTGTGAAATGTTTCACCTAAATGAACAAACCTACACTCAGCCAATATACCAGATTGATCAGTTTTAAAAACCTCCTATTTAGAGGACAATATTAGATTCAAAGACCTTTGTCTACAGAGCTATACTAAAGTTTTCCAATGCAAAGCAGAATGGCCACAGTACTCATCACACTTTCTATAGATAATTCTCTGCCTCCATGGACCTCTTGGAGGAAGATAACACCTTATTCTTTCTTATTCTTTCAGTTGCTGGTATAGGCATTCAATAAATATCAGTTGCATGGAATGAATGAATCCATCAATTAACATTCTGTCTGAAGTAATTCTACATGGGAATGCATACTTCCAATGTTTTCTTCATCAGATACAATCTAGAGAACATCCTAATTTTGAAAAAGTCCTGCTTCTGAAACCCACAAAGCCAGTTATGACCTAAAACATGTTAACTCAGCCCTCCTCCCCCGTGAATCCCAGGTAGCCTACTTGCTCCATGGTAATGAAAAGAAAACCTGAACTCCTCAAACAGCTACAACCCCATTTAGAGGCTCAGCATTACCCGTGAACGAGGTGTCGAGGAAGTACTCCTGGAAGAACCATGTCTCTTTCTGGATTACCAGACCAACTAAAAACCCCAGCCCTTCAAAGCAAAAAGGGTCTTCTTTGGAGTGGCATTAGAGGCATAAATTTAGGCTGTCTTCTAATAAAAGGGTCTGGTTTATTTCACTCAATTTTTGGAACTATGTGATCAGGACTTTTCTCCTACTTTTAAGCCTACCTGTTCCAGGATTTACCTTAGTCTCTTTCCACCTGCCAGCCCTTTCTCCTGTAATCATTTGGCCTGAGTCCTGACCACAGCTCTGATACTGACTCCCACACCTTCATCTAAGTCAGGCTAGAGTCCCAGTGCATTTCAGATCACAGACCTGGTCCTCAAAGCTCAACCCAAGAAAGAACACATCACTGACAACAGAGTTGAGAGAATGTGCCATGTGGTTAATACAAGAACAGAAATAGTGCCCAGCTGGGGTGGCTCAGTGGTTGAGTGTTGACCTATGAACCAGGAAGTCATGGTTTGATTCCCGGTCAGGGCATATGCCCGGGTTGTGGGCTCAGTCCCAGTGTGGGGTGTACAGGAGGCATACAATGATTCTCTCTCATCATTGATCTTTCTATTTCTCTCTTCCTCTCCCTGCCTCTCTGAAAAAAAAAAAAAGAAGAAGAAGAAGAAGAAGAAGAAGAAGAAGAATAGAAGTAGAAAGTGGTTTAATATTCTTTCCAGGAGCTTATGGTACCTGTAAACCCCTAGATTTACAATTTTATATCCTTCACTATAGTTTTATATGGCAGGAAGGGTGGGAATATCATTATCTTCATGTTACAAAATGAGTAGTCAAATGATTATATCAATAGCTGATTGAGCAAGAAAGAGAAGGTTAAAAGTAACCTTAGAAGAACCAAAAATCATGTTATAAGTATATTACAAAAAGGAAGAAAGACTGGGGTGATGAATGAGCTAATTCTCACTCACCATAGCAGAAGATCAGTGTCTACAGTGATGAACCAGGAATTCATGGTATGCATATTTTTAGTGATATGGGTGTCAGCACCAAAAGAAGAAATGGTTAAACTTGGGGACTTCTGAGAAGTGAGGGAATGGGACAGAGTAATGATACTTTTGAATATTAGTTCTTCCACTACTATTTAATGTTTTAAACCATGTTCATAGGTTACTTACATTTTTAAAAATTGTTCTTAAAATAATACATGAGGAGTTTGGAAAAAACTGCTATTAATCTCTAGGATCTTCTCTAAGCTCACTAAAACAACTCAACCCACACTAGCCTGTATAGGATAGGAGGTTGGTGGAAATCAATCTTATTTCTTTCCACCCCATATTCTTTCCACCTAGGATATGATATGCATTCAACAATTATCTCTTGAAAGAATGAATGAATGAATGACATCTCAATTTCAGCCATTAAGTCTCCATTGAAACCTTTGTGTGTAAATGAAGGAATTTTGGTAGAGGGGGTAGAATGAATGCTTTGTTTGAGTGGATGTGGCTGGATCTTTGCAGTCTGAGAGCACTGAGGTCGGGCATTGTTTCCAGATCCCTTCCAGTGATTACCAGCAGCCTCTGAATCACTGTTACCAAAACCGTCCAGCAACTACGCTCAGCACTGGCTAAGGTGACTTCATCCTTCCTGTGCCCAGATAATACTCTAGCTCCACAAAAGAGCATCCAAGTGCCAAGGGGAAAATTTCCCCTCTGTACATGTTAGGTATATTTAGCAGCCACCCAACCTCCAAAGGGAGACTTGGAATGAGTTTTTAAATAGCATGAAAACATTATTTTGTGTTGAGCTTGCTTTTAAATACTGTGACTCACTGTTTAATAATTAATCTGGCTTTGAGTTTCTTTGCTGCCAAAAAATGTCTAAGGTAGCCTGCATAGCTGAAATGGACCACTCAGACAGCGAAGTTGAGAGAGAAAACACTACATCCAAATTCAGAGCACAGTGAATTAATTTTCCAGGTCTAGCTGGCTCTTGAATACATAACTTTGCTTTAAAAAATTTCCCAACATCTATTTTTGTTTTTTTCTTCTGTGTAAGGACAAGCACAGGGGGAAGAAAGTATACCATCTGTCCTCAAAGTAACTAATTCATTCCTCTTAATGCTAGATGGAAACCACCATTTTACAAGTCACAGGAGAAAGCTTTACAAATAGTCGATGAAATAACCTCAAATATGACCTTCGCTTGACACCGGACAATGTGTTCACTTTTACCTGGAAGTTTCCTTACTCCTAAATACAACACCTTCCGTTTGAATTTATTATGCTAGATATGCTTGAAAGAAAAAGTAAGACCTGAGTTTCCACAGAGGAAATCACTTCTAAAATGGATTTTGAGAGATGGGCAAGATTTCATCAGGTAGAGTCTGGAATAGAAAATTATTTCAAGAAAAGAATAACTTGGAGCCTTAAAATAATAAATAAATAAAAAGTAACCTCTGACAGCTATGTCAGAATGTCACTTCTGAAGCAAAAATAAGTTATCACAAATGCCTCTGCTCAAATAGCTGCTCCCGCTCCTGTAGCCTCCCTTACTATGCATGCTTGCCACCGCAATCCTCTCCCTGCCACCTACCCTGCTCATGAAACAACCATGCCACATACAACTGGAACACTGTGACTCCAAGACAGCGAGCCCAGCTTGACAGGAGCAAAGTTAGCTCTCTAGAGCCAGACTCAAAAACTCTGCCATGGGAGTCTTTATGTCACTTCATGAAAAATGATCCTTCCCTCACAGTTTGCCACTGTTGTTAAACAGGGGTCTTAACAGGGCCCTCCCACCTGCACTCTCCTTGGTAATTAGTCCATCTGGTCTCTGTGCACATATTTCATGGGTGACTCACATATAAGCTAAGTGATAGGTAACCAAATTACAAGGCTATAAATACAGCAAGTGTTGTCTGGAAAAAAAAGCCCAAGTGGTTTATGAAGTCAGCAGTATTCTTACAACTGATCCTTACAACAGCTAAGTTTTCTTTCCCTCCCTCCTCTACCTCCTCCCCACTTAGGTAATTTGATATTATATATGTCTTCAAGTATAAATCAAAAGTAAGTTATTGGGAAAAGGTAACTTGGACCTGAAAGATTTTAATTATAGCAACATTTTTTTTATTCATAAAACGACTAGCTGGATTGTCTCCAAATAATGTACATCTACCTAGAACATTTGGAAACGGGCAGAGCTCTTGGTAAGTGTAGCAAATCTGACCATGCACCAACTGACTTCTTCTCCTGGTATCAACATTCTGTTTTTTCTGCCCAAGTGGGGTTTAGCTACTGAATCCTAGAAAGAAATCCATCCATTGGGTAGGATTTCTCAAAATAAAGGTAATACAGGTTTCATGTGTCAAAGAACCAAATTGATGGTAATCATCATAAAAATGAAGACAGCCAACACTGAATGGAAATTGACAGTTAACACTTGGCCAGTTTCTACTCTCTATTTTACCATCCACACCATATCAAAGCTATTTTTATTTTAAAAGTAGAGGCCCGGTGCACAGATGCGTGCACTGGTAGGGGGGCATGGCCTGTGGGGATCGGCCAGCTGCGGGAGCAGCCGCTCATCCTGGTCAGCCAAGTGGTGCTCCCACTGTGGGAGCACACTGACTACCAGGGGACAGCTCCTGCACTGAGTGTCTTCCCCCTGGTGGTCAGTGCACATCACAGCAACTGGTCAACCGGTCATTCTGGCCATTCTGCTGTTCAGTCTCTGGGCTTTTATATATATAGATTTTAACACTGTTTATCTTCTGCCTAAAAATTTCTGTTAGCATGAAAACTAAGCACTTAATCTGAACTCCACCTACATCATTATTTCTCATGATGCAGACTGGCTCCTACATGAAAGCCAGAACCATGTTTTTGCCCATTTTGTACCCTAAGCATCTACTATAGAGCATCACAGAAAATTGGTGCTTATCAAACTAAACCTTATTAAACAAGAGTCCTGAATCTGTGTGTGCGCGCGTGTGTGTGTGTGTGTGTGTGTGTGTGTGTGAGAGAGAGAGAGAGAGAGAGAGAAAGTGAGAAAGAGAGAGAGAGAGATCTGTATAAAGCTTCTTTCTATTATTTACATCTTAAAATCTGTTCTCCTCAGTGTGACATAAGGGACTTTTCTTAATCTGACTCCAGTCTTCCCTTCTGATATCACCTGCCCCTCCACCTCAGCACCATATCTAGGCTCACCTTCTCCAATGTCAGAGCAAATATTTGCTCTCCTCCTAGGCACACTGCCTAGACCTTTATGGAATGATGATCTCACTTAATGAAAGTTGAGTCTTGAGGCATTCCCATAAAGGTCAGAAGCAGAGACAGGAGTGAGTCCTGGAATGCAGAGAATGAAAGCCAGGAAACAAAGACATTGTAAAAGAGTGAGAGGAGAAATTTAGGCTTGACTATTTTTTTCTAAAGACTAGAACATGACTGTGGATAATGTTTACCTATTCATAAGAAAAGAAGAAAAGGGATGCATTTTGCTTTGAGACATAAAGAATTAGAAAGTTGGTCCCAAGTATATTGTAACATCTAATACAGCAGTTCTCAACCTGTGGGTCGCGACCCCTTTGGGGGTCGAATGACCCTTTCACAGGGGTCGCCTAAGACCATCGAAAAACACATATATAATTATATATTGTTTTTGTGATTAATCACTATGCTTTAATTATGTTCAATTTGTAACAATGAAAATACATCCTGCATATCAGATATTTACATTATGATTCATAACAGTAGCAAAATTACAGTTATGAAGTAGCAACGAAAATAATTTTATGGTTGGGGGTCACCCCAACATGAGAAACTGTATTAAAGGGTCACGGCATTAGGAAGGTTGAGAACCACTGATCTAATAGGACAGAACTAATTTCACAAACACAGGGGTGGGCAAAAGTAGATTTATATTTGTAACACAAATAATATAGTAATCTATATATATAAAAGCCTAAGCAACCATTATAACTGAACAACTGGAACAACCAGAATGACCAGTCGACCAGTCACTATGATGTGCACTGACCACCAGGGGGCAGACACTCAATGCAGGAGCTGCCCCCTGGTGGTCAGTGTGATCCCACAGTCAACTTCCAGTGGCCCCTCCCCCCAGCCAGCCCCCCAGTCAGCCCCAATCGGGAGGACCAGCCGGCCACCTCCCACAAACCCTCCTCCACCACCCCCCCAGCCAGCCGGCTCCCCCATTGGCCCTGATGGGGGGCTGGCCAGCCAACCTCCCTCCCCACAGCTGGCCGGCCCCCCAATAGGCCTCAATTGCCAGCCGGGCCAAGGGACCCCACCCATGCATGATTTCGTGCACCAGGCCTCTAGTTAATAAATAATAATACAAGAACAAAGTCTGTAAACCTACTTTTTCTCACCCTTTATATGCATAGTCCCTCCCACAGTTTCTCACAAAGTAAGTTATTTTATTGGTGATGATGAGTCAGCATTAAGTCAACACCATTGTCCTATCCATCCTCCATGTTGCTATCACCAGATTGTCACAGAGTTAGTCTCAGTTGAGCTTATCATCAGACTGGCAAGAACCGCAGATGGTCTGTGTTGCTCAGGTCAACAGCAGCCTTCCTACCAGGAGCAGGCTCTCTGAACACCCAGACCCCAGCACTGCTGGAAGCAGCTCAGACCACCAGCTGGGTCAGAAAATGAGGCTCAACCAACAGGGGTCAGGGCTGCAGGACCCCTGGTAGACTTGCAGACAGATGAAATGCCAAGAAACCTCATTTTCTGAGGTTGAACAAGATTATTAGAAGTCAATATTTACAGGGAGTTGTATTGGTGATTCTTTAAGCCTTACCATAGCAACCACCCCAAAGAAAAAGGAGCCTAAAATGGCCACATGACTTGCAGGGGACGTATGGCAGATCAGTAGGAAAAAGGCATTTCCCTCATCCAATTTAGTGCTTTGTCCTTTGAACCATACATCTCTCTTTTTAAAACATGTCCTTGCACTATGGAAACATGGAATGGTACACCTCCTAACTGAAGAATGCCTTCAGATCTCCAGATTGCCCTCTCAAATCTTTTCTTGTGAAAGTTATAAGAAATCCTTCTTGATCACTACGTTGGAGTGGCCCAATGAGACCGGCTGCTGCAGGGAATTCTCCCTGCTGATAACAGAGACCCTGCTGCAGGACAGCAACTCTCCCCTGCAGAGGAAGCAGAATCAAGACCAAACAAAAGCTAAATAAAAAAGTCTAATCTGGATTTCCTTGGAGGCAAACTGCATTTTTCTCTCTCGCTACATCTAAAAGCTGCAGGGGTGGGGAGGGGAATGGCACAAATGTAACTATAGGGTCACAGAAGTTTTTAGCTAAATGATGAAACTGAGGCCCAGAGAGGTGGCATGAGTTGTCTGAGACAACACAGCAAGATACTAGCAGAGATCTGAGTGGAACTCAGAGTCTATCACCTGATTTATTGCAGAAGGGGGCAGAGCAGAGTGTGGTATCTACAGCCAAACTCCTGGCCTGAATGATCCTTCTATGGCTGACCAGCTATATGACCTTGGGTAGGTCTCTTAGAGTCTGTACTGTTTCCACATCTGTAAAATAGGGGTGATTGATCTTCCCCTGAGGGTTGTGTGAGGTTTAAATGAGTGACTATGTGATTAGTGCTTACAATAGCATTTGTTGGAACTTAGAAAGCAATTATTGTTAGCCTCATGTTAGCTTAGGATCCTTTCCAAACTTTAAAAACCAAACAAACAAACACTGAATGCAGAAGGGGGAAAGCCAGGGAGCTGGAAAATGAGTTCTGCATATAAAACCCTACCCCATGACCCCTTAAGACAGGCCATAATCTCTCTTCCTTTGTCTAGCTCTTTGCCAACTAGAGCCAGATACTTGTTTTTTTTTAACTTTTTAAAATTATGATCCTACGATGCATTCTCTCAGTGATAGCATTACTGGTCATGCCAGTCTGTACAAAATTATCTTTTAGCCAATGTAGGTGAGGAATTATCCATGAAGTCCTACGGTCCCTCTCCCTCATCTCACCAAGCCTGTCCACCTTAGCGGTGACCAAGCTTGTGGTCTGCTGTGTGCCCTGATCTGACTTTGGGCTAGAAAGGCAATAAAGAGCCACCTCATGAGTGACTGTGAAAAAATGAGGGGGAGGAATGAATGCTCCCTCCCCTGACGACTCCTCATCACTTCTAAAGGCACACACATGAATAAAGTCTTAGATGAAGACGGTGAATTCCTATAGCAACTTCAGGAAGGAAATGTCTGGGTATTGCTAACATTGTGCATTAGGGAGTGGGGGTGGTACTCATATAAATTTGAGAAATGCTAAAGAGTAAATGAAAGAAAGAAGAGGAGGCAAAATGAACAAAATTCCAGATATGTCCACATTCCAGTGAGAAGGTGAGGTGTGATGAGAAGTCTGTCACAGTGGCCAATAAATCATGAGGGCCAAATGTTTGGCTTGAATAACTCAAAATCTGCTCTCTGCTTATAGCAGGGCTTGGCAGTGAGTCAGCAAATCTAGCAACAGAATTTATTTTTGAGGAGCCACAGACAGTCCATTTATACACACACACACACACACACACACACACACACACACGTACGTGCACACCCACACACTCTCATGTAGATCTACCCTTTATCAGCAAGGAGAAAAATACAGCATTTCTTATTATATTTCCAACACCATATATGTCTTCAAAAATTATCTGGACCCATTTGCCAAGAAATCAAGAGATGTATTTAAGCATCACTTTGAATATTCTACTAAGATTATGCCACGTGTCTTATGGCAATTTCTTCTATCCCCTCCCTTTGGAAAAAGCAAAACAAAAACATGAGGAATAACTAATGTTAACAGTGGCTATATCTGAGTTACGAGATTACAGGTAATATTTCTTTTCCTTTTTATTTCCTGTTTATTTGTATTTTCTAATTTGTCTTCAATAAACACGTATTTTTTAATACTTAAAAGACACGTTATAGATAACAGAGTGAGAAAAAGCAAAACATTTCCATTGAGAAGCCATGTGTTTTATGATGGCTTCTTAAATGATGCCTCATTGAACCAGCAAGAATCAACTACAATATCCTCTATATAGGGCAGAACCACAAGGGCAGGGCAAAGGAGATTCAGAGCTCAAGGAGAATCACAGAGATGGTGTCAGAATCTTGTAGGAACACTGAGACCTGCCTAATGATGATTACGGATACACTTCAGTGCCCTGAGGAGGCTTGGGGGACATCAGTACCCACCAGGCAGGTGCACAGCAGAAGCCCCCAGACCATTGCTGGTCCCAGGTAGGCCCTGTGCAACTCAGCTAGAATTGACCCTTCTGCAAGGGTACTCAGAGTTTCCCACTGCACATGAGTTTAAGTGCTAATTAATTGGGAGTGGGTAGAGAAGTCCGTGAAATTGAAGCCAGTGCTATCTAATGATGTCGTTTTCTAAACCAAGGCCATTTGATTCTAGGTATCAGGCAGACTACAAAATAACCGTACATTCCGAAATCCCTTCTGCCCCATTAATGGGAAAATATCCTTCAAGGCTCATTGGAGAGGCTAATTTCTATCTCAAGCAGCATCTTCCTTACCTCCTCCTGGTACCCTTGATATTGAGGGAACCACACCATCAGAAGTCTGGCCCTTTTTTAAAAAAGTGCAGTTGTTACCAAACAAACCTTCCCAGGCATGACTCTGACTATTGGCATCCTACAATGCCCAGCACAGTCTCTCCTATAACAAAAAATTATCTAACTGGTCCAAAATGTCAGTAAGTGCCAAGGTTGAGAAGCTCTACATGCCAACACCAGCATCTCCCGACTTCCTTTAGCCCCTGCTGTCAATGTCCCCCAGCTGGTAGCTGTGGCTGGTCTCTAAGACCTGACACCTCCCTGGACTGGCCCATCCCACTCTTTCCTGAGCTCCTGAGCCCCCACTCTGTGGGGTTCTTTGCCAAATGGCCACCAGGCTTTGTTGGCCTGACCTGAGTCCATGACAGCAGGGATGGGGAGAACTACCAGGCCTTCCCTCTGACCAGCAACAGGCGAGAAACTGCTTCCAGCAGGGCCGTGGCAGACAGCCACGTGAAAACAAGCGCAGCAGCCAGTCGAGTGTTCCACCCAAACTGGCTCAACACCAGGCCTAGACCATGAGTCACTACCACATGCTGCCGCCTCTCACCGTGACCTTTCTTTATCCCTTCATTAGCTGTAAATCTCCAGGAGCAAAATAGCAGAGAACAGACTGGGAAGGCCCTGGCAGAATATCGGACCTGAGTGCCCAAATCAAAATTCAGAGTTAAGTACCTGGGCTCTGAATGAATGCCAATCATGGGGAACGAGGCTCCCCAGAACCATCCCTGAGAACCTCTCTCTCTTGACATAATTTAAACTGTGTGGCGGCATAGGAGCATCCTCTCCAGGAGCAGAAACAGATGTGTTTGCAGCACCCAGATGGCTGGGGGGAAAAATGAAGGACCTATGTAATGTTTGCCCATAATTTATGCTTGCATGAAACCATACTGCACCCCTAAAGAAATCTTCCCTATGTCCCTGATTCTTCTTGTGTCAAATGGAGTTAACATAACCTGCCATGCAATGTTGTAAGGAACAATTAACATAGGTTATTAAATAGAGTGTTGGCTCAAAATAAAGCAGAACTGGCTTTTTTGTTTCCACCTTTCAGAAACAAACCATCATGCTGAGAAACGGTCGATGGATGGGGCAGCTGCTTTCTACAGGGGAATTTGCTCTGCCCAGTCTCACGAGTGTCTTCTTTCTCAAAGGGTAGTCTTCTGACCACCTGCAGCGGAAGCACCTAGGAAGCCAGGAAAGCAGATTCCTGACACACATCAACAACCTACTGAGTTGGAAATTTTTGGAAGGTGCCCTTTCAACAATTCCCCACTTGAGTTTTATACCCACTGATGTTTGAAAATCTTGTAACAGTGAATAAACCACCATCACTATTCCCAGCAGTAAGAAGAAAGACTGGGTCCTTTGCCTTCTACTGAGGTCACCCCATTTTATGCAAGTAGAATTCCTGGACAAGACAGGACACATCCAGAATGACTCATCTGAACTAAACTGTCCAACCTCACACTTATGTTTATTATATGGACAGCAACAAATTGCCATTTGCCCCTCTTAGTTTTGTAATTTGTCAACATTCTTGAAGTTTAAAAAAATTGAGTGCTTCCCCTTTGCTCCTGGAGCAAAGTCCCATTATCTCCATTACTTGTTACTAGGGAAATAATCATAAACAAATCTGACCTCAATCAATCAATCCCTTCCCACCCTCCCACAATTGTTTTGGGTATTTGTTCCAAATACTCATATCCATTTCCTTATGCTCATTTTGTAAAGAATCAACCCCATTTCACTTATGCTCATCTCATGAGGAATCAACTCCATTTTACAGATGAGGGAACCAAACCACCAAGAGGCTACATAAGTAACAGAACTGGGATTTGACTACTGTCTGACTCTAAACCCAATACTCTTAACAGCTCAAATTGAACAAACTTAATGCTCTCTGCCTCATACTATCTCTAGGAAATTACAATTCTAAGTAGCTGCCAATTGAGAATAGTTGTCCAGAGTTTAAAATCCTCTAACCATATCATTAGCAAGCACCTACATGCAGGCTGACCAAAGTGGAATTATTTGATAACTACTGGTCCAATCAGTTTTATTGATTACATTACATAACTTCACAAACTTCTAAGCCAATCATCAGCTACCATTTCTTAAGCTTTTGCCACTGCAAAGAACTGTTCTAAGTGCTTTAAGTACTGTATTCTTATTCATTGAATCCTTCTAGCCACCCTCTGAGACTGGTACTACCACTGTTTTCTCTTCACAGATGAGAAAACTGCAGCATAGAAATGTAAGTATTGTGTCTAAGGTCACACAGCTAGTAAATGAGGAGTCTGGGAACTATACCTGGATAGTAAGGCTCCAGAACCAATACCTTAACTAACCCACTTTATTAGGTATTCCAGCATTAACACAATGAGAGTCACAACAGTGCAGACAATGCTTCTCCTATAGATCTTTCTAACACCATAAAGAATTCATAGTGTTTCAACCATGGTTTCTGAAATGCTCTTTAGAAAACAGAGACCCATAAAACGTGGGGCAACATGAAAGATGAAAGCTCTGAAATGGTGTGGGATTCTGTCATAAATAAGATTCCAGGAAGACCCCAGGTCCGCAGTGTGCTTTCAGCTAGGGGCAGGGAGGAGCTTTGTTATGATTATTACAATCTAATTTAACACTGACCCAGGCTGGAGGAGAATAAAAAAAATTGGAAATAAACTCTCTGCTAAAGCTGTCAGGCTGGCTGTGGTCTCCAACTGTTTTAGTCACTAAAACCTGTATTTAATGGTCACTTTTATAGCAAACACTAAGAAAGAAATACAAAGCTCTAAATCAGAGTTTATTTCTAAAGGATGAAAAGAGATGTGTTGGAGTGCTAAGGAAGGCCTCAGAGACGTGGTGCCACCATGCTGCCCTTCGTGGTGGCGATGCTGATGTAGGTGGCAAGCAAGACCTCCAGTGGCAAGCTGGAACCCCACAACCTTACTTCTGCTGCAGGGAACCCCCACTGTTCCTGCAGAGCCCAAGCACCCCCAGTGACAGCAACGGCCTGGACCTGGAGCTTCCATGTTTCCACTGCAGAATGATCCTCTTTCCCAGGACATATTTTACATGGCGTTATTGCCACAGGACACAAATACTGGGTGGCCCAAGTGAAAGTCTTCCATAAACCTCATCAGCAAAGTATCAGAGCATTTATCTGCTGAGCCCCAGGGATGTGGTTTGTCTCTGGCTATGTATGATTTCTTTTAAATTCTTCGGCTCAGAAGAACATTCCAGGGATGCTACTATGGTCTGTCACTAACTGCAGAATCAAAAGGCCAGATGCTAAGACCATATTTGGCCAGAAGATGTTTTCTAATATTTTTGAGGTAGTGTGATCAAACTAAAATCTGTAAATGAGCAAACACCTCCTTGTCCTTAAATCCCAGCTCCAGTGTCCCTCCTCCCTGACTCCCCCAGGTCCAGTTAGTCTGGCCCTCTTCTGGGTTACCATGACATTCTGTTCTTACCTCAATTATGGCACTGAACATGTTGTTTTATAATTATCCTTTTTACACCCATCTCCTTTACTATCTCTTTACTACAGTTCCTGGAGGGCACCGGCCGGTGCCTTATCATCTTAATGTTCTTAGCACTTAGCAGAATTAGCAAGTAGGCACTCAATTAATATTCATTGAAGAAAAGAATGTGATCTAAAATGAGGGAAGGGGGGAGACCCATCACTTCAATTCAAAATGATCATATTAATTAATTAACTCCATGGTACCGGGTCAATATTTCTATGGCTCAATTTTCTGACTTGGCTTAGCTCTCATTCTATTTCTTTTCAACTGTGATCCTGACTCAGTCTGGAGCAGGTACCTAAAGATGATGTAATGATACATATACATATAGGCTTGCAATAAATTGACATACTATTTACTGGATTTCTCTGAGCAAGAAAATGACTAGTGTATGGATGCCTCCACTTTCCATTAGCAAATTGGGTATAATGGATCTGAGACTGTGTCCTTTCCCTTACTCCATCCAGAGATTGGACAAGCCTGCGTGACCATTCCCACACAGTGCACAGAAAACCAAGAACAGGATGGATCATTCACTCCCTGTCATTATCCCCCGGACTCTGACCCAATATCTTTAGCCTCATCCAACACAAGGGCATTGCAACTCTACTTCCAGGTTACAGATGCCATAAAGTCCCTTATCCTGGGGCAAAGGAAGCTTGGGTAGAGGCAGGACCAGAAGAACAAAGCCCTGACCTTTGCCCAAACGTGCCTTGAATGTATTCCTGAGACAGAGGCAAATTCCAGAGTTCTCTCCTCTTCTACCACACATTAGTCACCCTTTATTTCCTGGGTGACAGAGAAGATTTATTAACATGTGAGAATTCCCCAACCCACCCACAAGTGAAGAATTGTCTTTGTCAGCCTACTTCATAAATCTTTTATGACACAGAATCAGCGAATGAGTAATGGGAATGAAGTCCAGAGGTGTGAGGTAACAGGGAGACCCTAGCCAGAGAAGCTTGGTCAGTCCACTTGATAAAGAGCTGGGAGGTAGGGGGATAAAGGGGTATATATAGTTACCAGTGGATATGCTAGGAGGTTATGAGTGAAAGAGAAATAGAAAGGAAAAGCAAGATTTTATGATATGTTACTGACAGATAAGAACAAGTTGTCCTGTAATGTGCTTCAAAAGACCCAAGTAACGATTGAAATCTCTTTGAAATTATTTTTGGTCTAGGCTGGGCTTATTATCAGGGAATTCCAAGCCAAGGTTGGACCATGTGGACTCTCAGCTTGTTTTGAAGTTATACATACTACTATCTAATGCAGTAACACCTTTCCAGTTTGGAAAATTTGTCTGTGGTGAGAATCACTTTACTACCCCCTTTCTAATATAAGCCATTAGGGACTAACTTAGATCCATAAAGGATGATTAGACTTGTTTAAAAAGAAGACATAAAACTTTAATGTTATGTACCTACTGTTGGCAAGGCACTGCTTTAAATTAAATATGTTTGTTCCTTTATTTAGTAATGAATTTTTTTTAAACCCAGTCTTGCTCAGAAAGGCTAAAAGGCAGCTTAGAGAAGTACTTAAAACACCACAACATAAATGAAAAGTGAGAGCAAATTTAAAGAACAATGGCAAGTGTGTAAATGGACCATATATGAAGTCAAAGCTGCATGCCATCATCATGTGTACACACTTGATACTGATGGACCACACACTCGGCTTTAGGCTTTCTAACAATAGTTCAAAGAAGGAAAGCCCACCAGTTATACAAATCACCAAGTCCATAAGATTAACCCATAGCAAGAGAAGAGACATTGTTTTTGGTATTAAGACCAAATAGGAATTTCTCTAATGGAGAGGAACATGGCATGGTAGACAAAACAACTTCCTCTACAACACCCTTAAAATAGAATTTCAAATATAAGTTTCAAACGGTATTTCTTATATTGACATTGCATATGAGCTGACAACTTTATAACTAACTAAAGCAGATCTGCGTAGAGCAAAGTTATTTCATAACCCTGTGAAGAATTTTTTTTTAGAGAGAGAAACATCAGTGTGAGAGAGAAAAAATTGATAGGTTGCCTCCCGTACAGGCTACACTGGGGATCGGACCCATAATCTGGGTATGTGCCCTGACCAGGAATCATACCTACACTTTTTCCAGTATGGCACGACACTCCAACCAACTGAACCACACCAGCCAGGGCCCTGTGAAGTATTATTCTCCAGCCTTGTAGATAAAGACTCTATAACTCAAAGGGGTCCTACAATTAGAGAAGAAAAGAAGAAAGCACAGGGAGGCTGGAAGGAGGGACGGAGGTATGGAATGGACTGGTCCGACACCCACATGTGGTATGTTTTTAATTGGGAGGGGTATCTCAGCTGCAGAGGCCCCCCCAGGAGAAGCAAGGGGTCCCAGCCCTACACAAGATACCCAGCTCAGGGTTCCAGAGCTAGGAAGAGAAGTCCCATAACTTTGGGCTGTAAAAACCAATAAGGATTGTGGCTGAGTGACACAGAGGCTGCTGGAGATACAGGTGTTCCTCTTAAAGGGCCCCTGAACGAACTTAGCGGACTTCATCTCTCTGAGCTCCAGTGCTGGGGTGGCTTGAAAGGAACCAGGGACATTCAGGGAGGAACTAAATTGTCTCACATCAGGGCAAGATCTTGGGGGTGGTTTTCTCCAAGATAGGGGTGCTCGCAGGGGTCATTATTCCTATGCTGAGACGGCCCCTACCCCAGAGCTGACTGGCAGCCATATCTGAGTCTCTATCAGCCTAGCTCACACTGTTCGCTCTGCCCTGGTGATTCCCTGAGGCTCTGCCCCATCCAATCTGCAGCCCCACCCAACCTGTTTGCAGTGGCTTTTCCATATGAATGGCCTGTCCTAGCTCAGGCTTCAGACTTTCCTAAAATCTCATAAACAAGCAGCAGCTGGTGTCAGTGTGCCCCATACCTATCAATAAAAGGCCCAAAACCTGGTACTAGCATGGGCCTGTTTTGCTACAGCTGGGCCTCTCCTGAACATTTCCAAGCCCAACACAAGTAGCAGCCATCTGTAGACCTCTCTTTAAGAATCAGCAGTGGCTGACTTTGCACTGCCCAGGGGGCCCCAGAACCAGTGCACCCCAGGTAATCAGACTATACCAGATTACAACTCCACATAGCCACAAGCAACACACTCAAGGGGCAGACTCAGTGAACACCAAAGCCCCACTGAAGCAAGTCCTGCTCCACAGGTTGTCTCCTTCACAGCAGCTCTCCCACTGTAGTCGCAGCTGGTTGTCACAACCAATCGGCCTGGAGGTCAATTCCTCCTGTCAACGCCAACAGCAATCAAGCCTTAACTACAGCAAGACTGTGCACACAGCCCACACAGGGGCACACCTAGAGTGCCCAGCTCAGGTGACTGGGGAGGCTGAGCCACTGGGCCCTACAGGACACCTAATACACAAGGCCACTCTATCAATTCCAGGAGACATAGAAACAAACACAGGGAAGCAGCCAAAATGCAGAGACAAAGAAACATGTCACAAATGAAAGAAATGGAAACAAGCAAACTACTGTATTTAGAGTTTAAAACAATGGTTATAAGGTTGCTCAAGGATCTTAATGAGAGCTTCAAGGGACTTAGTGAGCCTTTCAAGGATCTTTGTGAGAATTTCAAAGACAAAAAGGACCCATCAGAAATTAAGTATACACTAACTGAAATAAAGAATAATTTACAGGGATTCAACAGTCGAGTAGAGGATTCCAAGAATCAAATCAATGATTTGGAATATGAGGAAGCAAAAAACACTCAATCAGAAAATAAAAAAGAATCCAAAAATATTAAGATAGTGTAAGGAGCCTCTGGGACAACTTCAAGCGAATCAACATTTGCATTATTGGGGTGCCAGAAGGAGAAGAGACAGAACAAGATATTGACACCTATTTGAAGAAATAATGACAGAAAATTTCCCCTACCTGGTGAAAGAAATAGACTTACAAGTCTAGGAAGCACAGCAAGTCCCAAACAAAAGGAACCAAAGAGGCCCACACTAAGACATGTCATAATTAAAATACCAAAGGTTAAAGACAAAGAGAGAATCTTAAAAGCAGCAAGAAAAGCAGTTATTTACCTATCTCCCTCTCCCTTCCTCTTTGAAATCAATAAAAAAATATATTAAAGAAAAGAAGGCACATTGAAGGGATCTTGGTGGCAGGCTGTTGTTGCCCAAGCAGCTGAGAACCCACAGGCCTGAAAGGCCAGAGGAGCAAGATAAAACAGCTGTGTGCAGAGCTGGGACAGCTAGACAGCAGGCCTCAACTACGAATAACACAAGAGCTCTTCAGAATCACATTCCCAGACCTGCCCCAGATGCTGAGAATCCCAGGACCAGTGACCCCAGTGATTCTGATGGGCAGAAAAGCTTTAAGTTAGGGGAGTAAAGATCAGTTCTTTAAATTCACAAATATTTATATTTGTATGTGCCAGACTTTAGCCAGTCAAAGGAAAGAGGGATGAGCAAGAAGATAAAACCTAGTTCTCAGAGCTTACAGTTAGTTCACTGGAGAAAACAGACATTAGATAAATAAACATTCGCTTACAAACTACACCTTTCTCTCCCCTAGAATCAAGTCTGTTGGCCCACAGCTGAAAATACTGAATTTAGAAACTTGGATCTAAAAGAGGAACTGCATTTCAAAAAGCCATAACCTGAAAGGAGGAAAGCACCCTCTTGTGGCCCTCTGGGTGGTGGCACCTGAAGAACCTCCAGTTCTGAGAAGTAGGAGGTTGCCCTGAGCAGGCTCCCTGAGGCAGGCAGACCCTAAAGCAGCCAGCAGTCCCGGAAGGGGGATGGGGTGAGGA
>NW_005369942.1:7146600-7164329 GCF_000412655.1 Myotis brandtii
GGCTGTTTTACTTCAGTCATCAGTCCCTCTTTCCAGTGTCCAATCTGCCACTTCATGAGGAGAAATTTTCCCTTGTGTCGACTGCTAAGTGGTTTCACTTCTGGACACCTGCGCTCTTTGGTGTAGAGTCAAGTGACACATTCTACGGTCAAAGCATCGATCTGATCCAATCCCACTCTCCCCACAAGTCTAACACTCAGCAGGGCCTAGAACAGGGAGGTATTCAATGAGTATGCACTGAATAGATAAATGAACTGCACTATCCCAGCCAGCTCAACATGGCCTGCTCTGTGGAATCTTGGGAAGACTGGGCAAATAATCACAGTGGTTAAGTCCCTGAATGCTCTGAAAATAAATTACTTCTTAAAATGTAAAACACCATCTATGTCCCTCATAAGAGCCTCTATGAAAAGAACAATATTCACAAGGGATATTGTGCTTGGAGCTCAGCCTGGTGTGGCTTAATCTGCAGTAGAGTAACATGTAAATTTATGGTAATAAATTATATTATTTAAATGAAATTATAAAAATAAGAGTCGCTCACTCATATTCAACTTTCATGAATGCTGACACCTCTTGAAGAATATGAAGGTCTGATTTGTATTCATCCCTGAATACCAGTGTGTACCATGAGAGCCCAAGGACTGCTGGTTTCAAGTATGCAGATTGGAAGCCTCGTCAAACACCAGCACGTATACTTAGCATTTGCAGCACGTCTTCACTCAAGAAGTCACGAGGAAATCAGCTCAGTACAGGGTCCTGGTTTACGAGATGGTGCAGACAAAATCACTCAACACCATTTCTCAGAGGTCACCAGGAAACAAGGCCAGAACAAAGAGGAGAAAGGAATACATTAGAGGGTATGACAGAACAATTAGAAGGGCAAATAGAGAGAGAAGCACAGAATTAAAAAAAAAATCCAAGGAACTGTTTGATACAGTACTTAATCCACAGAATCCAAAGGTAAACAAACCAGTCCGTAGCCTCTGAAGAAGGGAACTGATTTTGAGACATGTTGATTATGCCTCTAACTCTGAAGCTCATGAAATATTCCACTGAATTAAGAAATACCAGAGGCTGAGAAATACTTCTGGCCAAAGAATTAATCCATCAGAGCTGAAAAGACCACAGCATGAAAAGACCACAGCACACAAGAGGAGAGGTGGCTGGCTAAACAGTCCATCACTGCACCACCATCGTCCTCAATCCCTCACTGGTTCTACTTCTGGAGTTGAGTCCCCTCCATCCACCACATCTGGCTGAGCACAAGGCATCAGCTTTAACACCTGTATCTGGGGGATGTTTGCAAGGGAGCTAATGCTGACCAGAGAAACAGCTTTAGTCTCCTCCAAATAAGTCACATTAAATCTTCATTGGCAATAATTTTGGAAAACCATCTCTGAGACTTGCTGCATGCAAAAATCCCACATTACTCCCAACCACCATCCTCATAAAATAGATGGGAGGAGTAGATAAAGGTATTAGCTTTGGAGTCAGAGACTCAAGGGTTTGAACTCTGGGTTTGTCAGTTTAGTAGCTGAACATATTTGAGCAAGTTTATTTACCTCTCTGAGCTTTCATTTCCCTAGGATTAACTGTAGATTATAATAGCATCTACCTCACAGGATTATAGTAAGAACTGAATGATTTGACATGTGTAAATCTCTTAGCAAATGCATGGAAAATAATAAGATTTCAATAATTAAAAAGTTTTACCTGAGTTCAAAGACATCAAATGACTTCTCTTTGGTGACATAGAGAAAACCCAACACCATTTGCTTTTCATTATCATGAATGGGTTTTGATGACTGCTTGTAGAACATATTATTTTTTAATATATTTTTTATTGATTTCAGAGAGGAAAGGAGAGGGAGAGATAGAAACAAACATCAATGATGAGAGAGAATCACTGATTGGATGCCTCCTGCACGCCCACACTAGGGATCGAGCCTGCAACCCAAGCATGTGCCCTGACAGATAATCAAACTGAGACCTTCTGGTTTATTGGTCAACACCCAACCACTGAGGCCATGCTGGTTGGGCTGTAGCATGTATTATTTATCCCCTTGTCTAGTCTATTAGTAAATGTGTTAAAATTTTTTAAAAGCCTTGTTTCATTTCTCCTAAACATTTCAACCTCTTTGGAGAAATAGTTATTAATCATCATTCTCTGTTCATAACGATTCAGTTAGGCTCACATCCAAATGTCAAGTGTTCAGACCTGTAAATGTTGAAATAATTTTGTCAGTAGAACTTCATGAGTTTCCTCATGTTTCAATTAACTCCGTTTTGCTAGATGTGATCTAAATCCTTAAAAGAGCAATTAATCTTAGCTAGTGCTCTTTTGTTTTCCTCTTTAATCAAAATTAAAATATCCTTGAGGACAGGAGTGGGGCTTCCACTTCCTTTATTTATTTATTTATTTATTTATTTATTTTTCTTTCTTTATTTTTAAATCTTATCCGGAGGATATTTTTCCATTGATTTTTAGAGAGAGTGAAAGAGAGAAGGAAAGACAGAGAGAAACATCAATGTGAGAAAAGCACATCAATTGGTTGCCTCCTGCACGTGCCCTGGGCCGGGGTTGGGCCGGGAGGAGCCTGCAACTGAGGTACATGCTCTTGACCAGAATCAAAGCTGGAATACTTCGGTCCGAAGGTCAACTCTCTATCCACTGAGCCAAACTGGATAGGGCTCCACTTCCTTTATATCTTACCCAATATTCAGCAGGGTGGAAAGCCTAAGTAAGATGATTAATATGTCTGATCAGGTATGTCTGTGGTACCATTAAACATAACTATGATAATCTCTAGTTCAGGAAAAGGAAACAAACTGAGTCTGTGTCTCAAACTAAAGTCCAGGGCTTTGCAAAACCATAAGAAATTTTTAAGAACATTGTCTCAATAAAAGCAACTACTTGAGGCCACTGTGACATCCTGAGGCTACACAGACAGAGTGAATCGGCCTCCTTGAGTTCCAGAACCTACCATTCTCACCAGTCTGCATAGTGAGGACAGAACCTTCATACTGTTGAAAACAATGTATATATATAAAAGCCCAGCAACCAAACAGTGGAACAACCAGAACAACTAGTCGACCAGTCGCTATGACACGCACTGACCACTAGGGGGCAGATGCTCAACACAGAAGCTGCCCCCTGGTGGTCAGTGCACTCCCACATTGAGAGCACCGCTCAGCTGACTGGGATGAGCAGTGCTCCCACAGCGAGCTGATCCCCGCAGGCCATGCCTCCCCACCAGTGCACGAATCCGTGCACTGGACCTCTAGTCTACATACATAAAAGGCTAACTGACTGACCATCCGTCCAACCGACCGACCGGCTAGCCAGTACATATAATGCGCACTGGCAATTTAAAAATAAATGTTGACTTGCACATGCACGATACATATATAGCTCCCATCGAATTTCTTAATAGTATTACTCCTTTGGAAATGCCATGTCATAAATTAAAATTGAAAGTAGGTGCAATCATCATGCTACTGAGAAATCTTAATAGTAAGTAGGGTCTTTGTAATGGTACTAGATTTATTATCAAAAGATTGCGACCTAACATTATTGAAGATGAAGTATTAACAGGATCTGTGGAAGGAAAGGTTATTCTGATTCCAAGAATTGATTTGTCCCCATCTGACACTGGCCTCCCATTTAAATTAATTCAAAGATAATTTCCCGTGATGCCAGCATTTGCGATGACTATTAATAAATCACAAAGACAAACTCTAGACAGAGTAGAAATATTCCTACCTGAACCCGTTTTCGGACATGGTCAGTTATAGGTTGCTTTCTCTCGAGTTCAAAGAGCGTGTGATATTAAAATTAAAGTTGTAAATACTTCATCACAAGGGAAATTAGTCAAGCACTCTCAAAGTGTTTTTACTCTTAATGTGGTATACAGGGAGATATTAGAATAAGTTTAATCAATTTATCAGTCATTGTTTTTGTCAATGTTTTTATATCATGTTTTTGTTGTTTCATATGTCTTTGTTGTTATATCATATTGTTATTGCTTATTTATTAATCAATTTATATATTATTTTCATATACATTTTACTAATTTTCTTTCATCGCTGACACTTCTATTATAGAAAAAGGGCGAATAGCAATATTAAAATATTTCTCCTAATTAATTTCCTTTCAATGTGCATGAATCTGTGCACCAGGCCACTAGTTAGTGTAATAAAAACCATATAATAAAACTTCAGCAGCCTGTGGGTACATGTGAGATATCACTAACAACAGTATCTCTCCTTTCACTCACTGAGTTCGAATAGTGAAGGATCTCAACAACAACACGTTTCCCCAAACTTTCTAGTTGCATGGTAGCCACCATGTGTGTGATTGTGGACAGTCCTTCTATGATCTTACCTCTGCCTGCCTTTCACACTACACTGAAAGTCACAGAATACAGCCCCTTGCCAGTCTATGGAAATCCTAATTCATTGCCTAGAATTATGTGCCTAATGTTCACAAACCTATAAACCCATCAGATGCCAGATGGTACCCTGTTCCCTTCAGTGCTCACTTGACCAGAGCCTGCAGTGGTCCTCACAAGTACAGGAGAGAATGCCACAGTTCTGGGTGTTCTCACTTACCAAGTTCACATATAAAATAGCACTGTGGCTAGACACATGTGCTCAAGTCAGACCACGTAGGAGGGAATCCTAGTTCTGATACTAACTCTGAACTTGGGTAAATTTCTGAACCTTCTGAGCCTCAGTTATCTTATCCATCCATAAAATAGGGATAGTGCTGTTATCCCAAAGGCTTAATATAAAGAGTGAATGAGAAAACATGTCTAAAGGAATCAGTATAATCTGGCACATAAGTAAACATTGAACAAAGATTCATTATTGTTATGCCCTGAGAATGAATCACTGAAGAATTATTTAATGACTGGCTACCATATCAAGCAGGGAAACTCTAAAAGTAAATTCTTTTCTTGCCAGGCATTATTTTGGGTCACATCACATAATTTATTATTCACAATAACCACCGAGGTAAATACTGTTCTCATGGTTTTAATACGCTCATTTACCCAAAGTTCCTGTTTTCTCCACTAAGTCATGGTGCTTCTCATACTTCAGAAGACTTGAGACCTATTCATTGGTGCCATAGTTACACTGAAATCAACAACACACTCATAGGTTTAATCTATTGTCCCGAAAATTACCTGACTCCTTCCTGTTTCAGCTTCTGTCCACAGTTCATAAAGACACAGCCATCTCTACAAGTGCTGGATTATCACCTTTGAAGTTTTATTTATTTTGAAGTCAACAAGGATGTATCTTTTCAAAAGTAACCATATATGACCCTCTGGCACTGATGACCTCCCAGTAGGAGCCCAGTGGTTGGCTCATCTCAAAGACTTTGAACCATGGCTTTTCCAAGCCTCTCCACAGGGGAAGGCTTTTAATCAATGACTCTTTTCTGAGACACTGACTTCCTAAACTGGGGCTCAGGGCCCTTGTTTGGAGGACAGAGGGAAGGGCCTGGGACAAGGTCTGAGCTGCTTCTTTCAGCCTCTGAGACTCTCACTATGACTGGGAAAGTGGAGAATTCAGGCCCATCACTCAGGGCTCCACCTACTCTCAGCCGTATACTAAATTACCACCCTCCTTTGTGCCACGTTTTGAATCCTCACCCACCAGGAATTGCCATCTTTGATACTTGAGGAAGCTAAGTCCCAGCAAGACCTTCCCTAAATCTTTACATGCCTCTCAATAGAAAAGTACATTGGAACATTGTTCTGAGATATTCCTTCAGAACCCTGTCTTCCAATGTCTGCA
The DNA here is from genome assembly GCF_000412655.1 of Myotis brandtii. NCBI lineage: Eukaryota > Metazoa > Chordata > Mammalia > Chiroptera > Vespertilionidae > Myotis > Myotis brandtii. Next base: position 7,152,409 of record NW_005369942.1, read on the forward strand.
TTGTCTTAAGGGCAAGGTACAAAGTTTTCAACCATTCTCATTTCTGAAGTCAGAATGTGTCATATAATAGATGAGCACATTTGAAGTGGAAGTATCTCCTTTTTTTCCCCTCTCAAAAATTGTCAGTACTACAATGATGTATTGATATTTTCAAACTTATTAGAATTCAGTAAAAGCCAAATAAAGACAATATATTCCTTGGAGTTCCCTTGGCATTGTATGTTCCCCTATTATTTTTTGTTCATTTATTTATTTTTGTTGTTGTTGTTAATCCTCACCTGAGGATATTTTTTCCACTGCTTATCAGAGAGAGTGGACGGGAAGGGAGGGAGGAGGAGAGAGAGAGAAACATTAATGTGAGAGAAACACATTGATTGGTTGCCTCCCACATGTGCCCTGACTGGGGCTGGGGATCAAACCTGCAACCCAGGCATTTACCCTTGATCAGGAATTGAACCCTAGGCCCTTTGGTGTATGGGCCAACATTCCAACCACTGAGCAGTACCTGCCAGGGCTGCCCTATTACTGCTTTTTAAACCACTTGTTATCATATCTGTCTTCCCTACTGGTTGGTAAATGCCATAAAACCATTTGTTTTCATATGTCTCCCCAAGTAGTTGGTAAATGCCTTAAAATAATTTGTTTTTATATCTGTCTCCCCTAATAGTCAATAAATGCCTTAGGGATGGAACTTGGTTTTGTTCATCTTTGTAGCCTCAGCAAAATTCTTAGTTCCTGAAATATAGTAGGTGATCAATAAATGCTTGCATGGGTGAATTGGTGAATAATGGGTGGATGGATGGATGGATGGATGGATGAAAAGATAGATGGAATCCCCACCGATATTGTGAAGAAGCAGGTGTTGGAGCATGGTGTCATCTTTTCACTGAACTACAAGTGTAGGATTATTGAGGTGACAATACCATCAACCAACTTTTCCCACTCCTTTTCCCCTCTGTGGTTCTCCTAGCCATTCAAAGGACACAAAAAGAGTCCAAAGCTCTCCATACAACCTTTTTTTTTTTCAGGTAAGCACGTTTCTTCAAAAGGACATGCTTAGTCAGCTTCAAGTTTAGTGGCTTTTTAAATGCCATCTCATCTCCCCCTTGGAGACTCTAACCTTTGTAATACTGATGTTAACAATAATAAAAATAGCTTACACTTATTGAGAGATACTCTAGGTCATGGCTTTCTAGATATTCTCTCGTTTTATCCTCATGATTGTCCTATGACACTCAGACAAGTAGCCTGCTCAACGTGGCTGGGCCAGGATCTGAACTTAGACTAAGTTCAGAGTTCTATTGTTTAATCTAATCTCTGATAAAATCATTCACATTTTTCTTATGTAGCTATTTTGAATGTTTTATTCTTAACGACTAAGTACTTTCATTCTATCACAGATGTGAAATATTTAAAATATGTTGATTCAAATTATTAACCAGGACAAATTTAGAAGATAATTTTACTGCTAAATTAGTCCCATGAAATGGGATAGATTTGTATTATGTAGAGTCTTTGAAATGAGAGCCAGGTGGGAAACAGAATAGGAGAGCACATGGAAACCCAAGGCGCTGTCGCGCTGGCTGTACTCGTCAGCAGTTGCCCCTCAGAGGGAGCAGTGAAGCTGCAGGACATCATCCGCTCTGTGTAAGGTAACACGTCTTGATTAAAATTTTAAAAGGAAGAAAAGGAAAGTGTAGCCTGTGTACTGCCTACTTGAAGGTTACAGCATGTGCAAGAGGTGGATGTTTTCTCTTACTGGCTGTTGAAACGTATCATACAACTTGTACCTACTGAGGATTCAAGTTTGGGAAGGGACTTCCTATCTGTGAATTCCTGCTAGCTGGCTGTATTAACATCTTGGGACATTAATGTTGCCTCTAACCTAATTATTCATGCTATTTTCAACCACAGATTGTGTCATCACCAACTCAGTCCAAAGGCTAAAATAAAACAATCCAAGGAAAATTCTAGGGGCGTGCTTGTCAAAGAGAGCTATGACCTTCAGAAGGCTCACCGAAATGCCTGCTCAGAGTCCAGGCATTCTCTGTTCCTCACATGCACAACTGGATCCTCAACTCAGACTATATTTGCAATCTCAAATTCTTTACTCACCCCACCTGCTTGGCAAAAGACTTTCCCCACTGGAACGTGCCACAGCTTGTAGAAAGAACTCCACCTAATTAGAAACACTGCTTTGACAGTGGTGGTGAATAAGTTGTGCCAGGTGTTCACATGTCACGAATACCAGTCATGTTTGGTTATTTATAACACAAAGTCAGGTCAATGCAATACTGACTCTTACAAGCTGCTTATCTGGTCTCAACCTTGCATTTTAATTCACAATACAGACTAATTAAACACACTAAAAAGTATAAAATTTAGCTCAAATTTTCAAGAGGGAGAGAAAGAAGAAGGAATAGAGAATGTACTGAATACCTGCAAAGGCCAGCACTTGTGCTGGGAGCTTTACTTATGTTACCTCTTAATTCCCACCACAATCATACAAAGGAGGTATTATTGTCCCCATCTTACAGATAAGGAAACATAACCTCTGAAGGATTGAATATCCTGCCCAGGTAAGTGGTAAAGCCAGGATGGGAACCAGGACTGTATGAATTCAAATTCCATGTTTGTTTTCACTACCAGATCAAAATTTCCCCCACACTGCCTAGTTCAGGAGCAGAAGCTTAAGGATAATGGTTTAAAAGACACAAATTCTGCAGTCGGGCTTCCTGTTTGTTTAATCTGCTCCCATCACTTCCTAGATGCCTGACCTCATCAAGTTACTTAAACCTCTTTAAACCTCAGTTTCTTCATCTTTAAAAAATAGACATCATTATAATGCTTCCTCATAACTTTTAAATATTTGACAATAATTATGACCATGCCATTTTCTTTTCCACAAAGTCTCTTCACCCTATTAAATGTAATAATAGTAACAAAGCTAATATCTACTGAATACTTACTACAGGCCAACCACTGTGCTGAGGATTTTACATCAATTGTCTCATTTAATTCTAACAACAGTCCAATGAAATAATAGTAGCTAACACTTCTTGAGCACTCACTATATATCAAGATCTGTTCTAAACCCTCTACTAATACTAACAAGTAGTATTTGAGGCAGTTAATACTGTTGTCCCAAATTTACAAATAAGAAAATGGAAGCTCAGAGAGGATAAGTAAATTTCTTATGGTCACACAGCTAGGAAAAGATGAAACCATGTTCAAAACTCAGGCAGCCAGATTTAGGAATTCAGTCTTAACCTTGACTCTCCCGTTCCTGGACCTGGGCTGGGCCATAAAAGAAATGTCTGATGCAGTACCTGTGCTTAAAGAGCTCCCAAACATATTAAAGCTGTAAGACCTACACGTTTAACAAATGAGAATGCTACAATATTCTGCAGCCAAATATCCAAAACATACAAAAAACAGAGTAGAGGCCCTTGGAAGAGAAATGAGGGAGTGGGAATGGGATTCTGGGGAAGCCTTCCTAGAGAATATATGCTTTGCACTGAGCCTCATAGGATTGGGGTTGGTTGGGAAGTGAGTTCAGAGAAGTATACAAGGACCAGAGACTCAGCCAGTGCAGAGATACAGATGTGAGCTGTGTTTGGGGAAGCATGAAGAGACTGACCAGACAAAAAATGAGTTTCAGGCTGGAAAACAAATAAAATGAGACATGAAGAAAGGACAAATTACAGAAGACCCTTGACAACAGTTTACAAAATCAGTCATCATTTACAAGATGCACTAGAAAGCATTTGATTCTTGAGGAAGAGAGTCACCTGACAAGAATGCACTGTGCAGCATGGCCTAGTGTGGGGAGATTGAGAGAGACAGGGAGGAGGCTCCAGCAGGGACCCCAGCCCAAGGCAGTGAGAGCCAAAGTGATAGCCTCAGGGGACAGAAGTAAAGGCCCAATCAGAGACACTGTGAGCACAGAATCAATGGGGCTTAATGATAGATTGATGCAAGAAACATTCAGAGAAGAGGTATGGGATGCCAGGATCTGTGCTGGCTTGGTCAACATCATATTCCCATACCAGGCTCTGTTAATGACTTGACATCACAGACGTTGAAAACATGTTTGTTAAATAAATGAGTGAGTCATCTAGCTTCCAGTCCAGGCCCTTCATTTTGAACATGAGAAAACAGATCCTGAAGGTTATGTGAATTAACCAAAATTATGTAATGTGAGTGGCAGATTCTAAACTACATCCCCAAATCCTAACAACTATTCCAGAATATTTTCTGCTATTACTTGTTCTCAGTATGGAAAATCTTAGGGACAAATAACATTGATGATATTGATAACAGAAATTGAAATTTGGGGAGAGATTACTGGGGTTCCTGAATAATATTAATTTGGTTTTAGATATGTAAACACTGATGTGATAATAGAACTTCTCATTAGAAATGTTCTGTAAGAGGTTTTCAATCAGGGACTAGAGTAAAAGTGAGAATTAATGACTAGAGATAGATATATTTGAGACTCAGCAACATAAAAACTATTAGTTGAAGGCATGAGAAACATATTTTTGTAGTATCATGAATAAGAAATGTTTTTGGTTTCTTGTTACTTTAATTAAATATTTTTTAGTCTATTGAAGAATTGTTGAACAAGCAGTGCATTTAACGCAATCAGTATGTTAATGTTGTTAAAATCACTTCATTTACTCTTGATGTGCTTGCATACATGATGACTCAGGGACTGCTGCACTGGCCAGGGTAGATCGGTGCCCTCTGAAAGCCTTGCTGGGACACCATATCTGTCTCTGTGGGTCCTGTTACCATCTTTATTCTGTACTTTAGTTAGATCTTGCCAAGTATTATTTCCAAAGATAAAGCAAATATCTTAAAATGTATTCCTGGCCAGCATGGCTGTGTTTGAGTGTCAGCCTATGAACTAGGAAGTTGCAGTTCGATTCCCAGTCAGGGCATATGTCTCAGTTGCAGGCTAATCTCCAGTGGGGAGCATGCAAGAGGCAGCTGAACCATGATTCTCTCTCATCATTGATGTTTCTATCTCTCTCTCCCTCTCCCTTCCTCTCTGAAATCAATCCATATACTGGTATATAAAAGGCTAATATGCTAAGTGTCTGACCATCCAACCGGTCACTATGATGTGCACTGACCACCAGGGGGCAGACACTCAACGCAGGAGCTGCCAAGCTGCAGTGACTTGGCAGGGGCGGTTTTTGGGTGACACACCCCGAAACCAGAGAGGAGGGATCCTGATTCCTCACGGGGCCTCATGATTCCACCTTTGGTCGTGGGTTATGTTGTTGCTGGGACACTATCATCCCTGAATCTGTGTGGGGCGCGGCCAGAGTGTTTTGGACAGGTTCAAGCCTTGGACTACTGAGAGGGCACAGTCCTCTCATTGCCACATGCAAGTCCCAGCTTGGATGGCAGCCCTCCCAGCACAATTCAGGTGCATGTAGTTGAGTGGGACTGAAACCCACGAGAATGCTGTAAACATCTTGATCACGTCCCTACTTTGCCTCGTGGCATCTGCTATAAAATAAAGACACGGCTTGTGGGTGTGGTTGCTGTCTCTCTCCATCAGAGGGGCAGCGTCCCACCGAGACCCAGCTCTCATTCTCTTGTCTGTCTTTTCTTAATCCTTTCATCACCCCCACTCGGGATCACCCTTGGTCGTGCCGGCGTAGCACAAGTGGCACCCGAACAGGGACTGAGTTCTGCAACCAGGGACTGAGTTCTAGGACCAAGGACTGAGTTCTAGGAACAGGGACTGAGTTCTGGGACCAGGGACTGAGTTGTGAGGAACAGGGCCTGAGTTCAGGCTCCCCACAAATCTGGTTTACTGCACACTTACATTTGCGTTCAACACCTTATACGACAGCAACTTTGCAGAGTGCCCTCTCGCACTCTGGGACCCCTCAGGGGTTGTCAGAGAGCCGGTTTCAGCCCAATCCCCACGGGCCAGACTGAGAGACCCCACCTGCCAGAGGGACCCCACTCACTCTGCAGACGCCCTTCGAGCCACCACGCCACCCCAGGTGTGGCCAGCTGGGGAGGGACCGCAAAAGGTTTACTCCAGGGCATGTCCGACCCATACTGCCCAGTCCCGCCCCGCCAGCCACCTTCTAATTAATTTTCTTTCAATGTGCATGAATCCGTGTGCCAGGTCACTAGTAAAAATATATTTTTAAAAAATATTAAAACTTGTTCTGACATTTATGGAGTGTTCCTAGAGCATAAATGAAGCAGAGGCTTTGGATGTTTTCACTGCCTCGTCGTTCATGAGTCAGCCCACATGTTCCCTTACCTGAGAAGTTTTACCTAAACCTAACCTGTCGTCCTCATGTGTGCCCCATGAAGCACTTAGTCATTCCTTCCCCTCCATGCCTTCATAACTCTAAACAAACTTCAGTTATAGTAGACTAGAGGCCCGGTGCACAAAAATTTGTGCACTGGGGGGGGGGTTTGCATCTGGTCACACCCCCTTCAGGGTGGGGGTCCCCACTGGGGTGCCTGGCCAGCCTGGATGAGGGGATGATGGCTGTTTGCAGCTGGTCACACCCCCTTCAGGGTGGGGGTCCCCACTGGGGTGCCTGGCCAGCCTGGATGAGGGGATGATGGCTGTTTGCAGCTGGTCACACCCCCTTCAGGGTGGGGGTCCCCACTGGGGTGCCTGGCCAGCCTGGATGAGGGGATGATGGCTGTTTGCAGCTGGTCACACCCCCTTCAGGGTGGGGGTCCCCACTGGGGTGCCTGGCCAGCCTGGATGAGGGGATGATGGCTGTTTGCAGCTGGTCACACCCCCTTCAGGGTGGGGGTCCCCACTGGGGTGCCTGGCCAGCCTGGATGAGGGGATGATGGCTGTTTGCAGCTGGTCACACCCCCTTCAGGGTGGGGGTCCCCACTGGGGTGCCTGGCCAGCCTGGATGAGGGGATGATGGCTGTTTGCAGCTGGTCACACACCCTTCAGGGTGGGGGTCCCCACTGGGGTGCCTGGCCAGCCTGGATGAGGGGATGATGGCTGTTTGCAGCTGGTCACACACCCTTCAGGGTGGGGGTCCCCACTGGGGTGCCTGGCCAGCCTGGATGAGGGGATGATGGCTGTTTGCAGCTGGTCACACACCCTTCAGGGTGGGGGTCCCCACTGGGGTGCCTGGCCAGCCTGGATGAGGGGATGATGGCTGTTTGCAGCTGGTCACACACCCTTCAGGGTGGGGGTCCCCACTGGGGTGCCTGGCCAGCCTGGATGAGGGGATGATGGCTGTTTGCAGCTGGTCACACACCCTTCAGGGTGGGGGTCCCCACTGGGGTGCCTGGCCAGCCTGGATGAGGGGATGATGGCTGTTTGCAGCTGGTCACACCCCCTTCAGGGTGGGGGTCCCCACTGGGGTGCCTGGCCAGCCTGGATGAGGGGATGATGGCTGTTTGCAGCTGGTCACACCCCCTTCAGGGTGGGGGTCCCCACTGGGGTGCCTGGCCAGCCTGGATGAGGGGATGATTGCTGTTTGCCGCTGGTCACACCCCCTTCAGGGTGGGGGTCCCCACTGGGGTGCCTGGCCAGTCTGGGTGAGGGGCTGAGGGCTGCTTTCAGGCTGGCGGTTGTTGACTGAAGCTCCCAACCGCTCCTTTTTTTTCTCTTTTTTTATTTTATTCTGGGCCAGCTTTAGCTCTGGCTCTAGCTCTGAGGCTTCGTATCTGGTTTGTTTGCCATTCTATAATTGAAACAATGTATAACTTCAGCTCTGAGATCCCGGCAGGCTGAAAGCTGGTTTCTAGGGTTTTGTTTAGCTTCTTATTTGCAACATAGTACATAGTTGCTTAGAGTTGCAACTCAGAGGCCGGCAAGTGAGGCGGGGAACGTTGGAGTCTGCAGTCACTGAAGCAAGCCTCATGTTCGCTTCCAGCTGCCTGGCTGCCGGCCGCCATCTTGGCTGACAGTTAATTTGCATAAGGATATGCTGATTAGCCAATGGGAAGGGTAGTGGTCGTACGCCAATTACCATGTTTCTCTTTTATTAGTGTAGATGGCATGCTGTTTTGTAACTGCTTCTGTATATATCTCTTCAACTGGTTGATGTGCGTCAATAAAAATAAACCTTTTTAATATATGTTTTTATCAATTTCAGAGAGAGAAAGGGAGAGGGAGAGAGAGAAACATCAATGTGAGAGAGAAACATTAATTGGCTGCCTCCTACATGCCCCCTCTTGGGAACTGAACCCACAACCCAAGCAAGTGCCTTGACTGAGAATGGAACCAGCAAACTTTTGGTGCAAGGGGCAATACTCAACCAGCTGAGCCACACTGGCTAGGGCAAAAGTAAGCCTTTTTATCTTCCTCATTTTCATGACATCAGTGCTGGCACATGGAAGAAATTCAGTTCATTTTGGTTGAAATCTTTTAACATCTGAGCATGTGAAGATCAGGGCAATCAAGCTTCGTAGCAGTTGACAGGAAGAAGAAACCATGTCCACACAGATTCATTCCAGCAAGAGGAAGAAATCCTTTCCCAATCATAGAAACACACATAAGCACCAAGAGCTAGGGAGTAGAAGCGATATAGGGTAAGTGGAAGGAGGAAACTGGCCTCGCTGGTGCAGAAGAGCAAAAGTTGGATAAGAAAGAGAGAAAATTGGGTAGGTTGGGTGGGATCAGATTGTAGAAGGTCTCAGAGGGGTATGAATGAGACTCAGTACCTTAGTTCCCTATTGCTACTGTAACAAAATTACAACTCAACGGCTTAAAACAACACAAATCTATTACTTTAACAGTTCTGGACACCAGAGGTTGAAAATGGGTCTTACTAGGCTAAAACCAAAGCTGTGTTCTTTTCTGGAGGCTTTAGCAGAAGAGGCTGTTTTCCTGCATGTTCGAGTCTGCCCACATTCTTTGGCTCATGACCTTCTTCCAACTTCAAAGCCAGCAATGGTTGGTTTTTCTCCTATCAATACACTCTGACACTTCTTCTGCCTCCCTCTTTCACTTTTAAAGACACTGTGATTACCTTGGGCCCTCAGATAATCCAGGACAATCTCCCCATTGTAAGGTCAGATGGTTAGCAATATTAACTTCATGTGAAACTAAATTCCCCTTCACCATGTAATCTAACATATTCACAGGTTCCACGGATTAAGGGCATGACACCCTTGGGCATCATTATTCTGCCCACCACACTCAGTATAGACTAGGAAGTCTCCATCTCTTTAACTGTAAACACCGTGCCAAAAGTATAGCGCTTCAGACTGAGCGGCTCTAAACTGCCCTCTCCAAAACTTTGCACAACTGAGTCATGATTAGGATTTTTTTTGTTGTTGCTGTTGTTAGCTTCGTGCACAAAAAAAAGTTTTTGTTTTTAAAATAGCAGATATACATCAGGTGCTTTGTTCACATCCATATAGACAGATAACAAGGGCATTTGAATCCTTCTCTGTGTATAGCAGGCCCTAAAAAATGGCCCAGTTGTCATATGGTGGGAAGCCCACATGCATAATATTTTGAATGATTTTAATTCATTTAATAGATTCTGAGTTCCTATTAACCGGGGTGATGGAATTCCCATGACACTGATAGGGCTGGGTGATTCTTTCTCCTTTGCATAACATTAATTAATAATGACAATACAACTATCATGAATGTAGTTATCCTTCTTAGAGCTCAGCGCTTCATAGGATTTATCCTTTTTCTTTCAAAAATATGCTTAAGGGGTTAGCTGCTGCAGTATCACTATTTGAGATTAAATCACAATTTTTCAACGTCAGTGAAAGACATGAGGAAATTTATAAATACAATGATCTGATTTTAAAAATAGTCAAACCGCTGGTTTTTATATATGCAAACTGTAAATTCAAAGATGTGTAAGTGAAGCTTGCTGAAGTTGACTATGTATATCTTCAAAGTACAGGTGGCCATGTCTGCATTCATTCATTCACTCTTTTAACAGTTTTATGTAAACTCCCATGTGCTAGATACCATCCTAGCATAAGGATTCAACAAAAGACAGTCATTGTCCTCAAGAAGCTTACTATTAGTAAAAGACAGACCATATACTTTTAACAAATACATTGACAAACAGGTCATCTTTCAGGTAGAGAAAAGTACTCTGAATTAAAAGAAAAAAAATAGCACAGGGTAAAAAGAAAAAGAGAAGGAATGTTATTTTAGTTAGGGTGGCCATGGAAGGTCTGAGCAGTTATATGAGTAAGGAGCAAGCCATGTGAAAAAATGAGAAAAGGATGAGCATGCCAATTTAATTCAATGAACAAATATTAATTAAGTATAGACATTGGTCCAGGAATTGTTTGGTGCTGGGGATAAAACAAGTATAAAGACCCCACCAGAGGCAGGATAGGTCTGAAGAGATCAAGAAACAATAACATCAAAAAGTATATGTGCCACAAAATATGTGTTATATTAAAAAATGCCTTTACCAAACACATTTACCCTCTATTTGACAAGTGAAGTAATTACCAAAAGCACAAAATTCTAGGAGTAGAGGTCAGTCTAACTACCCCTCTTCCTAGATCTATGGTTTCTAAATTTCTTGCAATAGGATCATTTTGTTTTAACAAAGTCCCATGTGGAATTCCAACATATCAAACAAATAAAAATGATCTGTCTGTTGAAGGATTTGTGGACATCCATAGCCCTCCCTATTCTGCTTTCCCTCAAAAGTCCCGCCCCTGTTTTACAGTTTTGATCATTGTTTCATGGTTGTGTAAAATGTTAACATCAGGAAAAGCTGGGTAAAAGATATATGGGAACTCTATGTACAGTCATCCCTCTGTACCCACAAGTTCCACATTCAAGGATTCAACCAACACAAGTTAAAAATATTTGGGGAGGGGGGGGGTTACGTTGTTGCTGACATATTCTATGTAGTTAGGCCTATGATGGTTGCGTCTGTACTGAACATGTTCAGACTTGTTTTTCCTTGTCATTATACCCTACACAATACAGCAGTGATGGCGAACTCATTTTTTTGGTTGATTTTTCTTTGTTAAATGGCATTTAAATATATAAAATAAATATCAAAAATATAAGTCTTTGTTTTACTATGGTTGCAAATATCAAAAAATTTCTATATGTGACACGGCACCAGAGTTTAAGTTAGGGTTTTTCAAAATGCTGACACGCCGCCGAGCTCAAAAGGTTCGCCATCACTGCAATACAGTATAACAACTACTTACATAGCATTTACATTGTATTAGGCATTATAAGTAATATAGAGATGATTTAAAGTATATGGGAGTATTTGCATAAGTTCTATACAAATCATAAACCATTTCTATAAGGAACTTGAGCATCCATGGATTTGGATATCTATCTGCGGGGGTCCTAGAACCAATCCTCTGTGGATACCAAAGGATACTAGTTTTGCAACTCTTCTGTAAGTCTAAAATTATTTCAGCCTACAAAGTTGAAAGGCAAAAAAATTTTTCTACCGTTGTTGCAGAAGACCAAAGAAAAACCAAGCGACGCTTTAAAGAAAAGGAGGGACACTGTTTAATATGCCGGTGGACGCAGGGAATAACTTCCCAAATCTGAGTAAAGTAAGATGCAGGGGGCTTCTCTTTATATCTCCCTGTGGTCTTTGTCCCGCAAATACGGATTATGCTTTCGGTCCCTTTTCGCAGGCCTTGCAAGAAGGCCCCCAGGTGTTGGGGTTCTCCAGGCCATACCTGGTGGTCTGGCCTGGAGCCAGTGTTAATAACCTTCACTCCAGGGCAGTGCATTGTTCCCAGTTTTATGGCTTCTGTAACAGGTTCTGCAAGACCAGTTTCTGGGAAGGAGGTAGTGACTTAATTATAGGTTATCAAGAATGTACACTGAACTTGCTGGCATGGGTTCTGATTGCTAGCCCCCAAATATCAGGGTTACATTGGAATTAGCTTTTTAGCCTCCTCACCATCACTACTGGCAGCTCACTTAGGGT
>NW_005369942.1:7164339-7170643 GCF_000412655.1 Myotis brandtii
TGGGGGGGGGGGGGCATCATGTGAGGCCATTAACCCTGTCGATTAGTCATGCCTAGATGCCTTAGCCTGCTTATGAGGGACCTTCAGGAAAAGGCATTCCTTTCTGAGTAAACTATCCTGTTTTTTTCACATCCTCAACACCGGAAATTTCTTTCTTATGGCTCTTTAAACATCCCATGCTCTGAAATAAACCCACTTTTTCAACTGTTGTCATCAATAGAGAATTAAATTGCCTTCTATAAATTTTTATGATATATTTTCCACCAACTTCCTTTCTACAACTTAAAAACAATGCCTTCACCTTTTCTCACAGATCTTCTTTTTCCATATTTGAATAATTCAGGGGACTCTCCACTTTAGGTTCCTGTTGACTTTGTTAAACTATGGTGTCCACAGCCTATCACTGGACTTTAAAAAATTAATTAATTAAATAGAAATAAAATTAAAAGGGGAGTCAATCAGTGTCAAATACCTTGGGTGAGAGGAGTGTATTATCTATCACTCAGATTTTATATACAATATTCTTATGTAGATATTATTACTGTAACAAACTTACTACATTACCATATTTTGCTTTTTCTTACACATTTTTTTCTCACTGCCTATGGCAAGCATTAAGTCAAGCGCCCCAGACATTTGCTCCTAATCAGTGAACAGCCAGACTGGGAATTTCAAGTCTTCCAGCCAGGCACAACCACCAAAAGGGCTCTCTCCCCAAGAGGCATACTCCCTGAATTATCTATATATATAAAAGCCTAAGCAACCGTTATGACCAAACGACCAGTTGACCAGTTGCTATGACACACACTGACTACCAGGGGGAAGATGCTCAACACAGGAGCTGCCCCCTGGTGGTCAGTGCACTCCCACAGCCAACCTCCTGCAGCCGGCCAACCTCCCCCGGTCCCTCCCCGCAGCTGGCCAACCTCCCGCAGTCTCTCCCCCTGACCAGTCCCTCCCCCGGGCTGGCTGACTTACCTCTTGCTGTCCCTACCCCCCCCCATCCATCCCCCCAGTTGGCAGGCCCCAATCGGGACTGGGTGAGATGGCCCCCATCGGCCCTGATCTCCAGCTAGGCCTAGGGTGCCTCATCTGTGCATGAATTCGTGCACCGGGCATCTAGTATACAGTAGAAATTCTTTCTGAAAGCATTCACCTGATATCACTAAACAGTAAGATAAGTAAACTGACTGAGTGAGTGACCTTGTTTGTTGGGCTCTCCATGTTTTAGCTGCCTGTCTGAAAAAGTGAGGATAAGCGTGTTTACCTACTTCATGCGGGTGTTGTTGGAGCTGATTAATGCTTATAAGGCACTGTGGCTGTACCACCCAAGTCATCGCAGGCTGTGGAATGCCTGGGTCCCTCAAGGGCACCGTGACTGTAGGTGACTTGCTGCAGCCCATCCCTAGTGTATGACACAACTGTACTTTCAGACATGCACACCAAGTGCCAGTAAGGCTATCGCCAAAGCTGAAAAGCAGTTTTTCTAATGCTGCAGGCTCATGCACAAGGCACCAAAATAGCACTAGAAATACTATACCCATATTGCTTTATCCTAGACATCTGACACAAAGCTGATGCCAAATTTCTTGTCACATATGTGTCTGGAAGCCTTCGTGCTGAGAAGCATTTCTTATCTTCTGACATTTCAGAGAGCTGCATGGAGCTAGACAAGCACAGCCCCTCCTTCAAAAAGGCATGAGGCAAATGCAAGCATTCTTTTGGGGTGACCTACACAGCCCTCACTGGAGAAGATCTAAGACACCCTTCAGCACATCTGTAATCCTTAGGATGTTCCAAATGTTTGTGTGTGCTTCTTCCAGTAAGAGCCCAACAGCCTGGCTCTCCAAGGTCATCTGGAAATGATATGCCCATTAGCCAAATGAGGAAATGCTACTGCAGGCAAACCAACCATAAGATCAAATGATCCTCAGGGGTGCAGGGGTGCAGGGGTGCAGGGGTGCAGGGGTGCAGGGGTGCAGGGGTGCAGGGGTGCAGGGGTGCAGGGGTGCAGGGGTGCAGGGGTGCAGGGGTGCAGGGGTGCAGGGGTGCAGGGGTGCAGGGGTGCAGGGGTGCAGGGGTGCAGGGGTGCAGGGGTGCAGGGGTGCAGGGGTGCAGGGGTGCAGGGGTGCAGGGGTGCAGGGGTGCAGGGGTATGAGGGACCTTCAGGAAAAGGCATTCCTTTCTGAGTAAACTATCCTGTTTTTTTCACATCCTCAACACCGGAAATTTCTTTCTTATGGCTCTTTAAACATCCCATGCTCTGAAATAAACCCACTTTTTCAACTGTTGTCATCAATAGAGAATTAAATTGCCTTCTATAAATTTTTATGATATATTTTCCACCAACTTCCTTTCTACAACTTAAAAACAATGCCTTCACCTTTTCTCACAGATCTTCTTTTTCCATATTTGAATAATTCAGGGGACTCTCCACTTTAGGTTCCTGTTGACTTTGTTAAACTATGGTGTCCACAGCCTATCACTGGACTTTAAAAAATTAATTAATTAAATAGAAATAAAATTAAAAGGGGAGTCAATCAGTGTCAAATACCTTGGGTGAGAGGAGTGTATTATCTATCACTCAGATTTTATATACAATATTCTTATGTAGATATTATTACTGTAACAAACTTACTACATTACCATATTTTGCTTTTTCTTACACATTTTTTTCTCACTGCCTATGGCAAGCATTAAGTCAAGCGCCCCAGACATTTGCTCCTAATCAGTGAACAGCCAGACTGGGAATTTCAAGTCTTCCAGCCAGGCACAACCACCAAAAGGGCTCTCTCCCCAAGAGGCATACTCCCTGAATTATCTATATATATAAAAGCCTAAGCAACCGTTATGACCAAACGACCAGTTGACCAGTTGCTATGACACACACTGACTACCAGGGGGAAGATGCTCAACACAGGAGCTGCCCCCTGGTGGTCAGTGCACTCCCACAGCCAACCTCCTGCAGCCGGCCAACCTCCCCCGGTCCCTCCCCGCAGCTGGCCAACCTCCCGCAGTCTCTCCCCCTGACCAGTCCCTCCCCCGGGCTGGCTGACTTACCTCTTGCTGTCCCTACCCCCCCCCATCCATCCCCCCAGTTGGCAGGCCCCAATCGGGACTGGGTGAGATGGCCCCCATCGGCCCTGATCTCCAGCTAGGCCTAGGGTGCCTCATCTGTGCATGAATTCGTGCACCGGGCATCTAGTATACAGTAGAAATTCTTTCTGAAAGCATTCACCTGATATCACTAAACAGTAAGATAAGTAAACTGACTGAGTGAGTGACCTTGTTTGTTGGGCTCTCCATGTTTTAGCTGCCTGTCTGAAAAAGTGAGGATAAGCGTGTTTACCTACTTCATGCGGGTGTTGCAAGAGCTGATTAATGCTTATAAGGCACTGTGGCTGTACCACCCAAGTCATCGCAGGCTGTGGAATGCCTGGGTCCCTCAAGGGCACCGTGACTGTAGGTGACTTGCTGCAGCCCATCCCTAGTGTATGACACAACTGTACTTTCAGACATGCACACCAAGTGCCAGTAAGGCTATCGCCAAAGCTGAAAAGCAGTTTTTCTAATGCTGCAGGCTCATGCACAAGGCACCAAAATAGCACTAGAAATACTATACCCATATTGCTTTATCCTAGACATCTGACACAAAGCTGATGCCAAATTTCTTGTCACATATGTGTCTGGAAGCCTTCGTGCTGAGAAGCATTTCTTATCTTCTGACATTTCAGAGAGCTGCATGGAGCTAGACAAGCACAGCCCCTCCTTCAAAAAGGCATGAGGCAAATGCAAGCATTCTTTTGGGGTGACCTACACAGCCCTCACTGGAGAAGATCTAAGACACCCTTCAGCACATCTGTAATCCTTAGGATGTTCCAAATGTTTGTGTGTGCTTCTTCCAGTAAGAGCCCAACAGCCTGGCTCTCCAAGGTCATCTGGAAATGATATGCCCATTAGCCAAATGAGGAAATGCTACTGCAGGCAAACCAACCATAAGATCAAATGATCCTCAGGGGTGCAGGGGTGCAGGGGTGCAGGGGTGCAGGGGTCCAGATACCCAGGCCACATCCATCTATGAAAAGCAGGCTTCAGTTGACTCTAATTGCTGTTGTGACACATTCCCCCAAGCAGAAACTAAACTAGGATTTTTGCACATGATACAAGAGTAGATGATTTCTAGTGATTCCTTTCTTTTCTGATCTTGTCTCTACAACCTGTCTGACAGAATAAGGGTCACGGAGACCCCATCCCAGCCACCAAGGAACAGGGGTTTCCAGTGGGAAAGTCCCAAAAGCAGCCTGTGTCAGGATAACCTGCAAATTCCTGCACCCTATTCCAGACCTTTTGACCAGAACCTCTGGCAAAATGAGATCCAAGGATCTGCATTTTTAACAAATTTCCCAGATCTTTTTATTTTCCCAGATAATTTTTCTATACAATAAATGTTTTTAAAGCCTGACAGAATTTTCAAGTAAATTAAAACATAAACCTTCAGTTTGTTGGGAGAGTTTCTGGCCACAGGCCTGTACTTAATGGCCATTGAGTCATCTACTCTAAACTCACCCACAAGCAAACTCCAGCTGCACTCAAGAGGAGGGAACGCTTCATGACTTCTTCCTTCTGCGAGCATCACTGCTCATGCCCCTTGTTTGGAACAATGAGCACTGCCATATGATGCTTCTGGCGGAAGTTTCCTTCTTATTAGTTTTCCATTGCTGCTGTAACAGATTACCAGAAACTTGGCAAACGTTTATTATCGTACAGTTCTGTAGATTAGAACTCCGATATAGGTCTTATCATAGGGGCTAAAATCAAGGTGTGAGCAGAGCTGGTTCCTTTCTAGAGGTTCTAAGGGAGAATCCATGTCTTTGCCTTTTCCAGTTTCCAGAGGCCATACACAATCCTTGGCTCATGGACCCTTCCTCCATCTTCCAAACCAGAAAAACCGCATTTCTGACTACTCTTCCCATTTCCTTCTGACACTCCTCTCCTGCCTCCTCCTTTCACTTTGAAGGACCCTTGTGATTCATTGGGGCCACTCGGGTAACCCAGGATAATCTTCCCGTCCCAAGGTTCCCAATCTGTGCTGAAATCTGCAAAGTCCCTTTTGCCATGTAAGGTAACATTTCACAGGTTCCAGGGATTAGGACGTGGACATCTTTGGGGGGGCCACTGTTCAGCACACCACACTTTTCATTTGTAATATGAAGGATGTCTTTATTTGGGTTCTCCCAAAAGCAGACCCAAGACTAAGATTTGAGTAGAAATCCCAGAAAGCCAAGTAAACGAGTGGGGAAGTCACGCAGCAAGGGAGGAAAGCAAATCAGTGAAATACTGCACAGGATAGCAATACAGGCAACAAACTGAATTCTTCTGAGGAATGGGGCATTTATTTATCTACTAATTCCCGTCATTTATTAGTTAGGAGGTCACACTAACTCCCTGGCACTTTCAATGCTTCCTGCCTCCCTGACTATGGAAGAGGATCCATAGCTAGAGGATGTCTTGGCTGAGATACACAGGCGGCCATAAATTTGTTCCACCTGAGGGGCCTCCAGAGTTGGCTAAGGGGAAAACAGCATCTGAATGAGGAGCATGTTTTTTTTTTAGGGAAATATGGCATTATATATCAAAATCTTAAATACTCATATCCTTTAAGCCAACAATTCCACCTCCAGGAATTTATGGTAAGAGCATAATTGGACATATGTACAATGATTATTTATAATATTTAAAAGAATTGAAAATAATTTAAATTTCCATTAATAGGGGATTAGTTAAATAAAGTATAGTGATACAACTGAATACTCTGCTATAATTAAATGTAATGATGCCCATCTACATGGATTGATAAACTAGTTCCTGGCATACTTCTGAGTGAAAAATAAATTATTGAGTATATTATAAAACCATTTATGTAGCATTATGTGTGAATAATATAAGTGTATGTATATGCACAGCAAGATGACTAGAAGGATGTTCATCAAAATATTTGACAAAGGAGGCAAGAATATACAATGGAGTCAAGACAGTCTCTTCAATAAATGGTGTTGGGAAAATCGGACAGATATATGCAAAAAATGAAACTAGACCACCAATTTACACCATACACAAAAATAAACTCAAAATGGATAAAGGACTTAAACATAAGACAGGAAACCATAAAAATATTAGAGGAATCCACAGACAGCAAAATCTCAGACATATGCCGAAGCAATATCTTCACCGATACAGCTCCTAGGGCAATGGAACCTAAAGAGAAAATAAACAAATGGGACTACATCAAAATAAAAAGCTTCTG
>NW_005369942.1:7171376-7180743 GCF_000412655.1 Myotis brandtii
AGGGGGAGAGATCAACCAAAGGACTTGTATGCATGCATATAAGCCTAACCAATGGACACAGACACCAGGGGGGTGAGGGCATGAGTAGGGAGGTGGGGTGGGGGCAATGGGGAGATAAAGACACATATGTAATACTTTAATAAAGAAAAAAAAACCTCTAATGGTTTCTTGCCCTGTCCTGTTTGACTCAGTTGGTTGAGCATCGAAAGATTGCTGGTTCGATTCCTGATCTGGGCACATGCCCAAGTTACGGGCTAGATCCCTAGTAGAGAGTACAGGAGGTGGCCGATCAATGTTTCACTCTCACATAGATGTTTCTCTCTCTCCCTTTCCATTCCTCTCTCTCTAAAAATCAATAAAAATATTTTTAAAATAATAAATTTTAAAAATTAAAAATCTTTATAACATCCAAAGGTTTCTAGGAAACAAAATTTCTCCTTTATACTTTCTCCTTCATATTTCTATGTATTACCAAAAAATTTTACAATAAATAATGCATTATTTATTATTTATCCAATATCAATCTATTACAAAAATATTTCCCATTTTAAAAAAAGAATTCCAGTTTGTCCAAAAAAATAAGCTTTTTTTTAGGTCTACTATGATAATGTTCAATGTGCTTATATACACTTCTCCATTTTAAAACCACATGAGACTAGGGACTATGTATTACACAGAATACTTAGGGCACAGTTTGAACACAGCAGGTGCTTAATAAATATTTATTCTTTAATTGATTTTCATCAGTATGAAATTCAGTAAAACAACAAACTAGGTCACAGTGAAATGTTCACACTGCATGGAGATGACTTCCCGGGGAGCTAAGAGGCCTGGTGTGGCCTTATCAGGGAAGGGCCTGCTGCAGCAGACAAGGGCAGGCCTGTCACTACATGGGCACACCCACACCATCCCAGAGATGCTATCAAGAGGTCTACTCCCCTTAGGTAGAAGAGAAAAATAAGGAGTAAAGCCTCATAATTTTATAGCACAAATGGGAAAAGTGTAATCTGCATCAATCTGTGAGAGAGTGATTCAACAGTTGGTCCCCTGAAGCCCTAGGCCTCCCGCAGACACAGCACTGCACTTCCAGGTGTGCATGAAGGCAGAGCCACCTGGGAGTGCAGGAAGAAACAAGTGGGAGGAGGAGCCACGATGTGCCCACAGAGAAACAGGAATGACAGGTAAGTGGGAGACTTCACAGTCCTCCCTCCAGGCCCCAGGTCTCCCTTTTATGTCAAAATGGAAAATTTTCTTAACTGTCCAGGTTGCTCTTGGACTCTCCTTTGTTGCTCAGAATCTGAATATTGAGCAGAATGAGAGGAAATAGAAAAATGGACAAGTCCCAGTTCATTATATACATTAAAGAGCTGAGAGAGGTGGCAAGAGAAAGAAGGAGAATCATGTAAAATGGATACCAAGGAGGTTTTCAGGGTTGGGAGGTGTCAGTTGAAGATTCAGAGCTTTGGGGAGCACCTGATGTCCATGTGAAAAGGGACAAAGATGACAGTGAAGTACAGATATTTTAAGACGCTTTTTCTATATTAAGAATGCATACCTCATACTAAAATCTATTGACTTGTACGATTTAAATGGGTGCATTGTCTGGTATGTGAAATGTATAACGGTGTTATTTTTTAAACGAATACCCTCAAAAAAAAAAAGCAAACCCCAGTTTGGCAATTTATTGAGAAACTAAAATAATATTTTAAGAACTCTAATTACTTCTTGGGTATCACACAATTTATTTGAATTCCTTCTTACACAGACTGAGCCATGTGGAATTTAAATTGTTTGGGTTATAAAAGGTTACAGAAAGGATCCTTAAAGATCCTCTAGCCCGAACTCTCATTCAAAAGGTGAGGAAATGGAGCTGGGAAGGTTAAGTCAGTTTTTGCTGTCATATAATAGTAAAGCTAGGAATTATGGAGGACTGGATACAGGTCTGAAAACTGCCACCCCACTCCCATTCAACGCTCTTCCAGCTATTGTTTATAGAAAGAAACAATTCGAGGATAAACATAATTAGAACACGTAGTTATTATGCTCAGTCCAGTTTTTCTGGCCTTTAGAACAAATCAGTTTGATTGGCATCAGTCCAATCAGTTGCACACCATTGCCCAGCAAACAGCCTAGGCCGGGGAGAGTCAGCCTTTCTGGGCCTGAAGAATAATCAGTCCTCACAATGACAATGTCAACCTTACCCCCTGCTTTTAAAGAACAACAGGAAAATAACGGTAGCTACCATTTACTGGACACTTATTCATACAGGGCAGTCAGAGCCCTGTGACATTGGAAAACAGAGAGTTCAATTTTTAAGTAAGAATTTGAAAACTACTAGATGTCACTAATGTAAATAACACCCATCTGTATATCACATCAGAAGTGTACAAAGTTAATTATGGGATCACATCTCTGATTCTCTCCAGGATGGTTCTAGCACCTGCTATGTGCTAGGCACTGGTCTAGACATTTTACATATGGCAACTCTTTTAATCCCCACAATAATTTTATTATATTAACTACCCAAGTCTGCAAATCAAAAAAGTAAAAACATGATGAGAGCAGGACCAAACAAGAGATAAGTTCTGATGTCAAGACAATATCCTTAGGGCTCAAAGAGGATAGTCTTCATGATGTGACTTAAGATTGTACCAAGAGTCCCCTTTTATCCCATTAGCTTCATTCATTGGTGACCTAATGCCCGAAATAGTCACCTATGAAATTAAAAATAACTTAAGCATTGATCACAGTAGACTATGCTACGGAAGCTAGCTGAATAAACTAGAATCTTAGTGACCTGACATAACAAAAGTATGTCTTGCTCATGCAAAGTCTGATGCAGAGGTTTGGAGTCCTTTAAGGGGACAAGGGATGAGGTAAGGAGAGCATGGAAGATGGTGCAGGATGTTTTAGATTCATGGCATGCAGATCAAGCAGGCCTACAAGTGGAGTTCATCCTTTCTATCCATAGTCTGCTGGCCAACCTACCCATACAGAAGGCTGGGAAATGCAGGGAAGTAGAGGGATGGGGGAAGACTATCATCCCCGCCACACTCCTAAAAGAATTGCAGCTTTGGTTCTTATCTGTCAGCATATTAGTTAACGAGAGTTAGTAACAACACAGACAAAAATAGTATGTAAGGAGTCTCTTCTTCAGGACAGGATCAGAGAGAAAGAGGGCCAGTGACAGAGACAAATGTGCGTATTTGACAATGTTGCTGGGTTTTGCTTGATTTCAAAGATCTGCCTACTAAACCTCACTGTCTCTCATTGCTCATGCTCTAGTCATGTGATAATTCAGACCTTACATTATGCAAGTGTAAGTTCTCTCAGAAATAATCAGAAATAAAGCTGCTTGTTCTTTTAATTCATAGAGGCAAATAGATACTTTGGGAGAGACAAATAAATAAATAAACATTTTCCTGACAAGCTGACTGTAACAGAACTCAATAAATTGACATATTTCCCCCCGTTTATTTCTACCATAAAACTCAACAACAACAAAATAATGAATTAGTCCAAAAGGAAATAATAAATCAAATTTAGGGATGTACAAAATTTTTAAATCATATATTTAAAGAAAAAAATATAATTTATTAAAACATTAATAATAACTATTGATGCATGACCCAGTTAAGCCAGAAACCTGGCTTAAAACCCCCCTCTTCACTCAGTTTAATCACCAACTGCATTTTATTTTATCTCCAAAATGTCTCCATCAAGTCCATCATCTTCCCTTCATCCTTCTATCCCTATTGTCCCTGCTCAAACTTCCTCACCTGGAAAATCACATCACCTCCAAGATGATCTCCCTGAATTCGCTCTTGCTCACTCCTTCAAGCCCACCCCAGGTGGCAGTGAGCTTGAAACTGCAGGGTCCAAGAGAATCATTTGGAAGCTAGTTGAATGCACTAATTCCCATGTTTTCCCCTGGCTACCCAGAATATCCTTGTGCATGGCCTTCCTGATAAGCCAGCATTTACCTTCAAAATTGAGCTCAGTGAGTCATTTCCTTTGTTAATTTCTTCTGCTATGCCACCATTGACAGAGTTAATGTGTCCCTCCTCTCTCTTCCCCTGCCTGCTCCTGACCTTCGTACATACTTGTATGGCTGCATATCTTTGTTTACATTCCTCCCATTCCCTGTCTACTCTTTTTTTTTTAATCCTCATCCAAGGAATGAGGATATTTTTTCCATTGATTTCTAGAGAGAGTGGAAGAGAGAGAAGAGGGGGACAGAGAGAGAAACATTGAAGTGACAGAGACACATCGATTGGTTGCTTTCCGCACATCGATTGGTTGCTTCCCACATGTCCTGCACAGGGATCAGACCTGCAACCCAGGTACATGCCCTTGACCAGGAATCAAACCCCTGGCCCTCAGGTGCATAGGCTGACCCTCTAACCACTGAGCAACAACAGTGTTAGCCCCTGTCTATTCTCCATCCCATTTCTTTGTTTCATCTCTGTGCCTGGCAGATAGAAGGCACTAAACAGACATCTTGAATTAGAGGTAAACAGAAATTTTGAATTCCTTTGGGGATAGCAATAATAAAGATTACCCCTTGGATTATCTTATCCTTTCAGTTAAATATTTTGGTTGAGTTTAGTTTATAGCATTTTTTTCTTTCCTACATTATTCTAATTAATTCTAAAAACACTTTTGTAAAGCCTACTATGCATGCCATTGTACAATAGTGCTTCTCAAAGTCCTGTACTTATATGCTAAAAACTATAGATGTTGGCTTTACTTTGCCTTTTATTCTTACTTAACTAACAGTTTCTGTCCCAGTTAGATTAGCTATTAGCTTTTTGAAGACTGTCTGATATCTTTTGAGATTCTCTATACTAGAAATAAAGATCTCCCTTCCAACAGAGATAATTTCTCCTTCCAAATAATATAGTACCAGATAGTGTTAAAATGATTCCTATATATTTATATTTCTACCTAATGGGCTTCTTTAGTGAAGTGCATGAGAAAGTTAATAGCAGCCTAATACTTAAACCACAGATCCCTAATCAATCAATAAGGTGTGTGTGTGTGTGTGTGTGTGTGTGTGTGTGTGTGTGTTTAATTGCATGGCCTAAGACCCTAACTCATATCCTGAGGGAGACTGTTAACTAATGGAAAGAATGGACCATTGTCTCTCTATATTTATCTCTGAATCTTTATACTTAACTCAGAGACCTCCTCTGGATTCTGAAAGCAATCTATAACAATTGAAAATGTGGCAGAAATATTGTAGCCCTACTCTACCCCTAGGTAAACTAAAAACTCTTTTGTATACCCATTCAACAGTTCAGGTCATGAAGTCAAGTCTGTACATAACAATGTGTTTAAATACTGCTGCTTTGTACAATTCCTTATGTATCTTATTATGTAAATTTCTCTCAGAGGAGAAAATGCTGTCATAAACCAGATAGCAAAACTCTTAAACTTGCCAAAATACTGCAGTCTAAAATAATTTTCTAACAGAGAGACATTTCTTCTTTTTAGCAGAAGAGTGGAGTTATTACAAATGTACTCTTTCTGACATCAAAACAGTAAGAATGATTATTCAGCCTGTATTTGTTGGCTTAGAGTTATTTGGATGTGGTAAAAATATCTTCACTCTAGCCATAAACCTATAAATCTTCCCTACAAAGATGAAAACTGTCCATAGCAATCAACAGTAACACCCCAAGTCTGATACTCCCAGACATGCAAACAACACAGTGCTGGGCGGTTTGAGAGCACTGCTAGCATTAACCAGGAAATTACACAGAGCACCATACTCCCTCTGCTCAAAGCACAAGTGCCATCACTGTAGCACTGAACCAAAATTCAGAACTGCCCCAGAAGTACACAATGACAAGCTATAAATATGCTCTGTGGGTGGATAAGAATTTGTAATAAAGTTTAAAATCATTTATAGGGCAGCTATAATTTTTTAAAAAGTAACAAGTGTTAAGGAGATGGAGAAATTGGAACTCTCATACATTGCTAGTGGGAATGAAAAAAGAGATGATTTTTGACAGTTCCTCAATAAGTTAGACAGAATTACCACATGACCCAACGGATTTCACTGCCATGTATAAACTCAAAAGAATAAAAAAACAAGGGCTCAGCCCTGGCCACTGAGGCTCAGTTGGTTGAACATCATGCTGTGCACTGAAAGGTAGCCAGTTCAATTCCTGCTCAGGGCACATACCCAGGCTGCAGGGTCAATCTTGATTGGGTGCATACAGGAGACAACTGATCAATGTTTCCCCTTCACATTGATGTTTCTCTCTCTCCCTTTCCCTTTCTCTCTCTCTAAAATCAATAACATATTTTTAAAAAACACAAGGACTAAAACAGATACTTATACACGAATGTTCATAGCAGCACTATTCACAACAAAGGATGGGAAAAATGCAAATGCCCATTGACAGATGAGTGGATAAACAAAATATAGCATATACACACAATGGAATATGATTTAGCCTTAAAAAGGAACAATACTGATTAACCTAAAAACATTATGCTAAGTAAAAGAAGCCAGAACTATGAACTATTCAGAAGAGGCTAATTTATTTACACAGAAAACACAGTAGTGGTTGCTGAGGGCATTGAGGTGGGGAGAATGGAAGTGACTACTCAATATGTCCTATTTCCTTTTGGGGTGATGAAAATATCTGGAGCTGGTAGTGGCGATAGTTCCATTACATTGTGAATGTCACAAATGGCACTGAATTATGCACTTTTAAATGGTTAAAATGGTGACTTTCATATTATATGAATTTTACCACAATAAAAAAATCACTTGCAACTAAAAAAATGTTAAAGATATAATGTAATTCTGAAATATTCCACAGTAAAAATACTTTGATTAGAGAATACTTATCAATGCAAGGTTGCTTGAATTATCAAATGTCAGCCTTAAATGTTCCATTTCTAAATAAATTTACCATTGCAGTAGAATTTCAAAGAATCTTGAAAATAGAAGAGGTTTGGTGAATATCTGTCATATTGAATTGAAAAGTCAGAATGCTGCAAAGTCAAATAACATAAACCCCAAATTCATAACTTTGGTATTATAAGATGATTATAGATATCTACAGTAAAATACCTAGAAGTTTGTACTCCACAAAGTCTGAGAAAAACTAATGTTCTATTTTGAAAACCAATAAACTCTCAGCATTCCAAACAATTACTGGCCTATATCATTATTCAGAATTATGTATAAATATGAAGATTCATCAATAAAATTTATGCTGAGTGCTTATTATATGCCAGGCATGATTCTAGGCATCGGAAATGTGAAAGTTATTAAGGCAGGGTTCTTGTCCTGAAGGATCTTATGAATAAAATGGAAACCATGCATGTTATACATACTGTAATTTTATGTATGCCAATAATGTCATCCAGGAACAGTAGAGGGATGAATAGCCAACCAGAGTCAACAGTAAATACAGATAAGTAACATTGCTTTTGTCTTCCTAATGGATATTTAAAGCAAACCACCAATAAATCAGTATCATCATGCCATCCAGACAACTGCTAAGAAACATCATGCTGGATATTTGAGTTGGTAATCACATTTTCCTAAACTCCTAAGCTCTGTTTTATTCATATTCTGTCTCCTCAATTAATCAGAAGAATGGATAAATGTTTCATTGTAGGCTGTTATCACTAAAAAAGGAATGTTTGACACACAGAACCCTGTATCTGGTACTATGAATGACTCAGAATTTAGAGACAGCATTCCTACCTTTTATAGTTTGTCATCTGACTGGGTAGGCACAATGCCCATCAGAATTATTAAAGAGCAATTAGAGAGTGACATAAGATCTAAACACATGAGTCAATATAGTATAAATCAAGCTTCCAAGTGCTGTGAGAATATGAAGTATGAATTGCTTCCCTGGTACCCACTGCCCTTCTAATACAATGCAGGCTATGGTTTGCATGTTCTAATCTTGATCTATTTTCTTCATATCACATGCAGGAATTAGGGAGAGAGAAATCTAGGACTTATAATGTTCCCAGGCACTTTAGTAGGCATTTTTATATTTTACCTCACAAAAACCAAGCTAGTTTATCATCATCATCAGCCCCATTTAATACTTGCCCAAGATGACACAGTAACTATAAGTGATGGTTGGGGTGGAGTCACTGAAGCCAGGTTTAATTTCAAATACTATTTTTTCCACACACAATTTTGCTCCATGATACCATACTTCTTAGACCACACTCTAAAAGTCGCTAAAAGTAATGGCTCTTATCCAGAAGTGCTTCTCAGAATTACCCCAAGAGCATTTTCAAAATACACATACTGAGAGCCATGCCCCAGATATATCATTCCGAAACTCTAGAGCTGAGACCTGGGAATGTATATCTTAAAAATGCTCCCAAACAATTTTACACACTCATCTGGTTAAGAAACTCTGCCTTCAAGTATGCTGCTTTAGGAAAATGATTTCATAATTCAAGAACACCTCACACTGAAGAACATGAATTTCCAGGTATTCAACAAATACCTGGCCTAATTAATGATAATAGATCCACAACAAGGCACATCATTATGAAATGTCACAACACTGAGAAAATGTATTCTGAAGAGATTTTAAGTCACATATAAAAAATATGGAATAAGAACAGCTTTAGACATCTTACAACAATACTGGAAGCAAGAAGATAAAGATGCAATGACTTCAAAATCAGAAGAAAATTATCTCCAATCTAGAATTTCACACTCAGCCAAACTATTAGTCAAATATGAAGGTAAGATAAAAAGCATCTTCAGCCTGGCCAGTGTGGCTCAGTGGTTGAGCATTGATCCATAAACCAGAAGGTCAAGGTTCAATTCCTGGCCAGGGCACATGCCTGGGTTACGGGCTCAATCCCCAGTGGGGGTCATGGAGGAGGCAGCAGATTGATGATTCTCTCTCATCATTGATGTTTCTATCCCTCTCTCCCTCTCCCTTCCTCTCTCTGAAATCCATAAAAAAAAAACATTTTTTAAAGGCCTGCACATCATCCTTGAAGCATCTAACCCACTCATGCCCCAAAACTTACTGAATCCCATATGAACTGTCTATGATAGTCATAAGTACATGACACTCAGAAGAGCAATGGGTCATGAAAGGAGAGCCCTTGACAGCATATGAACTTGAATAGGACTATAGTGAAATATACCCCAATCAAGAGACTTGGACTGGGTGGGCTCTATTTGACTATAGTGTTACCCAAGTAGGCACTCTTTAAAGAATTCAGTCTTGCCCTACCTGGTTTGGCTCAGTGGATAGAGCATCAGCCTGCAGAATGAAGGGTCCCAGGTTCGATTCCAGTCAAGGGCACATGCCCAGGTTGCAGGCTCGATCCCCAGCAGGGGGCATGCAGGAGG
>NW_005369942.1:7181065-7191437 GCF_000412655.1 Myotis brandtii
ATGATTCTCTCTCATCATTGATGTTTCTATCTCTCTCTCTCCCTCTCCCTTCCTCTCTGAAATCAATAAAAATATTTTTTTTAAAAGAATTCAGTCTTAATGAGCCTCTTTTTCATCTATATATTTTAAAAGTTCATGTCATGTGTGTGAAAATCTGCATTCTCCAAGTTTTCACTTCCCTATGTGAAATACACCAAGAGGTAAATGAGTCCCCTAAAAAACAAGCTGTGAATTTGGAAGTCTGGGTTAGTCTCTGTTTTAAATGAAGGGTTAATTAACAAGAGTCCCCATTGGAACTCCATAAATTCCCAGATTAGATAGTTACTAATTCCAGACAGTGATCTAAACATCTAAAACACTATAAAAAAAGGAGTAATATTTCCCTTTGGGTAGTTGATACCTCTAAATATTTATGTGCTGTTTTCATTTTTTAAAGTGTCTTTTTAAGTGAGTTAACACCACTGCATTTATAGTCAAAGGTTAAAAGTTTACTCAGGTTCTGAATCTCTGTTCAATCTTTACCTATAATTTATAGCCAGTATTTACATTGTCAACTTAAAGCTATGATCTCCTTGTTAAACTTCATCCAAATTTAATAAATACATAGAAATCTGAGGTCAACAAGCCTATATGTATTTATTTAAGAATTTTCTCAGAGAACAGATATGATATAGTAGCCTTTTTAAAACAGAACAGGCAATGACCTATCAATAAATCTACTGAATCAGGAATATGAGAGCTCAGACTTTTTTTAACAAGACACCTGCTTACTCTTTAATGCTTATGATAGGACTATGTGTCCAATTGACATTAGGTAAGAAAGATGGTTCCAGGTGATGGACTAGAATTGCAAGTGCTAACACAGCCACTGAGTCCTGGAATGCTATGGCTTAGTGGGAAATACAGTGGGAGTATAAATATGTGTGTTATGGACACTAACTATAGGGCAGACAGGCTGATTTGTGTCTGAGGCCACTCCTAATAAATTTCTGGGTACCTTTTACAATCTCACCAAACTAGTTGTTTCAAACACAGCAGCTAAGTTATCTGACTTGAATAAGTTATTAAGTGTTAACAAAATGAGGAGTGCTGCCATGATAACAAGCTACGGAACACAGTCAAAATGCTGGTAAGGGCTTAAAAGTATGTACTGGGAGGGCAGTGGAACACAGGGTAAGTACTCAGAAGGAAGCTGAATGGAAGCCATAATGAAGAAGAGATGATATTTTCATCAATGCCTTGGGTCTACAAAGGAATTACAGACTTTAGAGCTGTAGGGCTGGAAAGGATCTTAGAGATCACCTAACCCAAGTCTCTCTTTTTTAACAGATGAAGAAAATGAGACTTATGAAAGCTGTTAGTTGCCCGCTATCACATGAGTTTTCTTTATTTCTTGATTTGTTTTTTTTGGGGGGGGGGGAGAGATTTGTTGTTCCACATATTTTATTTATGCATCCATTGTTTTATTCTTGTATATGCCCTGACTGGGGATTGAACCCACAACCTTGGTGTCTTGGGATGATGCTCTAATCACCCACAAGGCAGCCAGGGATCCATGTGAATTTTCTTTGATTCCTGTTTAGACTCTTTCCACCATACTATTTTGCATTCCTCAACTTAAGACTGGGACTTTAAACCATCCCCAAATTCCATAATCTTTCCTAATGAAGGATTTCATGGGTATAAACTCTGGCCCCTTAGGCTTCCTCCTTGCAAGTCAACCCTTTCCTTCCACTTTCCACACACCACAGAAAGCAAGTAAATACTAATGTAGCATGTTTCTCTTCCTAACTTCATGGAGGGAGTAAATTGGTAGCCAGGTCCACCAGTAAATCATTTGTTGCTCCAAAGATGAAGGAAAAATCATAGGAGCATCACCCTTTGGAGAATCCACTTCTTGGAGACAAGGTAAAGGGATAACATGATGGACACGCTACAAAACAAATCTGCCAAACCAGGTCTGCTGGTAGGAGAGAAAACCCTTAGTATATGGTTTGGTAAACATTTGCACTGAGTCTCGGGTGTGTGATTCACAAATATCAAGTGAGGAATTAATTTGAGAAAGTCATATGGGTAACTTCATCTCCTTTTGGGTGATTTATATACTTGTCATTCTTTTAGCAAATATTTACTGAACACCTACTCTGTGTCAAGCACTGATTTAGACACTAAAGATACAGTGGTAGAAAAGCTATTGCTCTTAGTCATCTAAACACAGTCCCAATTCTCCTACCATTTCTTCCCCAGCCCCTCTGTTATCAGCATCTTATATCCTTTCCGATATCTCTTTTATCTCTTTTCCCCTTTTATGTTTGCTTCCAGAGCCAACACATTAGCCTAGGCCAGTGATGGCGAACCTATGACACACGTGTCAGAGGTGACACGCAAACTCATTTTTTTTGGTAGATTTTTCTTTGTTAAATGGCATTTAAATATATAAAATAAATATCAAAAATATAAATCTTCGTTTTACTATGGTTGCAAATATCAAAAAATTTCTATATGTGACACGGCACCAGAGTTAAGTTAGGGTTTTTCAAAATGCTGACACGCCGAGCTCAAAAGGTTCGCCATCACTGGCCTAGGCCTTCATCATCTCAGGCCTAAACCAGTTTTTGAACTGCTCTCCCAATCTTCTTTCCATCTAGAATGTACAGATTATAATTTTTAAAATCCTGACTTTTTCTGGTTAGTTCAATTCTCAAAAGCTTCATTTGGCTTCGCACATCCTATCTCAAACTCCCAAATGCCATGTCCCAGCCTCCAAGTTCTGGCTCCAACTATCCTGTCCAAACTTAATCAATAGGAATCCTATTCAAAAGCAATTTTAAACTGTATTAATATTTTTGACCAAATTTCCTTTAAGTTTACACAAAAAAAAGATTGGTGAGACAAGCAATTCTTTCATTTAGGTGAGTTAAGTTCCTGGAAAAGTTATTTTTAAATCAACATAGACATTAATTTTCTCATAGAAACAATATTATTATAAATATTTTCACTCTTGACTAGGAAGCTAATGCCCAACATTTTTATTATAGGTCGTTAGTAGAATTTTCTCTTCTGTAGAAATAGCGGTACTTCTAACCAAGCATCTATTGGGCACCCCTTTATGGAACCCACAATCACCATCAATTAACTATAAGTTAACCTCTCTGTGCAGTATAAAATATAAAGATATTTAGTGTGTATGTAAGCAATCTAGGTAATACAATCTTAAGAATGCATTTCATATGATATGCTGTCAAAGCTTATACAATTTTCTTTGCTTATTTGATAACTTCCACTTTATATTCACTGCAGTGAAGCCGAAGGTGAGAGACACCTTCACCAAGGACATGGAATTTAGGAGCGTTATTTTGGGTCAATCCTGACCACATCTTCAAGAAAGAGAGACCTCGAGGTACTTGCAACCTCTTCAGTGATCTCTCTCAAGAAAATTTTTATTATGGGAAGCTTAAAAGCTTCAGCATTAGAGACTGAATTAAAGTTTTTTGTGTGTTTAAAAACTTTCTTGAGCAGCATTATCACTAACACAGTCATGCTAAAATAATTAAATAAGCCCGGCCAGCATGGCTCAGTAGTTGAGCATGGACTTATGAACCAGGAGGTCAACAGTTTGATTCCTGGTCAAGGCACAGGCCTGGGTTGCAGACTTGGTCCCCAGTGGAGGGGTGCAGGAGGCAGTCAATCAATGATTCTCTCTCATCATTGTTTCTATCTCTCTTTTTCCCCCTCCTCTCTGAAATCAATAAAAAAATACTTTTTAAAATAATAAAATAAAATAACTAAATAAATGTTCCTCTTCTAATCTCTGACCACTTCTTACTTCATAGTGTTAAAAAGAACCAAGCCCTAACTGGTTTGGCTCAGTGGATAGAGCGTCAGCCTGTGGACTCAAGGGTCCCAGGTTCGATTCTGGTCAGGGGCATGTACCTTGGTTGCGGGCACATCCCCAGTAAGGGGTGTGCAGGAGGCAGCTGATCGATGTTTCTCTCTCATCGATGTTTCTAATTCTCTATCCCTCTCCCTTCCACTCTGTAAAAACTGAATAAAATATTTTTTTTTAAAAAAAGAACCAAAGTGTGGTTGGCAAAGCTAAGTCCAAGAACTCAGTACTAAGTTTGATTTGTACTGAATGAAGCAAGTCACTCTACCTTAGTCACAACTAGGGTGTTGGCTTACAGTTATGGAAGGCAGCCAGTTTTCAATATGTAATCAGTCATTTAGATGGATTTGTTGTAGATAGATTATGTCCTCAGGTTAGTGGCTAATTTTTTGACAAATAAATGAAACTGTTAATGACAAATGTTTTTGCTCCAGTGTGTATCAAAAGCCTTTAAAGTATGTGTGTTTGTGGATCAGTAAATAGACTCATGCCTCAAGAGTGATGATGTAGTTCTATCTACAGATATGGAAGATGTTTGTTATTGATAAGGGAATAACAATGTTATTATAGCAAGTTACAAAATGCTATGTGCCCATTAATTTTAGTTAGTTAGCTTTAGTTTATACTAACAGAGTCCCTCAATGTAGCTTTTAAAGAGAAGAGAGTGGTTTAGTAGAAGAATCGATAGAGCAATAAAGGAAACAGGTATCTCAGAAGAACCATGGTACAATAGAGATAGCCCTCAAAGGAATGGGAGCCATCAAACAGAGAAAATTTGGATACTAAGTATTCTCTTCCCTTCTCTCTTGTGATCACTCTCGCTCTCGACCTAGTTCTGTTCTCTCACTCTTGACTGGCTCCCTCACCCTATTCTGTGTGAATCTGAATCTCTGCTTCCTCACATAAGACATGGTTTCTGCTTCTTCACAGCCTTTATGTCCCACTAAAATTATTCTGGTTGGTCATGGCTGGCATCCACTCTGATTGGCAGATGAATATGCCATATCATTTAATAAATATTTTAATATCAATTGTGTATAAACACATGCACATACACATGCACATACATAAGAATTATGTATTTATGGAGGAGGGCAGAGATGTGGAAGGAAACAAAGACAAAATCATCAGAGGGAAGGAGAACCAAACCAGAGCCAGTGGAGGAAACTGTAACTGTCACCGCACACACAAATATACAGTTTATGTATACACTAGCAATGCACCACAGAGGAATTTCCTTCAGCCCAGTGCCAGAAATAACTTTCTCATCTTAGTCTATACATAGAATACGGTTAGTAAAAGGAAGGAAGTATTTGAAGAAATTTGTTCTCTCCATCTCCAGAGAATGTGTGCTTCCCTGGAGAAAGGTGAGAAAATAGCTCATTAATATATCTTTCTACAATATATCAAAGCAGTCAGGTACTCAGACCCTCTTAGTTAAATACATGAGAGCTAGGAAACATAAAGCTCTCATAGCAGCATCAACTTTAAGAATCAAGTGGTTTCCCATAAGAAATCTGAAGGAATGTACCTTTCATATTCACCTCAATGTCCTAGCACACTGTAAACAGTCAATATTAGTAAATATTCTATTAAAGCATCAAGTATTTTAATTAAATATCACTTATAGCTGATATATATATCTACACTAATAAAAGACAAACATGGTAATTAGCGTACGACCGCTACCCTTCCCATTGGCTAATCAGCATATCCTTATGCAAATTAACTGTCAGCCAAGATGGCGGCCGGCAGCCAGGCAGCTGGAAGCGAACATGAGGCTTGCTTGCTCCAGTGACTGCAGACTCCAACGTTCCCCGCCTCACTTGCCGGCCTCTGAGTTGCAACTCTAAGCAACTATGTACTATGTTGCAAATAAGAAGCTAAACAAAACCCTAGAAACCAGCTTTCAGCCTGCCGGGATCTCAGAGCTGAAGTTATACATTGTTTCAATTATAGAATGGCAAACAAACCAGATACGAAGCCTCAGAGCTAGAGCCAGAGCTAAAGCTGGCCCAGAATAAAATAAAAAAAAGAGAAAAAAAAGGAGCGGTTGGGAGCTTCAGTCAACAACCGCCAGCCTGAAAGCAGCCCTCAGCCCCTCACCCAGACTGGCCAGGCACCCCAGTGGGGACCCCCACCCTGAAGGGTGTGTGACCAGCTGCAAACAGCCATCATCCCCTCATCCAGGCTGGCCAGGCACCCCAGTGGGGACCCCCACCCTGAAGGGTGTGTGACCAGCTGCAAACAGCCATCATCCCCTCATCCAGGCTGGCCAGGCACCCCAGTGGGGACCCCCACCCTGAAGGGTGTGTGACCAGCTGCAAACAGCCATCATCCCCTCATCCAGGCTGGCCAGGCACCCCAGTGGGGACCCCCACCCTGAAGGGTGTGTGACCAGCTGCAAACAGCCATCATCCCCTCATCCAGGCTGGCCAGGCACCCCAGTGGGGACCCCCACCCTGAAGGGTGTGTGACCAGCTGCAAACAGCCATCATCCCCTCATCCAGGCTGGCCAGGCACCCCAGTGGGGACCCCCACCCTGAAGGGTGTGTGACCAGCTGCAAACAGCCATCATCCCCTCATCCAGGCTGGCCAGGCACCCCAGTGGGGACCCCCACCCTGAAGGGTGTGTGACCAGCTGCAAACAGCCATCATCCCCTCATCCAGGCTGGCCAGGCACCCCAGTGGGGACCCCCACCCTGAAGGGTGTGTGACCAGCTGCAAACAGCCATCATCCCCTCATCCAGGCTGGCCAGGCACCCCAGTGGGGACCCCCACCCTGAAGGGGGTGTGACCAGCTGCAAACAGCCATCATCCCCTCATCCAGGCTGGCCAGGCACCCCAGTGGGGACCCCCACCCTGAAGGGGGTGTGACCAGCTGCAAACAGCCATCATCCCCTCATCCAGGCTGGCCAGGCACCCCAGTGGGGACCCCCACCCTGAAGGGGGTGTGACCAGCTGCAAACAGCCATCATCCCCTCATCCAGGCTGGCCAGGCACCCCAGTGGGGACCCCCACCCTGAAGGGGGTGTGACCAGCTGCAAACAGCCATCATCCCCTCATCCAGGCTGGCCAGGCACCCCAGTGGGGACCCCCACCCTGAAGGTATTCATCATGAATCTCCTTAAAAGAAAACACTCCCACCCATTTCAAGCCATATGGTTTAAATGGCTGATTCTCATGCTTAAATCTAGTGTGAGCCTTGACTAGACTAAGTTAATCAGCAGATTCCATCCTCTTACCCAAAGTGATTGATTTCAGGATGGGCACATGACCCAATTCAGCCAATGATAACCAGACCTGGGGCTTTTGTTCATACGCTGAGGATGAGTGGTCTCCTTCTCCCCAACAGACTTGAAGTCCTGGCAGTGTGAAGTCTTGGGAGGCTGCAGCCTTCTGTCAGCCATGAGGGGAAGTTCTGTCTAAGAATGAAACCTGCATGTGGAAGAGAGAGAAGTGAGGTGAGACCTGGAGGCCCTGGAGATGTTTCTGAAGTACCTGTGTCAAGCAACAGGTAAGCCAGTCTCCCCACTGCACTTCTCAGTTTTAAAGGCAGTAAATCCCCTTTTCATCGTAAATCTATTTGGATTGAGCTTTCTTCACTTTCAACCAAGGAAACTTAACTGGTGCACTGTTTATAACATATAAATGCAGATTTGTTTCTGTGATTTCTTCCAGGAATAAATATAGAACAGACCAGGTCAGAAATAAAACTTGCCAATAAAGTATTCTGTAAGGGGGCCTTCTTACCTGGTTTTAAACACTCTGGACCCCTAAATCTTAAATTTAATTAATTAAACTGAATCTTTACAATATTGGTGTTTATTTATAAAAAAGACCTTACATAATTTCAGAACAGACTGTTGAAATGATAACCTACCTTATGGAATGAGAACTATAAACAAAAAAAATGAGAACTATAAAAAATTAACTAAATTTGGCTACTAAAACAGTCTCTATTTTTGTCCAGATGTCTGTTTCCTTTCATTGCTCAAGCCAATCCTCTGTCTTTTTCAGGTTAGGTATGAGGTAGCACATCACTTCTGGGTATTGGGGCCCTGGTTCATACCCACTGCAGTTATTTGCAGCTCTATCTACACTGTCTCCAAATTCATTTTAAAATTCCAAGTCCATATTAATAAAACTCCTAAAGAGGTCTCACCAGGCCTTCCTAGTACTTTGGACCATTTTTAGCTCCATGGTTCTTCCCAATTTAAAAACAAAATGAATTTCACAAACAGAATTGAAATGTCAAATTTTACTACCATCTGGATTTAAAGACTGCAAGAAAAACTAGGTTTGGGTTGCTTTATTTTCGTAGCCAAAGTGAATGTATTATAGTATGTTTGTTTTCAGACCATTTACCTCTCTATCCTGCATTTCACTCTGGGATAATAAGGTATGCAAATGAAAAGGAGGAGACCACCCAGAAAAATTCTAAGAGGGAGTGTGTAAAATTCAGTAGTTGCATTTAATATAATGGGAGAAAAATCTTCCAACTCCTCTTCATCATGATGATGAAGATAAACCGATCTGCTCACTGCACCGAATTTAGAGCCGTGAATATGAGTTAACAACTTGGCTCTGCTCCTCTGGGGGTTTACAATCTGATATATGTACAGACATAAAGGATATACAGGCAACTTCACAAAGGCTTTATGGTCCAGCATTTAAAGCACCAGGCAGCTCCATAGCCTGCAGGGGAGCAGAAGGAATGACAACAGCTGAGACATCAGGTGGGATAGATCTGACAAAGGAGGAGAAGTGACAGTGAGGGAGGTGAGTTTAAGGTCCTCCTGGCATGGGTACCAAAGATATCACTTCTTGGAAGAGCCCAGGACTGTGACACATGCAAAAGGTAGCTGAGCAATCCCTTACAGTGGAAGAAACCCTACAGCATGCATCATTTGCTTCTCTGGAGAACCCGTGAGAGGCTGGTCAAGGACTATCCACCAAATTTTAGAGATACGAAACCAAGACCTACTCTATCTACAGGTCCTGAGGCAAACGGGAGGTGCAAGAAAAGACATCTTCCACTTGAGAGGAATAGCTAGGTTTCAGTTAGAGGAAGAAGGGGAAGCAAATATTCAGAGAAGAGTGTGAGACACAGAAGAGTTTGCTGATGGCAAACCAGGAATTCCAGAGTACAGTGGAGGAATATGAAATTATAGGAAATCAAAGTAAATTGAGTCATATTAGGGGAGGTAGAAGGCAGTGTTGAGATAAGCAACATATGATGATGGTCTGTGAGGTTTGGGCTTCTAGTGCTGACTGAGGTAACTGGGATGGGGGCGGGGGTGTTAAGTGTAGTCCTAGAAAGCTGGAGGAATGCGAGTAAGCAGTGTCATCCAGAGTATTTAGCTGGGATGTGTGAGGGTTTCTTAGAAAACAACTCATTGCCCTAGCCAGTTTGGCTCAGTGGATAGAGTGTCAGCCTGCGGACTGAAGGGTCCCAGGTTCGATTCCGGTCAAGGGCATATACCTGGGTTGTGGGCACATCCCCAGTGGCGGGTGTGCAGGAGGCAGCTGATCGATGTTTCTCTCTCATTGATGTTTCTGACTCTCTGTCCCTCTCCCTTCCTCTCTGTAAAAAATCAATAAAATATATTTAAAAAAAGAAAACAGCTCATCAGTGAGCAGTGCTGGCTGGGGGAGGAGCTGTCTCACAGGGAGCACGCTGGTCTCCCCCTTCATTGCAGTATTGTCACAGCCTGAGCACCTGTGGGGCTGTTGGCTGCTCCCAAAGGTAACAGGTGTAGACCAATGGGCCATCGTCTTAGGGCAGGTATTTTTTAAATATTTTATTTACTTCAGAGAGGAAGGAAGAGGGAGAGAGAGATAGAAACATCAATGATGAAAGAGAATCATTGATCGGCTGCCTCCTGCATGCCCCCCACTGGGGATTGAGCCCACAACCCAGGCATGTGCCCTTGACTGGAATCGAACCTGGGACCCTTCAGTCCGCAGGCCAATGCTCTATCCACTGAGCCAAACCAGCCAGGGCATAGGGCAGATATTTTTGTGGCAACAGGAAAATGAGGTCAGGTGAGGAGTTGGAGCGACTAGACTCAATTCTTCTGAGGAGATAAAGGAGATTTTAATTGTTTTCTTGTCACCTGGCATTCTAGCCTTTAACCAACAAGTTTCCTTTGCTCTGTTTTTCCCCATTACCCTGAATTGTGTCTACTGGACTCCAGAAAAGTCTTCTTCTTCCTTGATCATTATTTTAATAAATGATACAAATATGTATATGTAATTGATCTGCCATCATCCAACATTTCCAACAAACTCCAATGATATTTCAGATAACTTCTCCCTCATCACCCTTTGCTCTCATTTCCATGAAAACAAAACAACAGGTAGACAAAGACATGTGACAGGTAGTTAGATGATTGATAGATAGATAGATAGATAGATAGATAGATAGATAGATAGATAGATAAATAGATAGATAGGATATGAGGAGAGGAGAGGAGAGGAGAG
>NW_005369942.1:7191522-7205789 GCF_000412655.1 Myotis brandtii
AGGGAAGGGAAGGGAAGGGAAGAGAGAAGGAGAGGGGAAGAGAGAGTAGAAGAGGGGAGCAGAGGGGAGAAGAGATAAGTATGATCGGAGAGACCCTTTGATGGCTAAAAATGTCTAGGTATTCTTTGGACTAATCCAGTCCTATAATCTTATAAAAAGGATAATCTTTTTTTTTAATATATATTTTATTGATTTTTTACAGAGAGGAAGAGAAGGGGATAGAGAGTTAGAAACATGGATGAGAGAGAAACATCCATCAGCCGCCTCCTGCACAACCACCACTGGGGATGTGCCCGCAACCAAGGTACATGCCCTTGACCGGAATCGAACCTGGGACCCTTCAATCCGCAGGCCGATGCTCTATCCACTGAGCCAAACCGGTTACGGCGTGGATAATCTTATTTAGAACCCTAATCAGCTAATTTCCTAATTCCCCAACTTCTACATCTAAAAAAATACAGCTCCCTGAGACATGTTCATTTGAAGTAGGAAAGGCCTAAAGGAAGAGTTAGAAGGCCACTCTGATATTCTCTTCTTAACCTGATTCAGAACTGACTTTATAATCACCAGGGTAAAAAAATCAGTTCAGAGATAAAGCCAGACTCTAGTCCAAAGACCTACTATAAATAGAACCTGCACCCTGCTCTTGCCAGGAAAATTAGAGGCTTAAATCAGGGTTAATCTCTCCATAGTGGTGAGGAACTGGCATTGTCTCTCAAGAAGGATAAGCCAGTGGATTGTTGCAGTTCAAGAAGGGAGTCAGGAGCAGTTTCAAGGGCCATAGCTAACAGAGTGCTCACTTAAAGTCCCTATAGTGAGTTTATTCCCTTAGTGGCCCACAAGACTTCCCCTATTCTCCCTTTAAATAAGCACCATGGTTGCCCTAGCTGGTTTATCTCAGTGGATAGAGCATCAGCCTGCAGACTGAAGGATCCCGAGTTTGATTCTGGTCAAGGGCACATGCCCGGGTTGCAGGCTCCATCCCCAGTGGAAGGCATGCAGGAGGCAGCCGACCAATGACTCACTCTCATCATTGATGTTTCTATCTCTCTCTCCCTCTCCCTTCCTCTCTGAAATCAATAAAAATATATTTAAAAATAAATAAGCACCATGATCTTGTTCTTGATTATAGAAACTATAAGACATTCCAGAGACTCAGATGAGAAGTACACATAGCCTAGACCAGTGGTTGGCAAACTCATTAGTCAACAGAGCCAAATATCAACAGTACAACGATTGAAATTTCTTTTGAGAGCCAAATTTTTTTAAACTTAAACTATATAGGTAGGTACATTGTTATTAACTTAATTAGGGTACTCCTAAGGCTTAGGAAAAGCCACACTCAAGGGGCCAAAGAGCCTCATGTGGCTCGCGAGCCGCAGTTTGCTGACCACGAGCCTAGACCACATTCTCAACCTCTGATGTACATATGAATTCCTCAATGAGGAGCTCCCAGAACCCAACCCTCAGAGTCGATAATTTCAAGTACCTTACCTCATTTCATCCTCATGTGTAACCTCTGGGGAAGATGCTGTTTTCATTCCCATTTTACAAATGAAGAAACTGAAACTGAAGGAGGTTAAGTAGCTTTGCCAAGTCACTCCTTCAATGCACGGGAAAGCTGGTCTTACATGCAGGGCATCCGATGCCAGATCTAGGGTATTGACTCTGTGGACACCACCCTGTCCACTTATAGGAGGCTTCTGCAATTCAGAAGGAAAGGATTTATTTTAAAAGTTGGCTTATTTGGGGGAACTTCTGCACTGTTTAAAGATGGTATGGCAGTTATCCAAGCAAATGGGAACTTGTTTTTAAAAATTCTATAACATTTCAAAGAAAGTAAAATTACTCCCCCCAAAAAGTGTGAAAATTATTCCTCCAGGGCACATAACTATTTATATAGCTACCACAACTTTTTTTTTAAATACTTTTTATTGATTTCTTACAGAGAGGAAGGGAGAGAGATAGAGAGTTAGAAACATCGATGAGAGAGAAACATCAATCAGCTGCCTCCTGCACACCCCCTACTGGGGATGTGCCCGCAACCAAGGTACATGCCCTTGACCGGAATCAAACCTGGGACCTTTCAGTCTGCAGGCCGACGCTCTATCCACTGAGCCAAACCGGTCAGGGCACTACCACAACTTTTAAAACAAAGTTAATGTATGGTGACATCTGTTCCATTAAAAAAAAAGAGAGAGAAAGAGAATTCCCCTGACCTTTTCAGGTTCATCGTTTGATTAGCCAATCCAAAGTAAGCATTCGGGCATTGTTGTGCAACAGCTCCATTCTGTATTTCAAAATATTTATATGGTATAACACACTTGAGCTATATTTACTTATGGTAGCTTTATAATCACTTTAAAGTAATCCAGCCAGCAGTCTAATTAAATTTTTTGAGAACTCCCCATCCCCTCCAGCCTCCTCTCAAATGTCTGTTTCTGTTATTTCTCCTTTTCTCCTCCCATCTGGCCCCAACATTTTCATCCCCATCCAAATGGACTCTAGCAATTGACCATCTTATTTCACTCCATCTACTTCTTTAATGTGACTTCTAAATCTCCCTTCTAATGTGAATAAGCATTCTTTATGCTTTCGTCACACACCTCTCACACTGTCTTATATTCCCAACACTTTATTTAATAACCTCTCCTCATTTCAGGTGAAGAACATCTGATTTCCATCTGCCATCCCTCCTTATGGCTGTTCACAGACCTGAAGGATCCTCCCCAATTGCTTTAGAACCAGGCTCCGTATCTTCCTCCACCATTATCTTTGGCTCTTCTTCTACACTTGGAACACTCCATCATCTTTGGGAAGATCCATACCTACTGATAACCCTGACATGGGCCTCCTTCCTCTTCTTCACTCCATCTCAGCCTCCTTTCAATACAGTCAAATCTTAGCTTTCTTTATTATATACTAGAGGCCCAGTGCACGAAATTTGTGCGCTGGGGGGGGGTCCCTCAGCCCAGCCTGCACCATCTCGCTGTCCAGGACCTCTCGGGGGATGTCCAACTGCCGGACATCCCTCTCGCAGTCCAGGATCCCTCTCGCAGCCTGGGACCCCTCACTCCTTACCACCTGCCTGCTCACTGCTCCTTACTGCTTGGCTCACTACTCCTTAGAACTTCTGCCACCGCCACTGCACTCGCCAGCCATGAGCCCAGCTTTCGGCTGAGCAGCGCTCCCCCTGTGGAAGCTCACTGACCACCAGGGGGTAGCTCCTGCATTGAGCGTTTGCCCCCTGGTGGCCAGTGCGCATCATAGCAACCATGGTTCCACCATTTGGTCGATTTGCATATTAGGGTTTTTATTATATAGGATAATGCCCCATTTCTAAAATCTTTTTTTTTTTAATTATACAGCACACTGGCTTTTATTTTTTTATATTTTATTGATTTTTTTTTTACAGAGAGGAAGGGAGAGGGATAGAGAGTTAGAAACATCAATGAGAGAGAAAGATCAATCAGCTGCCTCTTGCACACCCCCTACTGGGGATGTGCCCGCAACCAAGGTACATGCCCTTGACTGGAGTCAAACCCAGGACCCTTGAGTCCGCAGGCCGATGCTCTATCCACTGAGCCAAACCGGTTAGGGCTAAAATCTTAATCTGAAATTCAATTCATTCTGTAGGACCATAATCTGCCATCTCCCCAACTCGCCCATTCTTTCATCCCACTGCCCTTTGATTTTTGTAACAGCCCACAATCCCATAATCTATCTCAGTTCAGCTTGATTTGCTTTCCAATCCAGCCTGGTCCAATGTTCAGATAATTCACTACCTTCCTAGAATCCTCAGCCCCTTGTTCTCCTACACTTTCCATTTTGTCAATCACTGTCTCCCTTTTCTGTTTACCAAATTATCTCTGCTCATTGCTTCCACTGTGTTACCCATTTATTCCTTAATTCCATGAAATCTGGCTACTTTCTCCCCATTTGGGGGGGATTCATCTAACCAACTCAACCAAATTAAGAATAGTGCTCAATTTTCAGTTCCTTGCTTATTCTGCAGGATTTGACACTGTTGGCTGTATAAATATTCCTTCCTTCTCGTTCTAGCTCTCTCTCCTCTTCTGAGACATACTGCTATTCTTATTTTCTACTTCCCTTTACCTTCACCTTACCTGTCTTCTTTTGGGCCTTATTTTTCTTCCCCTCACTCTCCAAAGCATAGTGTTCCCCAAGATGGTATCTTCATCTTATTTTCACCATATATTTTTTTCACTTATGGATCTAACCTACCTCTCATTTTCTCATGTAGTAAGACTTCAAGTTTGAAGACAGATCTGACCCAAGTTTTGGCATTTACTAGAATTAACAGAATCTGGCACATAGTCAGGCCTCAATAGGTGATGAGATTAATGAACAGTGAGAATATAAGCAAACCAATCAATCTCTCTAGGTCTCAGTTTCATAGTATTGTTACAACATATAAAAAACTTACCTTAGAGAACAGAAAATAACAGGGAGAGATAGTATAACAAACAGCTACCCTAGCCCCTATTTCCTAGGCAAATGCCTTCCAAACCTAAATCTGTAAGCTACACTCACACCAAAACCCTACACCCAATTGTACATACATATCTTTACAGTCCTTTGATCTCTACAGTTTGAAACTTTCATTCCAAACCATCCCCTCTCCCTCTCTTCCCTATTTCTGTAGTAACGCTATCATTCTCCCAGGTAGTGAAGCTCCAAATCACACAAATCATCATTAATTTATTTTATTATCCCCTTCCTTCATCCTGCTACCAGGTCCAAAGATGACTTGCACACCGTTCTCCAATGTTCCTGTATTCCCACTGCTAGCCTCCTGTGCAGACCTGTACCAGCTCTGGTTTAAAGTTCCACAATAACTTTGTTAATGGTCTGTTTACCATCAGTCTCTTTGTAATTAATCTTGCAAGTTTGATCTTCCTAAAAACATCCCAGATGATGACACTGCCCTGTTCAATAGACTGTCATAGATCCCACAAGCTTACTGAATGGAACAGACTCCCTAGGCTTGCCAATCACAGCCCTGCATATATGACCAAAGTCACTACTACATATTTCTTTTTTATATTTTATTTGCTGTCCTTTATTTGTTAGTTACAAAAATCTCATTTTTTACTGGACTCAGACTTGGAGGTAGAAGCTCTCAGAGAGGTCAGTCTACGTCTCTTGGTAATCTGTTCCTGGCATTTTTCTTTGGCCTCCTTCATTCTCTTAGCAAAAAGTTTAGCATATTCTGCGGCCTCTTCCTTATTTTTCTTAGTACCTTCTTTCTTCAGAGCAACACACCTGCATTTGTGTTGCAAGACATGTGGAGGAACAAGACGCTGAATCTTGGGTGCTTTAGTCCTAGGTTTCTTACTTTCTTCATTTAGAGGCTTTCTCACAACCTATTTGCCGACATCACCTTCTTTAGAGAGATTGAAAAGTTTGTGGCTTCTGCTAGCTCTTTTGGGCCCCAAGCCATGAGGCACAGTGGTATCACTGAGACCAGGAATATCTTTCTCCCCTTTTTTCACAATGACCAAGTTGAGAACTCTAAGATTGCATTCACAATGCAACCCCAAACATCTGCATTTTCTCTCTCAAGTTCTCCTTGGTCTATAATAGGAGTGCCCCTTACTCAGCAGCAGGCAGAATCTGCCCTGGGTCAAGACACTATGCTTCATGGGGAAACCTTTTCATTCCCACCACTGATTTGGACCACATAACCTTTCCATCCTTTACCCAGAGCATCAGCAGCAACTTCTGTGGCCATATGCTTCTCATAAAAGTTACTACATTTTTGTTCATCATCTACTTCAATGAGTTCCTGAAGCAGCCTACAGCCTCTGAGGTGCCACAAAAAAGTGACTATTACATATTTAATTCATTTTTCTTTTTCTCCCCCCATCACTATTTATGCACATTTGCTCATGCATTTCCTTTGGCCTGTAGAGCTTTCATCCCCAACTGTAACTATTGAAATCTGACCAACATTCAAAGTCCTGCTCAAATCTTTTGGAAAGTCTTCCCTGATCCTCTGAATTGAACTTCAGTGTTCTTTTTTAGTAGTTTATCTGTAGGTTTTTTTGTTTGTTTGTTTTATTTTGTTAATTCTCACCCAAGAATATTTTTCTATTGAAATTTTAGGGAGAGTGGAAGGGAGAGAGACAGAGAAAGAGAAACATTGATGTGAGAGAGACACATTGATTGGTTCCCTGACCAGGGCTGGGGATGAAGCCTGCAATCCAGGAATGTGCCCTTGACAGGAATCAAACCTGGGGCCCTTCAGCCCTCAGGGTGACGCTCTATCCACTGAGCCAAACTGACTAGGGCATCAATAGTTTTATCCTTATGACTCTTATTTTATTCTATTGTAATTAATGGCTTATATATCTGCCTTCTCTACCATGTAATAATCTCATTAAAAACAGGTATCAGGGATATCTTCTTAATTTTCATATCCAAAAAAAACCCCAACATTTTTTGTACATAAAAGTCATTTGTAAATATCTGTTAAATTTATGTGTGTATCTTTAAGAAATTACACACTGGAATTTAGTGTTTTTTGAAACTGTTCATTATAATCATTTGTCTACATAGACAAAATGTAGCTTTCAGGGCTTCTTGGTGACACATCTCTTAGGAATTGACAGAAAGGCTTAGAAGACAGATATTTATCATAGCTGCGAAATGACTTCCCCACCCTTTTTTGGCCTCTCCCTCAAATCATAGTGATGGCTGAGCTGATGAATGAAATGATCAACTCAGAGAATAATTACTGTAACCTTCTTTCCTCATTAAAAAAACAAGAAAGTGTTTCTCACTCTGAAGAGCCCAGTGTATGAGAGCGAAAAATGTGTCAATTCAGAGCAATGGCAGGGATAATTGGTCAAGGC
Organism: Myotis brandtii; assembly: GCF_000412655.1. Lineage (NCBI taxonomy): Eukaryota > Metazoa > Chordata > Mammalia > Chiroptera > Vespertilionidae > Myotis > Myotis brandtii. The sequence continues at coordinate 7,198,401 of NW_005369942.1, forward strand.
TTCAGAACGCTTTGTAAAACCCACCATGAATTTTTAACCCTTGTAGTTAGCAAGTCCCAGGAGGTACATGGTGCAGCAAAAGGAGTAGGATTTATCCCAGGTCAGCCATGGACAGGCTATGAGATACTGTCAATGTCACCCCTCACTTTTGGCCTCAATTTCCCCATCTATAAATAAGGAAGTGCTCAAAAAACAAAATGATGGAATACATCAAAGAGACACAGGAACCAACTAAAAGAGTTCTCAAAGGTCTGCTCCCAAAGAGCTCCAGGTGTCCTCTTTTTTCCCCCCGTTGACCCCTTCTAGCCCGCCCCTGTCCCCACCCGATTGTCTGTGTCCATGGGTTATGCATATATGCATACAAGTTCTTTGGTTGATCTCTTCCTGCCCATCCACCTTCACCTTCCCTCTGAGATTCCACAGTTTGTTTCATAAAGCTGGAACAATTTAAGCAATAAAGTAAATAACAAAATATTATATTTTAAACTAAAATATAAAATAAATATCTATGAGTCCATACTAATGCAAATAAATGATTAAATAAATGAGAAGAGCTCAATCTCCCTTTCAGAAGAATTTGAAATAATTTATGTAGATAATCTCCCCTCTAAGAAGTAGAACTTAACTTTCTATCCCCTTCCCCCCTTTAGAGTAGGCTGGACATAATGACTGCTTTCCAATGAGAAGAACATGGAAAAGGGAAAAAAAAGCTTTGCAGTGGAGAAACCTGACTACCCTGGCCAGGTGCTCAAGATTAACAACAACGTGATGAGTCATGTTGATAGTATGTAACCTTAATATGATGTAATGAAAATAGTACTACATCTCTGTGGTCTTCCTCCCCCAAACCCATGACCTCTGTCTAACACGAGAAAAACACTGAAGAAATCCAAACTGAGAGACATTCTGTAAAAAAAAATACTGACTAGTACTTTGAAAACTATCAAGGTCATCAAAGACAAAGAAAGTCTGAGAAACTGTCACAACACCACAGGAAGCTAGGGAAACATATGACTAAATGTAATGTGATATCCTAGTTGGGATCCCAGAACAAATAAAAGGACGTTAGAGAAAAACTGGTGAAATCTGTACAAAGTATTAAGTTTAGTTAATAATAATACACCAATGTTTATTTCTAACTCGTGACAACTGTGCATAGTGCTGTAGGATGTTAACAATAAAAGAAGCTGTGTGAGGAGTATATTCGCACTCTTTGTACTATCTTTGCAACTTTTCTGGAACTCTAAATCTATTATAAAATTGTAAAATTATTCTTAAAATAATAGACTAGTTAAGATTCTAAGGAAAGCCCCGCTATAAGAATTACGTGGTCCCATCCCTTTAAAAAACAACACTTAAAAACACACTTTAGCCCTGACCAGTTTGGCTCAGTGGATTGAGCGTTGGCCTGCGGACTGAAGGGTCCCAGGTTCGATTCCGGTCAAGGGCATGTACCTTGGTTGCGGGCATATCCCCAGTAGGAGGTGTGCAGGAGGCAGCTGATCGATGTTTCTCTCTCATTGATGTTTCTAACTCTCTATCCCTCTCCCTTCCTCTCTGTAAAAAAACAATAAAATATATATTTAAAAAAACACACACACACACTTTAGAAAAGATGTACTTTATATATTTTTATATCTATACTAATAAAAGAGTAATATGCTAATTAGACTGGGAGACCTTCTGAAGACCTTCCGGACAAAGCCAGGGGCTTGGCCTGCTTGCAAACAGCCCCCAAACAGCCCTCAGCCCATCACCCAGGCCGGCCAGGCACCCCAGCGGGACCCCCACCCTGATCCGAGACACCCTTCAGGGCAAACCCGCCTCTCTCTCTTCCTCTCCCCTCCTCTCTGAAATAAATAAAAATATATTAAAAAAATATGAACAAATAAAATAAAACAGAAACAGATTCATAGATTCAGGAAACAAATTCATGGTTTCAATAGAAGGAGAGACTTGGGAGGCAGGCACAATAAGCAAAGGGGATTAAGAGGGATAAATGTCCAGTTATAAAATAAATATGTCATGGGTACATAATGTACGGCATAGAGGATGTATTCAATAATCTATACTAATAAAAGGGTAATATGCTAATTAGACCGGACGTCCTTCTGAACAAAGCCATGGTGGCGGGGCCAAGGCAGAGGCAGTTAGGGGTGATCAGGCCGGCAGCAGAGAGTACTTAGGGGGATCAGGCTGGCAAGGGAGAGTAGTTAGGGGGATCAGGCCAGCGGGGGAGGGCAGTTAGGGGGATCAGGCTGGCGGGGGAGGGCAGTTAGGGAGATCAGGCCGGCAGGCAGGCGAGCGGTTAGGAGCCAGCGATCCTGGATTGCGAGGAGAGGGATGACCCATATTAGAGAGGGTGCAGGCCAGGCTGAGGGACACCTCCCGTGCACAAAGGTCATGCACTGGGCCTCTAGTAAAGTAATAAAAAGCCTAGTGTCATCTGTCTGGACACCCTTTTCCAGTATAACTGCAAGTTAGTTGAACCATAACATTTGATTGACCTGCTTAGAATTTTTGTTCTTCTAATCATTCATTAAACTTATAAACTAAATTAATGATTGTTCTTACATGTCTTGGCAGAACAAATTAATACTATCTGAACAAATTAATAACCTTGGCTCCTAACTCCTGTGATTTTGACAGCTTATACTTTCAGTTTCTAAAACCGGAACACAGGGGAATCTTTAGGTAGGGATCTGTTCTATCAATACACATGGAGTATTCTTAGTAAATGTTAGAAGAATGCCTCAGAGGAAGAGCAGACCTCATCATACCTTCTTGTCAAAACAATGAGAAGCTGGCCCAGTGCTCTAGTAAGAGACTTAGAAAGAAACATGAAACATACATCCTCACAGTAAGGAAGCAACTCATTCACTCAACACTTTTCTTAACACCTGAGTAAGAATACAGAAATGATACTGAAAGGTTTCCATTCTTACTTCAAGGGCAAAATAGCAACATGTTGTTAAACAGGAGGTGAAGAGATGCTAAAGAGATGAAACTGAGTTCTTGAAATATTCGATTGGGTATTCAACTAGCACATCAGAAGGGGTGAGTAGTAGGAGTAAGTATGCACTTCTTGAATAAACACTGATCACATGTCTCCCAGTGATTGTCTCTTCTGGGCCCAGTAGAGGATGCAGAAATGAGTAAGACACAGCCCATGCCCTCAAGGCACTTACTGTCTGGTAACTAGAATAAAGGAAGTACACCATTAATGGTAAGCACAAAGTAGAAGTTAACATGTGCCCCAAGAAAAGTACAAAGTGCTCCTGGAGATTAAAGAGGAAGACATTGCATCTAATTAAGGAAAGGAGAGATGGCAGCATTTTGAGATAGGTTTCAATTGTTGTACCAACTAGACAGGTTTGGATGGGGGTGTTATGCAGGCAAAGGGGCAGCCTCAGCAAAATCACTCCAGTTTTCCTGTTTACCTGGGATATATGTAAATAAGCCTTTGCGAAAAGTGTCTTAAAAAGGAACCGAGCTAGATGCTCAGTCTGGGGAGAGACTGGAATCAGGAGCATGATATTTAAGTGCTCTTAATGCATCGCCCCTCAGACTGCTTATTGTTTGTTAGGGGAGAAAAAAGGAACTGTGTTGTGGAGAAACCAAACATTTTAATCAGTGATCATTATTAACATGACCAATGAGGAGCAGATGGATATCATGTGGCTCTAGATGCCATACCCTGAGAAGGACACGACCTTTCCTTTATTTTCTAACCAGACATCTAATCATGAAGAAATCTGAATCGAATCATGAAGAAACATCACACAAACCCAAACAGACGAATCCTATATAATAAAAGCCAAATATGCTAAGTGTCTGACCATTTGTTTGACCTTTCAACAAGTCACTATGATGCACACTGACCACCAGGGGGCAGACGCTCCGACCGGTAGGTTAGCTTGCTGCTGGGGTCCCACCGATCAGGACTGAGAGAGATGGGCCAGACACGCCTCCTGTGGTCCCTCCCTAGCCTCTAAAATATTTCTTCTAATTGATTTCCTTTCAATGTGCACAAATCCATGCACTGGGCCTCGGTATAATATAAAATAACTGGCCCATGTTCTGCAAATATGTCATTGTCATAGAAAGACAAAGAAAACCAGATTTCTTCCAGATTAAAGGAAACCAAAGAGACAATATGACGAAATGCAATATGTGATCTTCTACTGGCTCCTGAACTGGAGGGGGAAATGCTAGGATAGGACTATATTGGGACAACTGACAGAATTGGAATATAGACTGAATATAAACTGTATATTTGTAAAGTATTATATTTATGTTAAATTTCCTGAATTTAATAATTCCATCACAGTATATAAAAGAATATCCCTGTTTTCAGGAAAGATGCACAGAAGAATTAGGAAATGGACATGAATGTGCCACCTCCTCTCAAATGATGCAGAAGAAAATATATATGTGTATATGAAAAGAGAGAAAGCAAATGATAAAATAAATCTGGCAAAATGTTAAAAATTGGTGACAAGTACCATAAAGGGTAAATGAGATCAGGGGGAGTTCTTAGTATCATTCTTGCAACTTTTCTATAGTTTGAACTTACTTCAAAATAAAAACATTTTTTGAGTGTGGTGAAGGCCTGGGGAGGGAGTGGGAGTAGGGAAGAGGGGTTCAATGGAGGGAAAAGAGGGATATCTGTAGTACTTTTAACAATAAAGATAAATTTTTAAAAACTTAAGGACTAAAAAATTTAATATTTCATCATTAAAATCAATATTATTTTTGTGCAAAAAAAGTTTTACAACCTGGCTCTCCCTCCCAAGAGCACGCCTGCCTGTGCCTTTCCCTTTCCCTTCCCCTTCCTCCTCTCAGGAACATAAAACATTAGCTTCCTCACTCCCAAGCTCCAAGAGCCCTTCCTGTACCTCCATAACTTGTTTCCTAAGCCCATTTCTTCTAGGAATTACTTCTTCTACTTCTGAAATTTACCAAATAAATGTTCTCTTACCAAAAATGTTTTACAGCCTAATTCCATTAAGGGATAAATATTTTTACATAGATGTAAATTACTATTTATAAAGTACTTAAAATTTTAGGGTCTTCTTTTTCACTTAATATTGTCTTAAGTATTTCCATGTATCAACCTAGTTACAAAGCAATCATTTTTAGTGCCTATATAATTATCAACCATGTAATCATTTTCTTATTATTGAACATTTCTGTTTATTTCCAACTTTCACAATTTCAGTATCACGGTTATGAACATATCTACCAAAATTACTTTATTTCCTTTTGGGAATACTTCCTAGGGGTTTTAGGATAAAAGGCCCTTCCCCCAGCCAACTCCACCCCCAATCAGCACCCCCCCACACCAATTGGGGGTGGGGCTGGTCAGCCACTGACCCCCGGTTGGCCCCCAACCCCATCCAGAAAAGGTGACTGTACTGTTTGAGATGTCAAAATTATATGGATTAAGATTCACTCATGCCAGAGAATATTCTCCATACTTGTAAATATGGAGTTGGTTTTGAAATTATTCATCAGCATATTGGTACCATTGCCAGACAACAGCTCTCCAACACACACACACACACACACACACCATTCACCAAGCCCAAGGAGCAAATCAAATGGGGAAGATAAGGATGTGCAAGGAACCAAGCTGACAGACTATTGCTGTGTTGATTCACCACCAACTTAGCTGGAATGCTTTTCTCATTAACACAAAGCAAAGCAGACCAAACTTGCTCATATTCAGATGCACTGGTTTTAGTAAATAGGTCTTATTCTTACAGAAGTTCCAAAATTATCTATATCTACACTAATAAAAGACAAAGATGCTAATTGACTGTACCTTCACTACGCCCAGGCCACACCCACCAGCCAATCAGAGCAAGTATATGCAAATTAACCCAACCAAGATGGCGGCCGGCAGCCACGGAGCTAGAGCAAGCCGGAGGCTTGGTTGCCCCAGTGATGGAGGAAGCCAAGCTTCCCGCCTGCCCTGGCCGGCTGTGGCCTCCGCAAAAGGCAACAAAGTTTCAATTATAGAAGATAAATAAATCCCAGATACCTGCTTCCAGCCAGCCTCCAATAGGAGCTTGGTAGGCTGGAGGCTGTGGCCAGCCTGCAAACAGCCATCAGCCCCTCACCCAGGCTGGCCAGGCACCCCAGCGGGGACCCCCACCCTGAAGGGGCTGTGGCCAGCCTGCAAACAGCCATCAGCCCCTCACCCAGGCTGGCCAGGCACCCCAGCGGGGACCCCCACCCTGAAGGGGCTGTGGCCAGCCTGCAAACAGCCATCAGCCCCTCACCCAGGCTGGCCAGGCACCCCAGCGGGGACCCCCACCCTGAAGGGGCTGTGGCCAGCCTGCAAACAGCCATCAGCCCCTCACCCAGGCTGGCCAGGCACCCCAGCGGGGACCCCCACCCTGAAGGGGCTGTGGCCAGCCTGCAAACAGCCATCAGCCCCTCACCCAGGCTGGCCAGGCACCCCAGCGGGGACCCCCACCCTGAAGGGGCTGTGGCCAGCCTGCAAACAGCCATCAGCCCCTCACCCAGGCTGGCCAGGCACCCCAGCGGGGACCCCCACCCTGAAGGGGCTGTGGCCAGCCTGCAAACAGCCATCAGCCCCTCACCCAGGCTGGCCAGGCACCCCAGCGGGGACCCCCACCCTGAAGGGGCTGTGGCCAGCCTGCAAACAGCCATCAGCCCCTCACCCAGGCTGGCCAGGCACCCCAGCGGGGACCCCCACCCTGAAGGGGCTGTGGCCAGCCTGCAAACAGCCATCAGCCCCTCACCCAGGCTGGCCAGGCACCCCAGCGGGGACCCCCACCCTGAAGGGGCTGTGGCCAGCCTGCAAACAGCCATCAGCCCCTCACCCAGGCTGGCCAGGCACCCCAGCGGGGACCCCCACCCTGAAGGGGCTGTGGCCAGCCTGCAAACAGCCATCAGCCCCTCACCCAGGCTGGCCAGGCACCCCAGCGGGGACCCCCACCCTGAAGGGGCTGTGGCCAGCCTGCAAACAGCCATCAGCCCCTCACCCAGGCAACCGGTCGCTATGACACCCACTGTGGCCAGCAAACCGGCCTGATCAGGGGCTGGGGCTGGCCAGCCAACCTCCTGAGGCCCCTCCCCCCAGCTGGCCCCGCCCCTGATGGGCCCCCACTACCCCAATCAGCCTGCAGCCACTCCCCCGGGCCGACCAGCCCCTGATCACTACCCCAATAGGGGTGAGCCAGCTGGCCAACCTCTTGCAGCCCCTCCCCCAACCCAGCCCCACCCCACATCAGCCCCCCGACCCCGATCAGGGGCAGGGCTGGCTGCCAACTGCCTGAGGCCCCTCACCCCCAGATGGCCCTGCCCCTGATGGGCCCCCCCCACCCCCTCAGCCCATAGCACCTCCCCTCAGGCACC
>NW_005369942.1:7205909-7220773 GCF_000412655.1 Myotis brandtii
CAAGGCCCTTCCCCCAGCCAACCCCACCCCCAGTCAGCACCCCCCCACACCAATTGGGGGTGGGGCTGGTCAGCCACTGACCCCCGATTGGCCCCCAACCCCATTCAGGGGCAGGGCCGACCGACCCGCCACCCATAGGCCCTCCTCATGGCCAGCCCCTCTCCCAAGCTGGCCCGGCCCTGATTGGGCCCTAATAGGGGTGGGCCAGCTGGCCCACCTTCCGCCACGGTCTCCTCCCGACACGGTCTCCTCCCAACAGACCCAGCCCCAATCCACCCCGATTGGAGCCGGGCCAGCCGGACCCCACCCGTGCATGAATTAGTGCACTGGGCCTCTAGTAACATATAAACTGCTTGGTTAAAAGAAAAAAAAAGACATGTACTTTGACTATAAATATGTCTGCGGAGCTTGGGCATTAAATGATGGAAGAATAATTTTGTATGAAATGATAACTACGTCAGGCTAAAGACCAACTTGAGTAATTGATTCTAAACAAGGAACACTAATTAGCAACTTCAGCATTAGAAACTGGTTTGTAAAAGATAAGAAGAGCATGGGACTTTTTGAAAACCCTGGTTCTGTCTTGAAGGAAGAATCCACACTCTAAGGTGTGCCTTTGTTGAGAACTGTAAAATGTGTGGACACATATGAAATGTAAGCACTTAAATTCTTACTAACATACACTAATGAACAAAGGAAAAGTTTTCAAAAAGATGCCTAGCACAATGAAATATCCAGGGGTCATGGGAATGATCTACATCTTGGCTTTTTAATTGGTTTCATGTGTAGAGTCATTTGTTGAAATTCAAACTGCTCATTTAAGAGCTGTATGTTTTACTCCACGTAAGGTATGCAGTAGAAATTGTACAAAATTGGGCATCAGCAGACCTGCTCTGTCACTAATTTGTTCAGTAAGTCACTGAGCAACAGTTTCTTCATCTGAAAAACAAGGGGATTGTGTCCAATGATCTCTAAATTACCCACCAGCTTTAAGATTCTAGTTAAAAAAATTTTTTAGGTGGTAGTGAACTAGTGGAAATTAATAACCTGACTTAGGACTTTGACAATTTTAACTTATACAGTTTCAACTGCATTCAGTAATATACAAACACATTATCATTAAAAAAAGAAATTCAAATTATATAGATAAGGCAAAGGTTATTTTTGGCCCCCTTCCCATAATATTAGAGAGGAACTGTCCTGCTAAGTTGCAGTTTGTTCTAGGCATCTGTTTGCTGGGGAGGCAGTAAAGTTTCAACTAAAGCATGAAAACTGTGGAGTAATGCCACCCAGACCCATAGCCCAGCAGCTCCACTAGCCAGTATAGAACCTTGTTGAAGCCACCCAAGACCCCAGTGGTTCAGTTTCTCCATCTCAAATGGCCACAACATGGCAATCATTCATGAGCTTGCTATGAGAACTAGATACGATATATACATAAAACACTTAGAACAGAGCCTGGCACCTAGAGGCATCAGCTATTACTGATAAACTATTGACTATTTCATAATAAAATATCTACATTTACTTCTTCCAATACAGTTGAAGAATAAGTAATTTAAACACTCTAACTCAAAGTCTCTTAAAACACTACAATAAATCAAAGGCACTCAGGAAAATATGTCTTTTGGAATATTTAATCATTAATCTTGAGCCAAAAGAGTTCTTGAATCTCATCCCATACACCTCATAGATGAGAGAAATCAGGCCCATCAAAGTTCTGTTGCCAACATTTCGGATTTTCATTTAATATGGGAAGTATAAATGTGTGGGGAAGGGGTGGAAAATAAAATTCAAGAGAGACATGTCCAGCCTTGTCTCTATAGGTCTGTCCCATCACCAAGCAGTCACAGTACCTAAGGACACAAGGATAGCAGGAAGCAGACATGTCACACCACACAGCTTGATGAATGACTAGGGTTTCATATGCGAGGATACCATATGCTTGCTCTGTTATCCATTCTGCATTTACTCTGTCAAACATTTTCATTTCCTAATGCAGAATCCTTTAATGAAGAAAAAAAAAAGCCTGTCTGGTTGGATTTGGATTTGTTTATTATTTTGGTGACACAGACTAAACTTTCAACTGACACGAGGCAGAATAAAGTACTACATTTTCTTCCAATCAATTTTTCACCTTTACACAGTGATAAGAGCCTGTGCCAAAGGTTCTTGATTCTGTCTACATGTAAGGGCTGTAACTGACACCCACTTAGTCCACAAGTCATCAGCCTTAAATAATGAAAATGTGAGGACCCTGACTGGGTTTGTGCAATTCCTGGCTCTGCAGGGGATGGACGCTCCCTCTGCTGGGGTGGACCCTGCACTCACAGGTGATCCATTTGCTTCCATGACAACCCACCTTGCAGAGAGTACACTCATGTAATGCCCTTCTAGAGATCAGAGAGACAAAGGGAGTGGGGAGAAAGGTCTGAATTTGCCCTTTAACCAGACTCAAGCCTATTTCCCTAGCCTTCTTGGCTGAACACCATATCAACACGTTTCCAAGAGCAACAGCTGACCTCGGGTATCAGAGTGAACTATGACCCTTGTGGTGTGATTTAAAGATCCCTTTGCCCCAAATTTCCCCTCTCCTTTAAAACTACCTGGTACTCTTTAGCTTAACAAGCACTGTCTTAAAATGTAAACGTCCTTGGGATAGTTTGTTAATGAAGTAAGTCACCAATCAGTAGCTGACACGATGGCATGAGTTCATTTCATCTATTACCTTCTTTCTACCAGCTGGCTGAAATGACCAAATCTGGAAGATAAGAGTTACTGGATTATGATTTATTGTTATTATTCTATTTTATCTTTGACACAAGAAAAAACGTAAAAGGGAGCATGGGATGCTGCCTTGGAAGGGGGCAGTGGAAAGTAGACAGTGTGGCTGCAGGAGGACAGCAGGAGGGCCCTGGTCCCCAGTGTGAGAGGGACCCAGCCTACTTCAGGGAATACTACTCCAGATCTGGGCAATGACCCAGAGTTGCATAAACTCTGCTTAACTTTCAAATTAATACCACTGGGATTAATGAGGGAGCAATTTTTCAGTGCATAAACAATTAAAAATAACCCAATAAGGCCGTCTGGCATGGCTCAGTGGTTGCATGTCCACCTATGAATGATGAGGTCACAGTTCGACTCCTTGTCAGGGCACATTCCCAGGTTGCAGGCTCGATCCTCAGTGAGGGGCCTGCAGGAGGCAGCCAATCAATAATTCTCTCTCATCATTGATGTTTTTATCTCTCTCTCCCTCTCCCTTCCTCTCTGAAATCAATAAAAATATATTTTTAAAAATAACCCAACAACCACATTAAAAAAAGCCTAAGGAAAAATTATAAACACACACACACACACACACACACACACACTGATGTCCATAATTATAATTTCAGTAAGGAACAGAATTCCAAAACTGCAAGTGACACAGAGAAAATAACCCCATCTATTTATTTCTCCCTCTTCACAGAGACAAATTAAAGGCTGTGGTAGTTTTCTGTATGATGGCTTTGGGTGGGGAAGATCCCCCTGCCCTGTGCTATATGTCATTGAGCCATGGCCATAGCCACTTGGAGTGAGAGGACAGGACCCACAGCTGTCGGTCTCCTGAGGATGGAATTGATGGCCAACTCTCTTATAAAGTGGACTAAACAAATGTGTGACCCAGCAGCTATAAATTGGCTTCAAATAAACTACTGTTTGCCAAATTTGCATAGATTATAAAAATTACCAGGGTATCTGTTTAAACAAAGCTGTCCCTCAGAATTCAAATTCAATAGGTCTGGGAAAAGACCAGGAAATTATGTTTTTCACCAGCACTTCAGATAATTTTTGTAATCAGGCAAGTTTTATAAACACCAAGATAAGAAATCTGCAATTTCAGAAAGAAAACTAGGAAGAGGGAGAGGCCAGAGGGAGTTGTTTCTCTCCCCACTGAGTTTCGGAATGTACATTGCTATCCCTTTTGGAGGATAAGGTAGATTATTACTTCAGGCCCATCCATTGCCTATCTTGAACTTTCCATGACATCAACAGAACACAGTAAGTCAAGATAAGGAGGGAATTATTTAGCTCTTCTGTGTAAAGGCCTATTAATACACACAGACTCACTACATACAATGAAAACCTACTGTCACACGTCTATTCTCCCACGTGCTGTAGCCACCCCCCCCCACCACACACACACACACAAATCTCAACATTATAATGATCAGCCATAGTTCTGAGATAATAGACTAAAGCTGGTTACTGCAGCAAGTCAAAATGTGGATGTTACTAAGAGCTAGTGTCAAGTACAATTGTCAAATGGAATACAACTTTTCACAAGAATTCCTCCACCACAGAAGTGTCTTGGGAACCCCATCGGCAGATGCCAAAGTACATAGCCTACTTCCGGAAGAGAACACAGGAAGATAAAAATAGTAATTATCTGGAATGGTAGAATTATAAGTGCAGTTTTTCTATACTTATTTTCTTTACTGTTATTTTAATACTAGAGGCCCGCTGCACGAAATTTGTGCACTGGGGGGGGGATGTCCCTCAGCCCAGCTTGCACCCTCTCCAATCTGGGGACCCTTTGGGGGATGTCCAACTGCTGGCAGTCAGACATCCCTCTCACAATCCGGGACTGCTGGCTCCCAACCACTCACCTGCCGGCCTGCCTGATTGCCCCTAACCCCTTCTGCCTGCCAGCCTGATCAACACCTAATTGCTCCCCTGCCAGCCCGATTGCCCCCAACTGCCCTCCCCTGCCGGCCATCTTGTGACCACATGAGGGCGGCCATTTTGTGCAAGGGCGTGCCGGTCAAATTGCGTATTACCTCTTTATTATATAGGATGGATTTGATAACTAAAAATTAACAATTGCTGATGCATTACTTACTATTTACCCATCATTATCTTGTCAAAAAGCAAATTAAAATATCCCTTAATAACAGTTGAGTCAGTTTACTAATTACTTCTGTTAATAAAGATATCATATTCCATCAACATATTTCTTTGTCATAAACTTCATTTTCAGACAGAAATAATACAGGCATTAAGAGTCATATCCCAGTATCAGAACAAGTACTTTATACAGTAGAAAACAGAATTAAATGTTCATTAAAATAGCACTGGACATTCTGAAAAACATAAACTATACAACAGAAGTCTCTGAAGCAGAGGGAAGGGAGAGGTTAAAGTCGAGGAGGTGAGGATGAAAGAGAGAGGAGTGGACAGGACCTGCAGCACAGGAATACACTGTGCACAGGTGGCCAGGGTCTTTGCCGCCATCTTTGCTGCCTGGGGCCGGGTACCTGGGCCTCCAGAAAGTGCACTTTGCTTAGTTCTAGGCACCTTTTCCCAGGAGAGCAGGGCTCTTGGTCACAGATTTATGGGCCTCATGATCCTTTCATACTTCGATAAAAGTGGAATGGGGAGAGTTATGGCCAAGGGGATCCCAGGCTCCAGAAAGGAGAGTCTGGGGGACCTGTGAATGAGTAGGAACAACTAGTATCAGAGTGAGAGGCTGGAGACCAGCCCTGTGACAAAGGGGAGAATCATGGTCAGGAGCTATAAATGGCAGAGATAGGAAAAGATACAGACTCCAAACAAGAAACCATGAAGACTTGCAGACCGGCTGCTCACAGATAGACAACAGACACTGTTGCCTGAGGGTCCTCGATAAGGCTGCTCTCCAGGCAGGTGTGGCTGAGCTCACGCTGTCCTGTCTGGCATGCTCATGAGGACTTTCCTGTTCTATCACAGCTGACTAAAGGACCTTTGCCTCCGGAGCATTTGTTTATGGACTTGTGACCGTGCAAGACAAAGACAGGTGGTTGAGTCCAGGCCAATGGGAAAAACTGAACTTACACACCTTTCCCAATGTTTAAAAATATGATGGTTGAAATTTGTATTAAAGTGTAAGGTGGTTTATTTTGTTGTTTTTTACTTGACTTTCCAAGAAAGGGCAAGAATCTTAGATGACAACTTTTCTGTCTGTCTCAGAAGAACTGTTTTGCCAAGTAGAAATGGCCCCAAAAAAAAAACTATTTACAACTCTCACTTGACTATTCCTATTGTAGAAAAATAGTGAAAATGGTTATGAGGACTTTATTTTTTTTTAACATATTTTTATTGATTTCAGAGAGGAAGGAAGAGGGGAGAGATAGAAACATCAATGATGAGAGAGAATCATTGATCGGCTGCCTCCTGCACATCCCCTACTGGGGATCAAGCCAGCAACCCGGGCAAGTGCCCCCAACCGGAATTGAACCCACGACCCCTCAGTCCAAAGGCCGATGCTCTATCCACTGAGCCAAACCAGCTAGGGCTAGGACTTTAAATAAAACTTTCATTACATGCAAAGGAAGCGGTTCAATCTATACACTAAACTGTTGAATAGTTTCTGAATTGTCATGTAAAGTAAGGAAGCATCCAAGATAAAGCTGAAACACACCCTTCCCAATGGTGATCTGCCATCCCCAGTAAAAAATTGTCATAAAGCCAGCCCTGAGCAAAGCAAGGTCCTGGCAAAAGGCACCTTCTCCATTTCCTCCTTCAAATACCCACAGCAGGGCTGTACTGAGCATTCTGCACTGCAGTGCTTCCTTGCTCACTAAGTAGCTCCCATTTCTGTCTTTCTCTCTGTGTCTCTCTTTTCCTTTTGCCCCTCTGCATGACTGTTTTGTTTTAAGCTAGACTCAGGAGGATATTTGAAGAATCCTAAATTCTAGCTTTCCCGATGATGTATGTTGTCTATCACCCAAGTTTATCATGTGTCAGAAAGGCACTGCTTTGCCAGATATTCAGCAATCTATGTAAAATGAGGGTACTCAATCCAGTTCCTGACAACTGACATCCAGGTCACAGATCACCTGTACTGGGGACAGCTCTGGGCTCAGAGTATCCCCATGAGGCTTAGTGTGTGGCAAGACAAGCCAGAACAGAGAGACCCCAAACCTGTAACTAGAAAGAGGTCAGAAGCAAAAGTGGTGATGGAGAAGGGTCTCAAAACAAGCAACTGGTTTGGGGGATTCACAGGAGGCAAAAGGAAGATCTGGGAGGGGAAAAGCTGGGGCTTGGTCACAGGACATGGGAAGACCAATCACCTGTCATTGAAATGAGCCATATTACATCCTCTCAAGAATTTGTGGTGATTTGAATGAACAAATACACATACATACTTAAAATAATATATGGGATAAAAACTCTAATTTAGAAATAAGATTAGATATCTAGTTTCACGTTTACCCCCTTGCAAGTTGTGTGACCTTAGGCCAGGGGTGGGCAAACTTTTTGACTCGAGGGCCACAATGGGTTCTTAAACTGGACCGGAGGGCCAGAACAAAAGCATGGATGCAGTGTTTGTGTGATCTAATATAAATTCAAAGTAAACATCATTACATAAAAGGATACGGTCTTTTTTTTTTTTTAGTTTTATTCATTTCAAACAGGCCGGATCCGGCCCACGGGCCGTAGTTTGCCCACGGCTGCCTTAGGCAAATCACTCAGTGTATTTCGGCAGCTCTAAATGAAGACAATACCTGTCATACCTGTTGCACAAGATTGTAAGGACCTGATGAAAGGACACGTGTGGAAGCAGCTCATGAAGACCTGACTAAGTGCTCTAGAACTGTGACACAGACTGCTCCTCTGTTGTACCCCTAAGGGAAGCTCTTTCGCTATGGAGGGAGGTGGGGAAGCACCTGGGCTCAGAAACTATCAGAATCTATGCAGCTTTTAAAAGCCCCCTCCTGCCAGATTCTAATGTCCTGTTGCCTCACCCACGCCCACAAACACATTGAGAATCATGCCTCTAGTCTGACAGCATTTTCAATTATTCCACTGTCAACAAGATATTTGATCACTGTATTGTAAGTTGAAACTGGAGGCCTAGAGACCACACGGCCCACAGATGTATTCTCTTTGGCCTACAGTGTGGCCTACATAGCGCACCCCCCGCAAATTACATATATTCTCTTCATTTTTTGACACTTAAAATTCAGGAAATGTCCATAAAAATTTAGTTTTCTACCTTCTCTTAAAAAATTCAAAGATCTAGCAACACTGAGTTCAAATTACCACAAGGCAACAATCACTACAGGGAGCATCAGAATCACAGGGAGAGACTATTAAAACAGTCTGCAGAACCCTAGCCCCCCAGAGTTTCTGATTCAGTAAGTCTGGGATGGGCTGAAAATCTGCATTTTTAACAAGTTTTCAGGTGATTCTGATGCTGCTGGTCCATGCTCCTGTTAAATAGAGATGCACACTATCATTTGTCATACTCTCCCCCACCTCCACCTCCTACTGTCAGTGACACAGTCTCTCTTGTCCTTTATCTTAGTTACTATGTTGTTTTTCTTACACATGCAAAGCCATTAAATGTGCCTGGTATCCTAGACATCTGAGTTAACCACCTCTGCTACTTGAGGGGAAGAACTGTGCCTTCCTTCTTCACCCCCTTTTCCCTCTCCTCCACCTCCATCTCAC
The DNA here is from genome assembly GCF_000412655.1 of Myotis brandtii. Lineage (NCBI taxonomy): Eukaryota > Metazoa > Chordata > Mammalia > Chiroptera > Vespertilionidae > Myotis > Myotis brandtii. The sequence goes on from NW_005369942.1 coordinate 7,214,385, forward strand.
TCCATCTCTCTTGTATATAAACACTCACCATCCCACACAGTATCTTATACTTAGCATCCAAATATGTTAGCTGACTTAAATCCCTGCATAAAGTCTGAACCCATCAAGGCCTGAGCTTGAAGGACAGCAAGACTTTTAAGCTAGGAGCTGCTGGTTTAATCCTTCTTCCCCTTGTCTCTTGGATCCAGATTAAGAGCAGGTCTATGCCGCCTTAAATATCAAGTGGGAGGCAAAGAAGAAGGCAGATCATTACACAGGGTCAGATATAAATTCTCCTGTGACCCCTTCTTCTATTTAGCTTCTCAGCCCCAGTACTTACCATCTAGGAATACTAACAAATGAGCAATCAACAAACTACCTTCACTAACTGGTTTTGTGATCACCAGTTTGAGGGCAGGGCACAGGCCTGGTTAATTCTAGGTCCCTTCTAACTTGCTTTTCAATGAGCCCATTAATGAAGGCTTGGAACAAATTCTGTACACATTTTGAAATCCACCCAAATGCAGGCCAGACTCTTTTCTCTAGTGTCCACCCCCACCCACGCATGCTCTGTCTTAGAGCCTTGGAGCTGAGCCATGGTTTGTGTAAAATAAACTCAAATTTAATTTCCACTGAGAGTTTAAGTGTTTCTCTTCTCAATAATGAAACATGGGCAGCTCATTCCAGAGACTCTGTAAAGGATTCTAGTCTTTAAAGCCAAAAAAGTTTATCCTTCTTTGATGGACTGACAGCAAATCAAAAGAGTTTGTTTTGCCAAAAGGAGTACCAAGGTAATTTGTGAAGGCCTGACTTCATCAAATTACATATTCTTGAAAGGTGACCAAAAAGGAAAAAACTTCTAAATTAACTGTTAAGAGACCAACCTGCACTGTCAAAAAGTGGCCTCAGAGCAGTATGACTATCACTTCAGTTTTATGGAAAAGGGCCCTGAGGTTTACAACAACCTCATCTGGATTATACAGCTTCAAAGACAGAGTCAAATCCACTTTCAAACCCACAAACCTCCCCATTACCAATTTATCTTCACCATCCACAGTTCTTGTACCAAGTGCATATCTTCCCTCTAAACTGCCTTTAAAAAATCGTAAGCACCCAGAGGCTGAAGATGACCCAAAACTCAAAACATAAAATAGAAACCCTCATGGTGATTGCTTCTTAAAACTAGGAGAGAAAAACTGAAAATTAGCACATAGCGAATAAAGCAAAGACATGCAAACCCCTTCTATAAGTGACAAATGACACCAAGGCCAAAATGGCTTTGCTTGAATGTAATAGCAAATCCCAAGAGAAAGCAATCCTTAGGAGAGTGGGAAGAAGCAGCAAACGTAAAAGAGCTTTAGGCGCCCTGACTGGTTTGGCTCAGTGGATAGAGCGTGGGCCTGCGGACTGAAAGGTCCCAGGTTCAATTCCAGTCAAAGGCATGTACCTTGGTTGTGGGCACATCCCCAGTTAGGTGTGTGCAGGAGGCGCTGATCGATGTTTCTCTCATTGATGTTTCTAACTCTCTATCCCTCTCCCTTAATCTCTGTAAAAACTCAATAAAATATGTTTTTTTTTTAAAAAGAGCTTTAGGCAAAAGTTATCAAAGCCCATCAAGCACTCTCCAAGGGGAGTGGTGGCTAGCTGTCCAATCCTTAATGAAGAGAGCTGCCTATCAATTTCAGGAAGCCCAAAAGCCATGAAGGGAAAGACCAACAGATTACCACATAAAAATTAAGCATTTCTATAAAGAAAAGGATGCCTTTAAAAAAGCAAAAGGTGAATGAATACACATGTCAGAAAAAGGGTTAACATTACTACTTCTATAAACATCCCTCCCCCAAAATGATCAAATGCGAGGCTGCGATGGCCCCTGCGAGGCTGCGACAGCCTCTGTGAGGCTGCGTGAGGCTGCGACGGCCCCTGCGAGGCTGTGACGCCTCCTGCAAGGCTGCGTGAGGCTGAGATGGCCCCTGCGAGGCTGCAATGCCCCCTGCGAGGATGTGTGAGGCTGCGACAGCCCCTGTGAGGCTGCAACGGCCCCTGGGAAGCCAGTGGAGCTGCGCCAGCCGCCCAGACGGCTTTGTCGACAGCCTGCAAACCAGCTCACAGCCCCACGCACAACTATCACCCGAAGGGCGAGAGGGGCGAGAGCAGCTGTAGTGTTGCTTTCTCCTCAGTTTTGGTAGCGAAATCCTCATTTTAAACATAAGAGGATACATTATTTTAAAAAGCCTTTACGTGGCTCCACACCACAGTGGGGGGGTAAGGGCAGAGGGTGGGGTGGGAACTGGGTGGAGGGGAGCTATGGGGGGGGGAACAACTGTAATAATCTGAACAATAAGGATTTATTTTTAAAAAAAATAATAATGTTACATACACCTTGGAACATAATCTGGCCATGTATAATAAAATAAGCATGCCCTCTGATCTTCAACCCCACTTGCGAGAATTTCATATTGAGGCATTTTAAGTAGTGGGAAAAACAAAAAATAATAATAAAAAAAAACTCAACATTTATCGATACAATGATTGTATAAATTCTAGATAACCAAATAAATATGGTGCAGTTATTTAAAAAAACAAAAATAACATTATTTGGGAGATATTAAAAGGCAGTGAGTGGCTAGCACTGTAGACTTGAGAGCCACACTGCCCAAGTTCAAACTGCTGCTTCACAGTCATTAGCTGTGTGACCCTTGGAAAGTTTATCACATCTCAGTTCCTTGTCCACCCAATGGGACTAAGAGTACCTACCTCATATGGTAGCTGTGGAGTAAATGAGATAAAGCATGGTGCCTGACATCTACCAGGTACTGGAATGATGTCCATGATATTGTTTTTTGGGAGTGGTGGTAAGAATGGGGAGAACTGTACACATTGTGCAGCACAGATCTATTTTAGTTAAAAGTATATATATATTTTAAAGCACACTGTGTATGTATGTGTGTGGTGATGAGTGGAAAGGAGGAAGTTTTAACTTTTTCTTTGTACATCTCTGTGTTCTTAGGCTTACTGCAAAGAACATGTATTACTTTTGTAAGAATAATCCAATAATTTTTTTGGAAGTGGGGTGGGTGAGGGTACTAGGGGGATACAAAATATATTTTTAAAATGTCTGTGAGGAAGTAGAATGAAAATTCAAAGAGAAAAAAGAATAATATAAAATTTCTGTAAAAATGGATGATGGTAAGTTTTCATTTCTCTGGGATTTAATTTCATGAAATGCATTTTTAAGTGGCATAACCCTTTTTATTTTAAAATATTCATATTTATATTACAACAGAAGTTATATCTTTTGCAACTAAACTTAGGACAAAAAAATTTCACATGCCGACTTAGAAATTATTTTAGAAAGGTATGTCAGCAAAAATGTATAAAGACCATTATCTTAACCCTTTCAGCTTACCCACTGAGATATGGTTATCCCCTATGGGTAAGAAGTCAGCAGCCAATTGGGGTAGTCCTGCTCCCATCTTCATAAGGAATACTTCTCTAATACTGATTTCATCTTTTGAGGGATCTCCTGGGGGCCCCTGATAAAATAGGTTTTGTTCCCAGAATGCCCTGAATGGGTCAGAATAGTACACCAATTAACTCAGCTCTAATGCTATTTGAAACCCAAGGCAATATATAATTCACAACCTGTCCTATTGCCATCTCAAATTATGTCCCACTACCGTATTCAATATAATCAGAAGTTCTAAAAGAAGATCAAATGATAACATAAAAATACTCTAAAAATTAAGAGCCAAAAAGATTGCCTCAATTTGATTATGAATCCCTCCCAACATGAATTAGCCAGAGAGAAATGAAAAGTTCAGAGATTAAATTATCTTGTTCTAAATTAGAGCCCAAAGTAATCAGTACCAACTTTTGTGTTAAAGTCCACAATTATTAATGTCCAACATTGAACTCTCTTGCTCTTGTGAATTAAAGTTCAAATAAGAGGTTTTGTCACTCCCTGGCAGTGAACTTAGCTCCTAAACTGAAGCTTCCCTTCCCCCAGAGGATCTATCTTTTAAGCTTATTCCAGGCCTCCCTTGGCATGGGCAGGCCCCTGTGAAACTTGTGGTATGAAGCAGCAGAGCCAAAAGCATGCTTTCTGTGTGTGGTGCTGGCTCCCATGAGAAAGGGTATAAGAAGAAAGTGGATTGCACGTGCCAAACTTACACATCAGGAAACTTGCTAGTAGCACTGGAATAAAGTATCAGTGTTATGTGAGTGGCACCTCCTCCATGCTTCAAGAAACATATGATGTGGGAAAGAAGTGTTTTCCCCTAAAATTGGGAAATATAACAGAATTACAAGAAACAGTCTCTCTTATTTGAGAAATATTTATTGAGCTCAAATTTCTGAATTAGATTTGCTGGGAGATTCCTAAGTGAATCAGAGCTGGATGCTGCCTAACCACCAACCACTAACATTTATAACATATCCATATATGTGAATGTGACATATTTTATTTTTTTTGTTATAGCAGTGCTTTACTTCTGGTACCACTTGTGTATTAGTATAGATTAGGCTTTGTTTCTACCAAACACCTCAGTGACTTAGAATAGCAAAGATGTATTTCTCATTCATACTGCCATATATGTTAGCCAAGGGCTCTTTTCTACTTTGTCCTGACTCTACGACCCTATCTGATGGGAACAGCCGCTATTTGAGACATTGCTGTTACTGTAGATTAAACATGGCCACAAATTCTGTCATTTTTCTCCCCAATTCTCATCAAGAGGTGGTGTTTATATCCCCTTCTCCTGAAACTGAGCTGGCCCTGTGACTGCTTTAACCAACAGAATGTGTTATTTCCCTGCCCAAGACCTACAAACAACCTGGAAGCTTTTGCTCTTGCATTTTTGAGGGTCCTTAGCCACCATGTAAGAAACCAGGCTGCTCTGCTGGAGAAGCCAATGTGAAGTGAGGCCCTGGAATAACACTGGGAAGGAGAAAGACTTGGCCATTCTAGCATCCCAGTTCTCCAGCCCCGACAATACCTGGCTGGAACCACATGAGAGACCCCAAGCAAAATTAGGCAACTGTCCATGAACCCATTCAACTTGGGTTTTTTAAACCATCTGAGATAATAAAATAGTTACTGGTGGGGTTTTTAATTATTATTAATCCTCACTGAGGATATTTTCCCCATTGATTTTCAGAGTGGAAGAAAGGGAGAGAAATATAGAGAAAGAAACATCGATGTGAGAGAGACACATCAATTGGTTGCCTGCCCCAACCTGGGCCAGGGATCGAGCCTATAATGGAGTACTATATGCCCACAACCAGAATCAAACCTGAAACTCTTCAGTCTGAGCCAAACCAGCTAGGGCAAATAGTTATTATTTTAAGTTATTAAATTTGGGGTGGTTTGTTATACAGCAATAGATAACTAAAACATTACATCACTGTGTCAAAGGAAAGAGACCTTCTGAGAAATTGTACATGGGTTCTTAAAGCTTTTGCTTGGAAATGTCAAAGATCACTTCTACTTCATAGGCCATGCCTAGTTCAAAGGAGTAGGAAAGTGCAAATCCAGGGAGGCATGCACATAAGGAGGAAAAGGAGAGTGGAAGAGTCAGAAAAGAAATGAGGCAAAAGGAGAAATTTTAAGACCAAAAGGAGAGTTTCAAGAACAGAATAGTCAAGAAAAGCATAAAATAAAAGGCCAAAATTGGTATGGGCAAGGTGTTCATAGAAATGCAAAGAAAGAGATCAGTGTGGGCTCAGACATGGGACAGAGGTAGTATTAGAGAAGGAACTGGAAGGTAGCAGAATTTGGATGGTTGGAGAGAGAAGGGTACTTTCAATGAGGAAATAGCATGAGTAAATTCTTGAATGGGGAATGAACTTAGCAATGGGGAGGGGGTATAAGATTAGGTATTGTAAAGGGGAATATATCACTGAAATAAAGGGTGTGTCAGGTGTAACAAAAAAAGTGGATTAGGTTTGCTGTGGAAGGGGAGGGCAGAGAAACGGTTTGTGGTTTAATGGAGGCCCGTGAGTGCCAGCTGAGAGTTCTGAGTTCTTTCCTTTAAATAGTTGAGCATCACTGGAGATAGGTGCCAGAGTAAAGGAAACCAACATACAAGACTAGTTCTTTCATGTGGGAATGAAGGAGGGGAAGACGGAGTAAGCCACTGGTTGGACAATTACTGCAGCATTCAACGCAGGAATATCCTATTGGGAGAGATCATTACCTAGAAGAGAAAAAGTTAAAAGTCTCTCCCAGGCTAGATCAGGAGGCTTAGAATGAGAATAAGTTAGTCAGAGGACTAAAAAAATAAGAGGAAGGGCTTCAAGTGTGGAGAAGCTGAGATAATTATCAAGGGTATAAAAGAAAACATCTAATTTTTTTTTTTTAAATCCTCACCTGAGAATATATTTCCCATTGATTTTCTGAGAGGGAAGGA
>NW_005369942.1:7220852-7221851 GCF_000412655.1 Myotis brandtii
GGAGAGGGGGCAGGGGGAGGGGGATGAGAGAGACATCTCTCTCATTAATTGGTTGCCTCCCCCACACGCCACTATCTGAACAGGAGATGGAGCCTGAAACCCAAGTATGTTGCCCTTGATGGGGAATGGAACCCAAGGCCCTTTGGTGCTCTCACTACTGAACACACCAGCCAGGATACAAATATTTAAATTTTTACCTCCCATGGCAGATGATGTTTGTTACCTACCCTACATTCCCCACCCTACTTACTTCCTTGAGAACAGAACAATACTGCTTAATTCCTCTCTTTCCTCCAAACCAATCAAGGAAAATAAACCTACAAACTCGTAATTGAGCTCCAAATCCTGTTTGCTCTAAGCCAGTGGTTCTCAACCAGTACCATCTGTAGGGAGTGTGTGTGGGGTGAAGGGGAAGTAGGGCTTTTTGTTTTTGTTTTTCCTGTGTCACAATACCGCGAGTACATTACTGGCATTTAGTGGGAAGGGACCCATGATGCTAAAGGTCTGGCAATGCCCGCCACGGTCCTTCGTAAGAAGTGCCAAACGCCAGGTGAACACTGACCCACCATGGTAGCCCCAACGAAAATAATCTTATGGTTGGGGGTCACCACAACATGAGAAACTGTATTAAAGGGTCGCGGCATTAGGAAGGTTGAGAACCACTGGTTTAGATTATAGGGCCACTGACTTATTCCCAATTAAACCCTGTTCACTCTGCCTCAGGAAAATACCTCTAAAACAGGGATCAGCAAACTATGGCCTGTGGGCTGTTTTTACACTTCCAAGGAAGAAGGGGGGGGGGGGGAGGTTTTTACATTTTTAAATTATTGAAAAAAGCCAATAGACTATTTCCTGATACCCCAAATTATATTGAATTAAAATTTCAGTATCCACAAATAAAGTTTTATTGGACCCCGGATATGCTGGTTCATATATATATATATTAGAGGCCTGGTGCACAAAAATTTGTGCACTGGGGGGGGGGGGAGGAACCCAGCT
>NW_005369942.1:7223653-7224465 GCF_000412655.1 Myotis brandtii
CTGATCCCGGTGCTGGGAGGCATATTACCCTTTTACTATATAGGATAGAGGCCTGGGGGCCAGCTGGTTTGCCCTGAAGGGTGTCCTGGATCAGGGTGGGGGTCCCGCTTGGGTGCCTGGCCAGCCTGGATGAGGGGATGATGGCTGTTTGCAGCTGGTCACACCCCCTTCAGGGTGGGGGTCCCCACTGGAGTGCCTGGCCAGCCTGGGTGAGGGGCTGAGGGCCGTTTTCAGGCTGGCCAAGCCCGTCGGCGACGGAAGCTCCCAGCCTCTCCTTTTTTTCTTTTTTATTCTGGGATTTATTTATCTTCTATAATTACAACTTTGTTGCCTTCAGTGGAGCTGAGAGCCAGCTCCTGCTCACTCCAGCTCCGTGGCCATGGGCGGGCAGGTATCTGGGGTTTATTTACCTTCTATAATTGCAACTTTGTTGCTTATGAGTGGAGCTGAGAGCCAGTGGCAGGCTGGCTTCCTCCATCACTGGAGCAAGCAAGCCTCCTGCTCACTTCAGCTCCATGGCTGCCTGTCCTTTGCCCTGTCATTACCTTCAGTGTCTCCTCCAAAACGCAGTATGAGGTCCAGGCCTCATTTTCCAAGACTCTGCTCCTCTTCACTACCTAAAACCAGAATGAACCGCCTGCTGTTTCTCTAACTCCGGTCACACGTCCCCACTGCTTGCCCAGGTCTCTCCTCCATCCCGTGGGTTCCTCAGCTTCAACGAAAACTGCGGCTCCCCCCTCTATACACCTTCGCACTTGCAGTGCACAGCGCTTAGTAGTGGGGAGTGGGGAGTGGGGTGTGGGGTGTGAGGT
>NW_005369942.1:7224527-7224850 GCF_000412655.1 Myotis brandtii
AACACAAAGAAAACTGACCAGGGCCGGGGAGACAGCACGTCCACCAACCGAGTTCGCAAGAGTTGAGGGGCCGATAACGAGGCTTCAGAGGTGACATTTAGGCCCGAACTCTAAGGACTCGAGAGAATAAAACGCTAGAAGGGCCACTTCATCTTACGCACTTCTCTGCCACCTCACGTGTCATGTAAGGAATAACGACACCTTTAGCCTAAAACCCGAGAGAAAGTTCTACAGCAGCGCCCTTGACCAAAACCACCAGGGAGTAACGGCGCGGGGCCAGTGTGCAGCGCCCGGAGTTTCCAGGCGCCAAACCGCCCCGGTGC
>NW_005369942.1:7226013-7250000 GCF_000412655.1 Myotis brandtii
AAGCGCGACTTCAGCTTGGAGCAGCTGCGCCAATACGACGGGTCCCGCACCCCGCGCATCCTGCTCGCGGTCAATGGGAAAGTCTTCGACGTGACCAAAGGCAGCAAGTTCTACGGCCCTGGTAAGGAGGAGCCGGAAGGGCCGGGGAGGACCCCCTGCACCTCAAGCGCTACCCGCTTTTGAAGGGGAGGCCCCCGGGCCCCGGGTCAGCTGGCACTGCCTAGCTTGTCCCCTGAAGTCGGGGGCCCAGTGTGGCCCCAGGAAGCAGCTCTCAGCTTTCCTCGTAATCCCATCTCTTTTCTACTCCCAGCCTTTTCTGGGGCTGAATTTGTCGAAATCCTTTCCGTTGTCGCCAGGCACGCCTGGCCCCTCAAGCTCTCCGGAGCTGTCTGACTCCTGGGATGGGTGGGGGCAGCGGGCAGGGGGTGTTTGTAAAGGAGGGACCTAGCATTCTAGGCCCCGAAATTCACAGCTTCTCTCTCTTTATACTCGTTTTGCCGCTGACCTCCCTTTCCCCACCACTACTCTCCATAAGGCCACGTTTTAGTACACGTAGTTCCAAGTCCCAACCCTGTAGTCTGAAATCTGGGCATATAAGCAACACCTCAGACTTTTTTTAAAAACCAGTGTTTGTATAGAGATGCTTTCCAAGATTAACAATGTATGTGGGATGAGGACAGACCAGAATGAAGATCTTAAGAAAGACTAACAAGGGTATTCGCCCAGAGTTTTGGGGGTGGAGCTCATCCACCCAGCAGGCATGTCAGTCTGATATGTTCTGTCTCTGTCTCTCTCTCTCTCTCTCTCTCTCTCTCTCTCTCTCTCTCTCTCCTCTTTCTCTTTTTTCTTTTTTTGTAGTACGAAAGCAAGTATTCAGATACACGTTGATAATGACTTACTGTGTTTTCACAGAGGAGAAAAAAACGTTAAAAAGCTACAAATTCATTATCCCTCATGCACCAGTCCTGCAAGTTAAACATATTTAGAACTTTGCTTGCAGAGAACCGTGTGTGTAGGGTAGTTGGTGTAGAAACCCTTCTTTTAGTGTGTAGTTATAGCTTACACTTCAGATTATGCCAATAAGTTTCAGTTGGATCCTGTTGGTGTACCATGAAATTGAGCAACATTGTACATCCTGGCTGTGTGGTAATTAATTCTAAACTTCATAAAAAGTGACAATAAAAGTTTAGTAAGGAAATTAGAGACCTAGTGAGTTGAAAAAGAGCACATCCAAGCCTTGTAGTCAAGGAGGTTGGCAAGTCTTAAAGACTAGTTGGTTTCCTATTTGATTCAGTCTGTTGGTGCATGGGATTTATTGACACCTGCTAATATATACTTATGATTTCAGTACCTCGTGGCTGGAAAAGAAGTGTTTTGATGTGTTTTTTAGTTAATAGAATAGAGGTAAGAAATTGGAGATTTTCTGTATCAAACTATTTCTTGGTTGCTTGTTTTTGTGTGTATGTCTACATTCAGCCATACTAAGTCACAGATAGCTTGTCAAGTATTTGCTTCTAGTTCTATGAATATGAAAAACAGCTGAAATGGTTAGTACTTTTTGTTATTTACTTAAGAGCATGTGAGACAAGAAAATAGGGCCAAAGTACAGTATTTAGATGCACAGACCAAATTAAATAGTCCTTAATTTTTTATTTTATTTTTTTAGTGAAGATTTACACCGTATTTTGTACCTAAAGTTTTTTCCCCATTGATATTAAAATGTGTGTTCAGTGGTTAGAAATTGTGTTCAGGTTTAGATTTTTAATATGGAGCTTACCAAACTAAAAGATCTGCCTTTGTAGCCCCTGTCTAAACTGACAGTGAAGCAAATTTTAGTGCAAATAAGCATATTTATCCTCACACATTATGCCTTGCCACTATCTGAAAATAGCTAAGAGGGACAGTCATAGACACAGTTTGGCAGCCTCCAGCGGCAAATGTTCTGCAACAGAAATTAAAAATTAAGATAAGAGTTATAGGTGTGATGTAGATAGCTTTTGTGTGGCTTGAGCAGTGAGGGGACTCCTCAGATAACAACCTGGAAGTCAGTTTTAGGTTAGCTTCCACCAATTCCCAGCCTAAGAATGATAGACATTTTATTCCAGGTATTTATCAACAACCTAATAGAGATATTTGGAATATTTTATTATTGAAAGGAACCTTAAAGGTAGCTGGCTCATCTTATGGGCTTGGAATATGTAAAAGATGTGGCACTTTGCAAAAATTTTGGAGCCAAATTTCTATGTAACAGATACAAGTTCTGTTTTGTTTTAAATTTTTATTTTCATCCTCAAATCAATTAAGCAGTTTTGTAGCAGAATAATTCAGAAGCACTAATCCTTATCTGAGAATCTTAATAGCTTAAAAGAATGAGCTAAAGGTGCCAGAAAGCCTAGTTTTTATGCCATACCTAGGCAATATCTACTTCCATTTTATAATAATGGTTTTAGAGTTAAAGAATGTTTTCTGAGTTTTCTTTTTTCTATGTTGAGGATACATTTTTGGTCATTTTTAAAGTTCAGATTCTTTTTAAATTAAATATTGACAATTTAGTGGATATGCTCATGTTGGCAAACAGTTGGCATTAACTACATTTGTCAATATTAAACTTAGTAACAGTTCAAGCACTTGGCCAGCATGTGAAGAAAGTGGTCATGTGAGAAAATGAAATGTGGGAGAAGAAAGAAAACCAGATTTGTTAAGCACCTACTATATCAGATCCGTTAATTTGTCATCTGCACAGTGCCTCAGAGGGGTTAGTAGGTTTTCCTGTCCTTCAGAAGTCTGAGGTTTCAGTACTTTGGGTAAATTTGCTAGGCTCACACAGACATGGTATTGAAATCCAGATATATTTCACCACAAAGGCTATCTACACTATTTTAGGTAAACTGCTTTTTGGAATAAACTTGTAGAGAATCTATCTTACTGCTGTTTTTTTATACCCTCTCCTAGTTCTCATAAGCATTTAAAGCCTCAAAGAAACACACTTTCATGGCTTTATGTTGCACTGTCCAATATGATAGCCACAAGGCACATGTGGCTTTTAAAAATTAATTAGATTAAATGCAATTTTGAATTGAGTTCCTCACTCACACTAGCCACATTTCAGGTGCTCAGTAGCCACAGGGCTATCATATTGAAGAGTGAAATCCATAAGGTATTTCCATCTCTGAAGATATTCTCATTTTACAAATGTGGAAATAAACTCCAAGAAGTTTTGCCCACATACCTAGTAAATGGCAAAGCTAGAAATCAAATCCAGTGAACTGGCTTCACAAGCCATCCTCTCCCATTGTATCACAACATAATTGCACAGGTTTCCAGAGTCAGTAGATTAGGAGGATTTTCAAACAGTATAATTTTAAATAATTTAATATTACTGCAATGGAACTCTTCTAAAAACAACGTTTTTATTTTTTAGGATGGCAAGAGGTTTTACAATTTACCTTACTAATTGTTTATCCCACATTTCTGAAATGTAGGTATATTGCTTCCCCCTTATTCCATGTAGAGTATTTTGATATATACCAACACTGTATTTTCTTCAACTTAACTTTTAAATTACACTGTGAAAAAAAAATAAGTCGTACATAAGAAGTACCCAGTGAAATGTCTAATATTTGGGAGGTTGGAGAAAAGAACACATGTGCCTTTTAAGTGGGTTTTTTGTTTGGTTGGTTGGTTGGTTGGTTAGTGTTTTGTTTTGTTTTTTTGAGCTTTATCTTCAACATGTTCACTTACAGACAGGCCCAACCTGACCTACTCCTTCATAGATGTGCTAATTGACACTACCTAGCACTCATCCCAGCTTCTTGCTTCGAAGCCAACTGGGTCTGTTAAGGCTTAAAGTCCATTCACATCCATTATCTACCTGTAAGGTAATAGGATCAGCTTAGTTTTCTGATGAATTTTAATAGTCTGCGCAAATGTATACGTACTAGTTTTTTTCTACAGTGCCTATTTGGTTGGCACCCCTGAGGGAATTGTATTTATATTAAATACTATTGCAAAGTATAAAAGGATAGCTTAAAGCATGTATGAGGGCAGAAGATGCTATTAGAGCTGGAAGAGTCGATTTAGTAACATCTGGAGGTAGCCATTCACATTCTTTTAGTAGTTCTTTCAGTCTATGACATAGCCCACTCCAGCCCCCACCCCATACCCATGATAGACATCACTAAATAACTGCTGTACTCTTAGAACCTGCATCCTGTCTCAAGATTTTTAATACAGGATTTCAGCTCCATTTTTAAATACTAAGGAGTTGCCTGTACATTACAGTGCTACCTACTTACTAGTTCTCAGATTTGACTTCAGCCTTGATTTGATTGGTATTACCTCATTGTTTCTTTTTACATCCTTTTACTTTCAACCAATCTGTGTTATGTTTTATTTTTCAGTTACAAATAACCAATAGCTGGATTTTTTTTTCACTGAATCTATTATCAACACTATGTCTCTCTTTTTTTTAACACTACGTCTCTTAATAGCTTAGTTTAATCACTATTTGTTTAGTCATTACTAGTTATTTAGATTTATTTTTGCCATTTTATTTACTTGTTTCTCTTTGTCATACTTTTCTTTGCCTCTTTTTTCCACCTTTTGCCCTTCTCAGATCAATTTTAAAAAATTATTTCACTTTTTCTCCTCTACTGATTTGGATGCATTCTATTTCTGTTCTTTGGTGATTTCCTTAAGTTTTTGCTAGAGACACTATTCTTCTGAACAAGATAAGAATTTTAGCCGAACATTTTTATGTGAATTAGGAAAAAAACCTCTCTCTTTAAGACACTTAAGTGGCATTTGACAGAATATTTCTTAATAAATATACAAAACTACCATGTATACAAATGAAGTTGTGTAGTACACAGGCATATGCAATGGCCCTGGTTAGAAAGTTTTAACTCTGATCTCTCCCCAAGCCTATTTTCTTTTTTAATGTTTGTTGTTGTTTTTATTGATTTCAGTGGAAGGGAGAGGGAGAGAGATAGAAACATCAAGGATGAGAGAGAATCATTGATAGGCTGCCTCCTGCATGTCCTATACTGGGGATCAACAATTCGGGCCATGTGCCCTGACCGGGAATCGAACAGTGACCTCCTGGTTCATATGTCAATGCTTAACCACTGAGCCATGCTGGTCGGGCTCAGTGTTACTGATATTAGACTCTTAGTTCCACTGTATTTTTTTAAACTTCACCTCCAAAATGTTTAAATTACTATTGCCTTTTTTCAATAGTCAATGTAGTTATTTTCTTTATTCACTGCTGTTTATTGCATCTTATTTCTTCAGGGTTCAGTTTTCATTTTAATGAAGTACGTCCTATAGTTATTTCATTGCTAGGAAAAAAAAAATCTGTTTCTATCTTCCCTCACTCTGGAATGATAGTATAATTGTAGATTATTATTGTACCTAAAATCTTAAGTGGTATTATGCCACTGTCTTCTGCTTCTCTTTAAGTCTACTTTTGTTTTGTTTTTCATTGCTTTAATATGTTTTTTCTCTTTGGTTGTATAGCAGGTCCTCAAAAAACTATTTTGTTCAACTTTGTTTTGTTAAGACGTTGATGAGAAAAAAACTTGTTTGTGGAGTTTATGTATTCTCCCCATGTCTGCAAGGGTTTTCTCTAGCGACTCTTGGTTTCCTCCTACATCCCAAAGATGTGCACGTTAGATGAATTGGGGTGTCTACATTGTGCTGGTCTGAGTGAGTGTGGGTGTGAGTGGTCCTGTGATTAATTGGGGACAAATCCAGGGTGGGTCTCTTGCATAAGATCTGAGCTGCTGGCATAAGATCTGGCCAGCCTCATCCCTGAACTGGAAAACTTGGGTTGAAAAGAATTCTCTTGTTTTTATTCATCTTTCTTAAATTCCATATAGCTCATATTTATTTCAGTGTTTAATATTACAAGTGGTTTGAGTCTTTATTTAGAATTTCGGTGATGTTTTCTTGACCAGAAATAGGTCATAGGAACTTAACTCTTCCTTATTTCAGTTAACTTATGATAAAATTGGGTTTTTTTGTACATCATTTCACTTAGAGTCACAGTTTCCAAGAACCTATCAACGACATTAAGTGAGAACTTGCTATAGTTGAGACATTTTCCCCTTTGTGTTGTTGTGTGTTTTTTTTAATTGATTTTAGAGAGGGGAAAGGGAGGGGGAAAGGAGAGAAACAGGGAGACAGAGAAAGAGAAACATCGATTTGTTGTTCCAGTTATGTATGTATTCGTTGGTTGATTCTTGTGTTTTGCCCTGAGGGGGCATCAACCAACTGAGCTACAAGGCCTCCTTTTTGTTTTTGGAGTTCTCCTTCACTAGGATTTGTCCAGGCAGCAATTTTTTTTTTCCAGACTTTACTAAAAATCAGAAGATGTGTACCTTTCATTTATTTTAGAAAATGTGAACCCATTATTTTTTCAATTATTGCTTCTCCCATTCTCTTTAGTCCTTCCTCTGGAGCTCAGATACACATTATCTTTTCGTTCTTTCCATCATGTCGGTTAATCTTTCCTTATGATCTATCTCTTAATTTCTTAATAACGTTAAGCAAACATACTATTGTTCTTTAAACTGCTTCTATTATTCTTTGGATGCCAGTTCTCACATCTGTTAAATGTACTCACTCCTCCATGGTGTTCCTTCATGTAGTTTATAATTTTCATTGCAAATTTACCCTCAGCAATCAGTATATTTTTGTTTCTTGGGGTATTTTCTGTGATGTTCCATGAGCCCTGGGTTGTGGAAGTCTAACTGTAGAGTGATTTGAGGTATGTTTCAAAATAAGGCCTAGTGGAAAACAAAACAGTATTTTTTATTAGGTAATATATGCTCAAGACAGAACATTTAAAAGGTATATAGTGAAAAAATAAGTCTCCTTCCCACAACCCCACCCACCATATTCCGCTCCCTAGAAGTGAGGAACCAGTCTGAGTATTGTTCTAGAGCAGTGATGGCAAACCTTTTGAGCTCGGCGTGTCAGCATTTTGAAAAACCCTAACTTAACTCTGGTGCTGTGTCACATATAGAAATTTTTTGATATTTGCAACCATAGTAAAACAAAGACTTATATTTTTGATATTTATTTTATATATTTAAATGCCATTTAACAAAGAAAAATCAACCAAAAAAATGAGTTCACATGTCACCTCTGACACGCATGTCATAGGTTCGCCATCACTGTTCTAGAGTGTTCTCTGCAAGTGCAAGCATGTGGATTTGCACTTCCCCACACTAATTGTAGCATACTATACAAACCTTTAACAATATTTTAATATTTTGACAGCCTTTTATATCAGTATAAAGAGAGCCATCTCATTATTTTAAATATATGCATAATGAATATATTGTAACTTAACAGTCTACTATTTTTTTTAATGTTTTTCTTTAAATATCTTTATTGCTTTCAGAGAGGGAGAGAGAGAGAGAGAAACATCAATGATGAGAAACTCATGGATCGGCTGCCTCCTGCACGCCCCCACTGGGGATCAAGCCTGCCACTTGGACATGTGCCCCAACTGGGAATCGACCGTGACCTCCTGGTTCATAGGTTGATATTCAGCTGCTGAGCCATGCTGGTTGGGCTTAACAGTCTACTATTAGTGAACATTCAAATTGTTTTTAATCTCGTTATTGCATGGTGCTGCTATAAATGTTCCTGTACTGTCGTTTTATCCATGTGAGTAAAATTATAATTATCTATAAAACCAATTCCTAGAAGTAAGATTACTGATTTTTAAGGTATGGGCATTGCTAATTGGGTACTTATTTCTAAATTGCTCTACAGATAAGTTGGCCCAATGTAGACTTCCATGAAAATGCCTATTTTTCACCTCTTTGTAAAAAATGTAAGGGAGAGGGAAAGAGAGATAGAAACATCAATGATGAGAATCATTGATTGGCTGCCTCCTGCATGCCCCCTGGGGCTTGAGCCCATAATCCAGACATGGGCCTTTGACTGGAATCCGAATCAAAGCTGGGACCCTTCAGTCATATGGTAAACTTTTCAGACAATGAATTTCTTACATTCTTTATGGTACAGTGCTTTCTATCATCCAAAGTAATGATCATAAATGTTTAGATTTTTGTCCATTTAAAATTCTTTAAAAGGTACAAATGCTTTTCTGACTCACAACCTTTAATTTCCTAAATATTTCCAATGTGAATGTGGGTATAATCCTTATTCTGCTAATTTAAAAATCAAGGAATTCCAGTTTTTTCTACTGGTTTACTTCTCATTAGAAAATACTTTATTCAGTTAACTGGATGGGAGCTTTCTTACTGACCACTCTGTTGTTCAGTTAAGCCAGTAATTCTGGTTTTAAAATTATTTTCTCTAAATTACCTCTGTCCTGTATGGATAATTTTCAGTCTCAGGAAAGGTATTGTTTTTTAATTACATATTTTGGAAATCATATTTATTAGTATGTAATTCTTAAAACAACATTTTAAACAGAAAAGTCTGCAACCTAACATAAAGATGGAAAACTCTTGAAAGATTCTTTTAGAATTAAATTTTTCAATAGCCAGACCTTGCCAATTATATGAAGTAAAAATTTCTTCTCCATTCCCCAAAAATATTGCCACTGTTAAGTGTTTGGTCTGTATTCTTCCTGGTGTTTTTCATGCATATATAGAGTTTAAAGTGTGCATACATGTATATTCTTTAATCGAGTGAATCATAATCCTATATAATAAAAGCCTAATATGCAAATTGACTGAACGGCAGAACAACCAGTCGCTATGACACGCACTGACCACTAGGGGGCAGACACTCAACACAGGAGCTGCCCGCAGGCCCCAGGCCAGCCAAGGTGGGTGCCAGCGGGGGGGCCCCCCAATCGCCCTGCTGGTTGCCCGCAGAGGGGGCGGGGCCAGCAAGAATCGCCCTACAGATTGGCCCTGATCTCAGGCCAGGCCTAGGGACCCTACCCATGTACAATTTCATGCATTGGGCCTCTACTCCTATATAATAAAGAGCTGATATGCTAATTAGACCGAACAGCGGAGCGACCTTCTGGAGGACCGTCCGGATGACCCTCCAGACAAGGCCAGGACTGCGAAGGCCAAGGCAGCTGGGGCTGCGAGGTCTGGCCAAGGCAGCCGCGGCTGCGAGGGCTGAACCCCTTGCACAAATTTTGTGCATCGGGCCTCTTGTATATATACTAGTAGCTCATCGCGTGATATCGTGCGCAGTAGGCCACCCGACACTTCCGCAGGAGCTGGCAGGAACCCCAGCAGAAACAAGCCGCCGGCGCCCACGGGAGGCAGGAGGGAGCCGCGCTGCTTCCGCAGGAGGTGGGCCCGCCGTTTCCTCTCTGGGCCTGCACTGGGACGCAGAGGCTGCGGGCCAGCCCCCTGTCCCTGTCCACCCCGGCGACTCACCAGCCCTGCCTCTGTCTCCAGCTCCGCTCTGGGCCTCACCTGCGTGTACAACCTCTTGTCTGGTTGTGACCCATTATGGCATCCTGGCCTAATTTGCATATTTCCTCTTTATATATGTAGATATTTACATATGTCTGTATGTTCTTCTGAATTTCGTTTTTCAGTTAATATATCATAGACTTCTATGTCTGTACATATAGTTACCTCATTCTCTTTGGTAGCTGTATATTACTCCATTAAATTAACATACTAATATTTAACCAATTTCTTGATATAGAAAATTATGTTGTTTCAGTTTTATTAGTATGTGTTTTAAATAACTGAAGTTTCTCCTTTTTTTTTTAATCTATACTTAGGTGTAGATTTTGCTTACCATAAGTGAATCTGTGTTGTAAAGGGTCAAAAGCTAGTTTCTCCTTATTTGGAATTGCAACTAATTCATTTGGAAGAAAGGTATCATGTTCCTACTTCATGTCAGGCACTGTGCTAGGCATTGAGGATACAGGGATGAGTAAGATAGTTTTTGCTCTCAAGGACAAACTTTGGGAATGGCTCACTCTGTCAGCATATAAATCATGCCATTCCTCCTCAGAGAGGGTGGTTTCTAACTCCTTGGACAAATGCTAATAATTTTGTGTCAATGAGAAGAATTGTTCTTTATAAAGCCACTGTTTCCAAAAGTCATGGTAAATGAAAACCATTATTTTCTTTAATAACTTTTCATAGTTTATATAGATAATAATGAGTATATTATGGTAATTGGGTGGTATTTATTTTGAAAACAGGCCATTTCTGATCAGACCATTTATTCAGCAAAGAGTTGTTGAACATCACACATGGGCTGGGCACTTAAGTAGTCAGTGAGGATACAAAGATGATTCAGTCTCCGTCCTCATAGAGTTTCAACCTATATTGGGTAGGAGAAAAAAAATGTTTTAGATCCACAGTCACTGAGTCTTTACATAGTACTTATCCAGTAGATGTTCTGTCAATTATTTTTAGATGCCACAATTAATTAATAGCAATCAGTAAAGCATCATTTGGAAGCCAACTAGCTTCCAAACCTAATTGCTGAAATAATCTATTCTCCCCCTAGCACAGCACTGTTTTCATCAGTGAATACAAGTTTTGGGGTATATGAAATAATTTAAATTTAAGGTTTAAATTTTCAGTGAAAGGCTTTACTTTGGTCATAAGGAAGATTCTAAGAAATTTCTTCTCATCCTATCTAGTATCTGTGCATGTTTTGAAATTAAGGCTGTTACCAAATATGAGTCATTATGAAGTTTCTTTTGACTTTTTCCTTTCAGACACTTTGTTAGGCTATCTAAATATAATTTCTTTTTCCCCCCGCAGCGGGTCCATATGGAATATTTGCTGGTAGGGATGCCTCCAGAGGACTGGCGACATTTTGCCTAGATAAAGATGCACTTAAAGATGAATATGATGATCTGTCAGATTTGAATGCTGTACAAATGGAAAGTGTCCGAGAATGGGAAATGCAGTTTAAAGGTACCTTTATTTTTTTGGGTTCTTTGGAAATACTCAGTCTTTGGCCAAAGAAAGTGAATGCTATTTCACATTCTTTAAGAGCCCAAGGATCCCATATGTTTTCATCACTATCATTATTTGATAGAGCAATGTGATTATTACATGTGATTTATAAAATCCATATTTAAAAATTGACTTGTTGCAAACTGTAAGTCTAACAAAAATTGTAATACCTTGAGTAGTATAAGGCTTGTTTATTAAGGCATAGTTTTAAAAAATATATAGGCGTATATTTAAAACTGAACTGATCATTAATGTTATAGAATAATTATAATTTATTCTAAATGATTTTTTTTTAATCTTACCATCGAACTATATGGGGGAAATGTCATTTCTCTTTATTATACCCTCTCGACATCAGTTATTACCACCTACGTGACACTTTGGACCTATGTGACCTTTGGATCCCTTGGAACAGTTCTTCTAGCTTCTTGGCACTTGTACTGGTTCTACTGCATAAAGCAGTCCTATCTTATCCTCTTGGTTAGTGAGTTAATTCAATTAACATAGGTTCAAATTCCCAACCAAGAAATTACTGACCGTGTATCAACTTGGACATAGCAATGTTCTACATGAAACACCTGGTGACATAAAAACAAGTAATGTAGCCCTAGCTGGTTTGGTTCAGTGGATAGAGCATCGACTTGTGGACCGAAGGGTCCTGCGTTCAATTCCAGGCAAGGTCATGTACATCAGTTGCAGGCTCCTACTGGCCCTGGTCGGGGCAAGTGCAGGAGGCAACCAGTGGATATGTTTCCCTCACATCAGTGTTTCTCTCTGTCTTTCCCTCTCTTCCACTCTCTCTAAAATCAATGGAAAAATATCCTCGGGTGAGGATTTAAAAAACAAATAAACAAGTAATGTAACAGATCTAAGAGGAGAATTTGATAGAAAAAAGAATAGTACATTTTTATTTCATCTCAGTTCTATATAAACCCTAACATATTTATAGATTTTAAATAACTTGGAAATTCCCTACGTTGCCAATTTGTTTCTTTATATTTTGGGCTATTAAGATTTAAAGAACTATTCTGAAAGCCACAGTGCACAATAGAGTTAGACCAGTTTAAGACTACATGTCTCTCTGTAGGCCTAACCCAAGAGCCTGGGATAAGTAGCTCCAAGATGGGTTCTGGACATACATAAATATTTTTTTAAACTCTCTAAGTCAGTGGTTCTCAACCTTCTGGCCCTTTAAATACAGTTCCTCATGTTGTGACCCAACCGTAAAATTATTTTCGTTGCTACTTCATAACTGTAATGTTGCTACTGTTATGAATCGTAATGTAAATATCTGATATGCAGGATGGTCTTAGGCGACCCCTGTGAAAGGGTCGTTCGACTGCCAAAGGGGTCGCGACCCGCAGGTTGAGAACCGCTACTCTAAGTGATTCTGATACAGTGTCCTTGATTACGAAGTGGTAGTATGGAGCATTCCCCTGCAAAGCACAATTCCCAAGCTTTATAAGTTCCCTAATCCTTTTTTCTTTTATTCAAGCCTTACGTGAGTACAAAGACCAGCCAAGGTGAGCAGTAGGAAAAATTTAGCTTATTCCATATCATTCCAGAAGAGGCAAGTGCCTTCCGTGCTGTACAATGGAATAGTGAAACATTTTATTGCTACTGATTTTCTTTTGATGTCTTTCAGAAAAATATGATTATGTAGGCAGACTGCTAAAACCAGGAGAAGAACCTTCAGAATATACAGATGAAGAAGATACCAAGGATCACAATAAACAGGATTGAACTTTGTAAACAACTAAAGTCAGGGGCCTTCAGAACTGCGATTCTTACTCCCTTTCACAGAATGTCCAGCGTCTTTGGGTTTGGTTCACCTGCTGCAAAAAAACATTCAACAGATTGTGTACAAGCTAAATGAATCTCACTATGAAGTTTTGAAAACTAGACATTATTTATGCTGCCAAACTCATTTGTTACAGTTGTTTGTAATGTCAGTTGGGGCTTCATCATCCTGAAAAGGAGATAGGAATTATTTTTTTATAGAGCAAGAAAGTTACAAGGTTGCTTTTCTTATTTTTTAAAAAAATCAAAGACAACCAGATATGTATTTGCTACTTAAGTATACAAATCTCAAAAACAACAAGGGATTCCTATTTGCTGTGCTGTGCTTTTGTTTTGGTATTGAGGGAGGGAGGAGACCTGGGCAGGAGAAGGCGGGGTGCATATCAATTTGAGTAGTTTAGGCCAGCGGTCGCCAACCTTTCGGACCTCATGGACCACTGGTTGGCGACCGCTGCTCCAAAGATTTCCTTAAATCAGCGGTCGCCAACCTTTAGGACCTCACGGACCACCAGTTGGCCGCCGCTGGTTTAGGTTACTGAAACATGCAAATGTGAATTTCCAAACTTTTACTTTTGGGTTTTGTCAGGGAAAAGGGGAAAAAACAAAACACCTTTATTAGTAAGAAATCTTTGCATATTAGGAGACAGGATTTCAAGTGGATTTTAAGTTAAAGTAACCCCAACAGTAAGATCATTTGAAACTAGTTTTCATCCCTTCCCTTCACCTAGATCAAATCAATATTACTTGTGCCTTATTTCACTTACATAGACTTGAATTATTTTTAGGGAAAGCCCCTATGTGAATTCAGAAGTCACTACAAGCAGCATTGAGACCGAAGTTGGAATCTTCTGTTGACTGCAAAACCTTGATGTCATTCTGTGTATAGAGAATGTAAAAGGAATATTCAGTGTTACTGCCATATATGTTAATATACACAAACTTAATTAGCATTTTAATGGCCAAATGCGTTCCCCCATGCTTTTTTCAAAAAAATTGAAAACCAAATCAACAACTCTATCCCCCAACAGCTCCCTAATTTTAGGACTCTGACCCTCATAGCTCACTAGTGTGGGTGCATGGGGCTGAAGTATGGATGTCGTATGGGTGTGTCTTAATGTGTGAGAGCGCCTTGGGAGGGACTCTGCAGATATGTAAATACCA
Organism: Myotis brandtii; assembly: GCF_000412655.1. NCBI lineage: Eukaryota > Metazoa > Chordata > Mammalia > Chiroptera > Vespertilionidae > Myotis > Myotis brandtii. The sequence continues at coordinate 7,239,912 of NW_005369942.1, forward strand.
GTACTGTTTTAATAAAGCATGTAAAATAAACCAAAATAAGCGTGAATTGGACTTTATATGCTAACTGTAAGCCAGTGCATTATGTGGTAGTCAAGATTGTGCATTTGATTCAAGATGAGGAAAAGTCTTGGAAATGAAAAAGCAAAGATTGGTTAACCAAGTTGTACACATTGTACCACATTCACTGTAACTTTAGGAAGAAATTCCACTTTATGGAACACTCTCAAGAAATCTGAGATTATTCAGGTAAGAATTGATATATAAAAAATGTACATATTTTTACTTTATATTTTGATGCCAACTAATACTAGAAGTAACAGCACTCCGGGTGGTTGTTATTGGACACAAAACAATGAAGTGTATTATAACCATAGGTACTAAATGCTTCTCTTGTTTGAAAAAGCCCTTACATGTCAGTTACATGATTTCATCATGACTATTTGGTTTTTGGTTGGGGATAAATTACACCAAAAAAGACAAATTTTATTTTACGTCTTGAGTTAAAGAAAAGTCTTCTGTTGCATTATGAGTATGATATATGCAGAAGCCTTCAAAGAAAGGGGAACTTTAAATTGCAATAATAAGCTAAAGTATGTAAAATACAGCAGGTCCTCGAATAACATTGTTTTCATTATAAGGTTGAGGAGATGCTGTAGAAACTTAAGTGTTGTTTATATCAATTAGCCTATGGTAAAACTGGTTTCATTATATGTCATTTAAAGTTGCAGAACATATCAACAATGTTAAGTGAGGATTTACCGTACTACATTCTATCATATTCAATCTTGGAATGTTTTGTAGAAAATGATGGACTTCAGCCAAATCTAAGCTGAAGACTGGTTGTAAAGATGAAGAATGCTAGTAAATACTTTGTTTTTATGTAAAATATTTTCTAAACAAATTTGTTAAAGTATTTGTCCTCTGTATTAATATATATATAATATGAATATATATATGAATACACATATTCATATATATATATATGAATCATTTGAGCCTGAGTTCAGAAATAAATATACACTTGTGAATACAGAAACCATAAATATTCATGCAGTGAAAATTATATAGTATGTTAAGAAAAATGAGTAATTTTGTGTTTTGGACTCAAAATAAACTGTGTTCTACAGACAATTCTTCATTTTCAGTTGAGTGTTTCTAATTTTCAGGCAGTGTGTTGGGCAGGTGTTGAGTAAGGGGTCGGGAGCTGTGATGGTATTGTTGCTGTTGTTTTCCCCTTAGCCACTATTTCCCTAACTTGCCTGATTATTAGAACAACTTGGGATGCTAAAAATAGAAAACCTTGGATTCCAGTCTAAACCTACACCCACTGGGCTAGAATCGAAAGAGAACAGGTCTCAGACTCTTTTAAAGTACTGAGGGCAGTTCTTATGATAGGCTTGTTTGAGAAATACCACACTGATCTTTTCAAATTATATTGTCCATCTTTGACATCCACTTAAAAGAGAAATGGAACTTTTTCCTTGGATAATTTGGATTTGATTCCCTGTATTTCACTTTGTATCACTCCCAAAACTTCCTGAGTTAAAAATCAGTTTCACATAAAAATCTATATGATTGAAAATTAATTTTTGCTCAGATTTTTATTTTTTTAATCATTTTTTTTAAAATATATTTTATTGATTTTTTTTACAGAGAGGGAGAGGGATAGAGAGCTAGAAACATCGATGAGAGAGAAACATCGATCAGCTGCCTCCTGCACACCTCCTACTGGGGATATGCCCGCAACCAAGGTACATGCCCTTGACCGGAATGGAACCTGGGACCCTTCAGTCTGCAGGCCGACGCTCTATCCACTGAGCCAAACCGGTTAGGGCAGATTTTTATATTTTGATAGCATCTCCAAGTCAGCATAGGTTGCCAAGTTAAATCTATACTGTGTGTACTAGTCAGTAATTACTACTAGTAGTTTACTTCTACAAGGAAATAAACCCATTCAGATACAGGCAAATTTTTAAAAACGTGTGGGGGTTAAGGTTATGTTTTCCTCATAGTAATTATGGATGCTGTTATTTATTTAATTTATTTATTTATTTTTTTTTTTGCAGAGAGGGAGAGGGATAGAGTTAGAAACATCAATGAGAGAGAAACATTGATCAGCTGCCTCCTGCACACTCCCCACTGGGTATGTGCCTGCAACCAAGGTACATGCCCTTGACCGGAATCGAACCTGGGACCCTTGAGTCTGCAGGCCGACGCTCTATCCACTGAGCCAAACCGGTTAGGGCTCTAGATGCTGTTAAGTTGCTTTGAGCATAGTGGAAATAAGTCAATATTACAGTGATGGGTCTCTTTTGTCTAGTGAATTAAAAGCAAATGCTCATCGATAGCTTTTGTGTATGTTTCATAAAGATCAGGTATCAATTTGGTAGGTGATATTAATCACACAGATTATGATATATTTGTTGTGGCAAGAGAGTTCAATTAAAGACCACCAACCTTTCTTTACTTTTTTCAGAGAAGATTCATCCTCAGGCAGCGTCAGAAAAGCCTGTGTCTCCTCACCACACTCCTGTGTGAGACAGACCCTGCGCTTTGCATTTGTTCTACTATCACCCATGATGGAGCACATTTGGTTGCCTGTGATTACTCCATTCAAGAGAGTACTTGAAGTGCCATGAATACTGGTTTAATCCCAAGAGATTTTTCTATCTTGCTGTGTCTGCATAGGACCCAATTATACAAAATCATGAAGTTCAATGTAAGAAGACTGATAAATAATTGCATATTTCTTTTAAAAGCATGATTTTAATGGCTACTAGTACATAGTATTGTTCCCAAATAAAATTTTGAATGAAAATGCAGGAAATTCCATATAGGGCATGGTGTCAATTTAGCTTAAAGAAAACTGAGGTAAAGCAAAGTTTAAAAACTAAAATAACTGCTTTAGCCTAGTTATAAAAGTAATATGCTCAGTGTACAGAAAAGGATTATGAAAATAAGAATTTACCCAAAATCAAGAGTTAAGCGAAGTTAACCTTTTCCTACATCTCTCTCCATCCCTTTTTATGTATACAGGATCATACTCTATTCGCCAAGGATTCAGACTTGAGCTATCCATCCAATCATGCTGGGCATCTCTACCTGAAACGAATGCATAATGTTTTCCCCAATATGCTCCTGCTCTTGATATTCTGTCAAAGAGCTACAGGTAGGCCTTCCTACCTCCCTTCTTGTTCTCATCAAATTCATAGTCCCTGTTGGCAATTTAAAGCATAAATTTGACCTCGTTTCCCTATTTACAGGCCTTCCAGGACTCCCTATTTCCTGAAGAATCAAGATATGGTATAGGCCCTTTTCTCACTTCTCGCTGTATTATCTGCTGCATAAAACAACTTGTACCTTCCAGAATGTACCCCTAGCTACTTACCCTGGGTAAACTCCAGTCTTTAGTCTGGATTATACTCTTTCCAAGTGAACTTCCCTTGAAGCTCTTTTGCTCAGTTTCAGAGACTCAGTGATACCAGGCCCCATAACATCACAGGTCCTGTTGTTAAATTTTACTATGTTGTTTTGTAATCATCTGTCTCCTCAATAAGCCATGGACCAGAGCATACTCATATTTTAGGCCCAATGTTTTTCCTAAGCTTCATATAGTGCTAGATACCTAGTATTTGCACAAAATGTTTTTGTTAAATAACTTTGTAAAATGAGAGGGTAGGCTAATGTCGATAGTTTTTAAATGGCAGCTCCAAACATTAAGGACTGAGAAGAGAGCCTAGGAGCAGCACAGCTCTTGTTTTTGTTGGATTAGCAAATAAGAATTTCAAGGTTTTAAAAATATATATAATTAACATTTTGTATTGAACTAGAGGCCCGGTGCACGAATTCATGCACCAGTGGCATCCCTTGGGGTGGCCTGCGGGGATTGGGCCCCAGCTCGTGCCCCCAGCCTTGCAGCCCCAGCCCGTGCCCCCAGCCTCACAGCCCTGCAGCTCCACCTGGCACCCTGCCTTGGCCTGGTGCCGCCCCCTCACCTGCTCCGCCATCCTGCCTGCAGGGCGATCCATCTTGATCAGGACCCCCACCCAGCTCCCTCAGCACCTGGGAGCCAGGCAGCAACCCGGCTCCCCGCTGCTGGTCGCTGTCTGCGGGGCAATCGGCAGGGTGATCGGACCCCCACTTGCACCTGCCTTGGCCTGGTGCTGCCCCCTCACCTGCTCCACCATCCCGCCGCAGTCCCGCTCTTGTTGGGGCCCATCGGGGCCAGCAGTGCCTCCACTGCCAGCAGTGCGTCGCCAACACCTGGCATGTTTTGTGCCGCACCCTGGTGGTCAGCACACATTATAGCAAGCGGTCGGGCTCCCGGTCAAGGGAACAATTTGCATATTAGGCTTTAATTATATAGGAGGGTAATTGTTCCTTGTGTAAAGAATTTTTCAGCAACCTAAAATTTTAGCCCATATTTTATGCTGTGAAGGAACTCATGTGTTTTTAAATTAAACCATATCAAGGAATTTGAACAGTTTTTGTGCTATAAAAAAAAGAGCCCTAGCCAGTTTGGCTCGGTGGATAGACCATTGGCCTGCGGACCGAAGGGTCCCTAGTTCAAATCCAGTCAAGGGCACATGCCTGGGTTTTGGGCTCAATTCCCAGTGTGGAGCGTGCAGGAGGCAGCCAATCAATGATTCTCTCTCATAGTTGGTGTTTCTCCCTCTCCCTTTGTCTCTGAAATCAATAAAAATATGTTTTTTAAAGAATAAAGTTGGAAAACCAGTGGACTAAATGATCTCTAGTATCCTATCAGTTTATGAATATAATTCAAGGGTAGAACTGTGCCATCTTATAAATATCTAGCAATGCTGTATGACTGCAAAGCACAGATTTGTCTACCTGACATCTGGCTGCAGTGCAACCCAGACCTGAGTGACTAGCTAGTCGAAATTGTTTTGCAGCAACTACTGCTTACAGGCTCTCTGGGGTAATGAAAAGAAAAACGGAGAAAAGGAAAGGACTCCCAATTATTTTCCTCATAACTAAAAGCACTCATCAGTGCCTTTGAAATCCCACCCAGGGAGTCCTTTGCTCTCCTCCACAATGTCCTCCCACCCTCCACCCTCTGCCCCCACCACTGCATCAGAGGCACACCGCAGCTCCTGGTCTATTTCAATGATCATTTAGAAAAAGACAAGTTGAAGTGAGAAGCAAGTTTAAGTTTGATCTTGCCAAAGACACTGCAATGTAATCAAAGTATAATGAAGAGAGTCCAGCCTACTACATTTGCCTGGGAAGAAATGCCTTACTTGTGGGGGAATACCTTTGCCCTCACAACTGTGCTAAAAGAGAAAAGCAAGATAAGAGGAATAGCCTTTTATGTGAGAAATATAAGACCAAACTGTTAATTCCTTCTGTGTTTCAGCTGTGTCTATAGTGGAAAGTGTTTAAGCCTTGAAGGGGGTGTGCTGTTTTTTGGTGACCTCGAGCAAGATTCTGAGCCTCATTTTCCTCATTTGTTAAAAGGGACTAACAGTATCTGCGTCACAGGTGAGAACAAGATAAAGGCCATCAACTCCATGACATATACTACATATTCCCTTCATCTACTTGGCAGGTAGAAAGACATTTAAGTATCTTTTCAGGTGGCATATAATTTTCTAATTTAAAGTAACAATTGGAATAACCTTTTGTTAAATTGATAGTCCTAAATCTGAAAAATGTTTCCCACAGTCAATCAGGAACAAAGTATTGATTTATTTAGGGATAGCATTAATGCAATATTAAAGTTCAGCTATAATGTCAGGAGTCATAGATCACATTTATTAATATTCTCATATGCCCAACTCAACTTATTTAGAATCTGGACTCCCATGGGATGGAGGTTATCCTGAAATCATTTGCATAATTTAATCGCTGGATGAGATTTCAAAGATGGAATGGTGTGACTATTAAATTGAGAACACCTCATTACTGAGCACCTTCATTTCAGAACAGTAAACACATTGTGCATATGTTAACTCTAGGAGCAAAATTGAAAATGCTACATTGCAACAAAGAATTCAGTACCATTTAGCTTCAAAGATTTGTCCACATTCTTTTAGTTAATCTTATTTCAACTGCCATAAAATAATTCAGAATCATCTCATAACCCAACTTGTATTAAGCAAAACTAATGACTAGGGTGCTCTCTCTCCTGGCAGTGGGAGTACGCCCAGGCCTGTGCCTTTTCCTCTCCTTTTCCCCTCCCTGCCCCAGGCTTGTTAACATTGGCTTCCTCACTCCCAAGCTCCAAGGGCCCTTCCTTTACCTCTATAACTTGTTTCCTAAGTCCATTTCTTCTAGGAATTACTTTTATACCTCTGTGATTACCAAATAAATGTTCTCTTACAAAACAAACAAACAAAAACCCCAACTAATGATTAGAATAGCTAAATATATTACAAATGTACTATTCAAAGATTTTCCTCACATGACTGAGTCTCTTAAAATTTCAATCATCCTAAATGTAAAAATCTTACATATCTAACATATTCTTGAGCAGTCAGAACTTAGTTCAAATTGGAATTTACTTATGGTTAACTACATGTCAACTTGGCTACTCCATGATGCCCAGTTGTTTGGTTAAACACTAGTCTAGATATATGTAATTAACATTTACAATCAGTAAAACTATCCTTCATAATCTGGGTGGATCTCATCCAATCAGTTAAGGACAATAGGAGCAAAGAGTGCGGTTTTCCAAAAAAGCAATTCTGCCTCAAGACTGCAACAGAGAACTGCCTGAGTTTTCAGCCTGCTGACCTGCCCTGTAGATTTTGGACTCAAGGCTGCACATCAGCTCTTACCTGATTTCCAGCTGGATTGGCCTACAAATGTCAGACTTGTCAGCCCCCACAATTGTGTGAGCAATTAAAGTATTTTCTCATTATCTATTGATCTATTGGTCTGTGTCTCTGGTGAACCCTAATACAGTACTATTTTGTAATTGTTGGTACATGTGAGATTTTTAAAGTTTTAGTTCATTTTCATAATTAAATGACGGATCTCTCTTTATTCAGTACTTAATATTTCATCTCATATGGCCACCTGGGCTTCAGTTTCTAAACTCTGACAAGCATTTCAGCCATGAAGTGTAATACTTCTAATATGCCTCCCATTGTTTCAGATAAAAATCTGAGATAACTTTTCATCTACTCTCTGAAATAAGATTTCATCAGAGGTCATGAGCCTGCCCGAGAGGAAAGATGAACACAGTCCTGCTCTTAATGATGCCAAGGTCAGTGTAAAAGTTAGAAGAGCATAATGTAGTAGTTTTATTCAAAACACTTAAATTGACCCCAAGATTGATCTTTAAAATATTTTTTAAATTATAAAAACAGAAGTAACAAAAATCACTCTCTTTGGGGGGAAAAACCCTAAAATATTGCAGCTAATGTATTGTTGAATTAATGCTGCCTAACGACAACCATGGTTTTGTTTAGTGTGCATCCTCCTGATCTTTTTTTTTTTAAGTATATATATTCATGTAGCTGTACCTGTGGAAACAGTGCAAAGCTTGGGTTCCAGAATCTGTAGACAGACTTCCTGGGTTTAAATCCTAGCTGTGTGACTTTAGGCAAGAGACTCACTTCTCCATGCCCTGGTTCTCAAATTTTTAAGAGATTATAACAGTACCCAATCCATTGTTTTGGGGGGGGGGGGTTTGTTTTTTTTGAGGATCAAATGGGTTCATTTCTGCAAAGCACTTAAAACTGTGCCTGGCAAGTCATAAATACTATAAAAGATTAGTTATTATCATAAAATCTACCTTTTAAAAACTACTTCATCTCATTTTCCATACAATGATTTCAAGCAGTTCCTTACTACTTAGAATATTTACATTTACCCAAATAGTTTATCCCTTTTTTTATATGATTCATCAAACTAAAGTATGGGTAGGGGGAGTGCTTGATAAACAAAAAAGCAGGTATATATTTGCACAGATGTCTTTGGATATCAGTGAGTTACCGCTTCACTGCCTTGAGTGACAAAGGGAGACAAATGATTGGTCCAGTTGAAGGTGATGTTTACACTGCAGATCTGCTTCCTTTTGAAGTTCCCTTTCCAGTGCATGTTCTCTTGTGAACCCAAAACGACTAGGATTGCTGCCCAGAGGACAAGGTGAAAGGGCAATGTGCTTCTCTGATCTTCCTGGCATTACCTCAGGCTGCTCCTTAAGTGTAGACACAGCTCCTGGTAGAGGCCTGACAAGAAGCAGGCATTCAGCAAATGTTTTCTGATTAAATAAGTAAATGGATGAAACCTTTACTTTTCTCATGGGGGAAAAAACTTCCACTTTTTAAAAGGTGGGGGAAGGGTTTCTGTATTATCACTATCAATTTCTGTCTCTGTTCCCTCCCTCTCTTAGATCCTCACCCTGTTGCATGAGCTCTTAGGAATAGAAATTGAATCTTTATGTATATAGCTCTAGACAGTACCTGGTCATAAATATGAATGAATAATGAATATATCTAAATTAGGTCTGTCCTAAACCAACACTTTCTCCTTAGGTTAACTGGAAACACGAGTGTTCTCTGAAGACATATGATCTGAGGTTCCTCCAGGGCAAAACCACCCTTTTGAGGCTGAGTCAATACTAGTCTGCTTAGGAATCTTTTAGGAATTGGAGACCAAGGCAGATGTGCCTGGGGCATTTGGGCATTTTTCCATCCACCAAGCTAGGAAGTACTTAAGCTTAACCAGATGGTCTTTGAGCTGATGCAATTGTGTTCCAGAGGTTATAAGAGAAAAAGTTGATGGCAATCGTATCTGAAAGAGCCAAAGCCTTGTTTCTGTTTATGTGGGAAGGGTTTTCACAACAATCCGCCTTCTCAAGAAGTGTACACACAGTTTGCCTGACCAGGCCCCAGTGGGAGACAGAGCATGAGCCCTGGTCAAGCGGAAAACACGTTTGCACTCTGAGAGACTAACCACCATCAGCACACTGGTCAGGGTGCTCAGAAAACAACAAACATACCATGCTTTACAAGAAAGAAGGAGAAACCCTGAGTCCTGGTGAGAGTTTTCATGTGGATCCCAAGACTAAATGGAATGAATGTTGCATTTCTTCATCCAAATGCAGTTAGTAAAGGGACAGGATGGAACATTCCAGCAGGCCCAGCAAGGATACTGAACTTTTCAGTTTGACAAAGGGTACTATAAATGCATCGGCTAAGTAGGGACAGAAGTTAAAACAGTGTACTTACTATCAAATGATTGCTTCCTCTATTTCCGATTCCTTGCAGCGCTCACATTTGTTTAGCTCAGTTGGCAGAAAGGAAGTCAGCAGCAGATGGGACCCAAATCCATCCCATCCACTAGATCTGAGTTCCCAGAGAATCCTGGGGAAGACTGGGATGATCTGTTAGGGCAAAGCAAGGCAACTCCAAGAGAATAGAGGGGCCAGGAGAGCATTTTAATAATAAATTATTTTCCTGCCTTCATTCCTAAGAGCATACAGAGACTTTTACTTTCCTGGTGAGATCACAAAAACAAAGTGTGTTAACTCCAAACTCTTAGGCATTGATTCTTCAGGAAAGGTTACAAACTACAACTCTACCCTGCCCCATTTCATTCTGCATGAGGCATTTAAAACAAGGCCATTCAAAATGCTCCTCCAACTGGCTTCCTTTCTGAACATGGACTTTACAGTTCTTCCCTTGCAGTTAAGTTTAGCAAGATGCCTTATCTTGCTAAAACAAATCATGTACCCTGAACTTCATGTAAAGGGATAATTTCACAAAAGTCTTAACCCATTTAGGACTTATATAAATTATGGCCCTAGGTTATTCAAAAGTCAGACTCTGTATATGTCTCCTCATACAAAGCAGGGCCTAAGTTGATGGGGCTCTAAAAATGAGTTTCTTACCTGGGCATTCACCAGGATTTTGAAGCAGCCAGGTAAGAGTCAGGCAGACACCCTCTCTGGAAGCTCTCAGCCCATCTGTAACATCCTTCACAAGGACGGACATGAAAACTTTCTTCAACACAGTCCCTTTGCGACCATACGGAGCAGGTACATATTCAAACATACTCAAGATTATATATATACTAGAGGCCCGGTGCACAAATTTGTGCATGAGTGGGGTCCCTCAG
>NW_005369942.1:7250695-7254801 GCF_000412655.1 Myotis brandtii
TACACACACACACACACACACACACACACACACACACACACATATATATATAGCTTTTCCCTTTCCTTGTAACCTGACTTGAGCTCTATTTTGAACTTGCATTTCCCTTTGCGATGGATGTTAAAATGGCCCTAAATTCTTTGTAGCTCTTCAGATCAACAGGTGAAATCTATTTCCCACCTTTTGCATCTGGACTGACTCTGTGACTTGCTTTGACCAACAGAATACACTAGAAGAGCCATATGACTTCTGAGCCCAGCCTCAAAAGGCCTCACAACTTTTGTTCTTAATGCTCTTGGAAAGCATCTACATTGTGTGAAGAAAACTGGGATGAAAGGCTTGTGGAGAGAGGCCCAGCCATCCCATCTGAGGCACCAGGCATGTGAGCGAGGCCATCTTGGATGGTCCACCCTAGGCAATCCCCAGATAGCTGCAGCTGCATGTGCGACCCCAGCCCAAACCCTGAAGCGCCACTCCAGCCCACTGCCAACCCACAGAAACTATAAGCAAACGAAAGATGGTCATAGTGTATGGTAGTGCAATAAAGGATGGAAGGAAACCCTGTTAGGATACTATACATTGGCAATAGCACTTCATAAGGAGACCAGAATCCAGGTTCTAGTTCCAACTCTTCAGTGATCCTTAACAAGGATCTTACCTCTCTAGGGCTCAGCTTACTTATTTTCATTGATCTATAAAATGAAGACTATACCCCTGCCCTGCAAACCTCCCAGGGATATACTACGACTCAAATGGCATAAAGTGTGTGGCAGTCCTTGGGGTGCAGTGAAGCACTCTAACATGGAAACAGTTATCACCCATGTGACCTCATCATCTGGTCAGGTCCTGGATAGCTGTTAAGTAGGGTTTTCAGGTCAATAAAAGTTCAAAGATACTCCCAAGGTCATCAGTAAAGTTTGTCTAGTTTTAGTTGACAGCTTTTTAACCCATCACTTCCTGTCAACACCAAGAGGAAGTTGTGCTCTGCAGTGACTGCTTCAGTCCGTCCATTTCATACAGGCATCTGGGAAAAATCTCTATCTCCTGAACCTGAAAGAAAATACACTATTACTTATTCATTTATGAGATTGCTTTTGACTGGTGAAACCACATGGGCTAGTCACAACAAGGGTCCTTTTTAAAAATACAAAACATGCAAAAACAGCAAAAGCTCTCCCCATTGTTGGTTTCACTTTAGAAGCAATTGTCAGGACTCAGGCAGCAAGTTGTTTGGGGACCCTCCTGACAAGATGTACATGTGATCCACAGAAGGAAGAGAGAAATCTCCTCATCTTCGCATGTTAATTAAGAAGGACAGATGGCCCTGGGATTATTCAACCATATGTAGGTCAAGACTAAATGAATTAATAAGCAACTTAATTCTCAGCTGCCTCTAAGAGCTTATGGGGCATCTATGAACAAACAATTGCCATAGTATCCTGGGAAACAAGAGATGGGAGCGGGAGAGAGATTAAATTTCCTCACTGCACACTCAGTTCCACAGCCTGGGAAGGAACATCTCCATCTCTCTGCCACACACTGTCTTCTATATTGTATTTGGGATGTTAAAATTGAGTCAGCCTGGCCAGTGTGACTCAATGGTTGAGTGTCAACCTATGAACCAGGAGGTCATGGTTCGATTCCTGGTCAGGATCGGTGCAGGAGGCAGCTAATCAATGATTCTCATCATTGATGTTTCTATCTCTCCCTCTTTAAAATAAATAAAAACATTTTCTAAAAAAAATGAGTCAAAAGTTATCTTGGTTTCCTGCATATAAACTGTATAACTGCAATTAATAGGGTCTCTCTCTTTCTTTTTTTAGGTTAAGCTTTCCTAACACTGATCATGTTAGGGCTGAAAGCAAAGGGAACAGCCGTAAGGAGAAATGTAACAAGACAGGTAACACATGCTGGGAACCAAAGAAGAGATTGGGCAACAAGTTCTGAAAGGCCTCCCAGGAGTAGGGGTTGCCAGAGGCAGAGCTTGAGCTGGACCTGAAAAGCGGTCTCTTTCTTTTTTTAGGTTAAGCTTTCCTAACACTGATCATGTTAGGGCTGAAAGCAAAGGGAACAGCCGTAAGGAGAAATGTAACAAGACAGGTAACACATGCTGGGAACCAAAGAAGAGGTTGGGCAACAAGTTCTGAAAGGCCTCCCAGGAGTAGGGGTTGCCAGAGGCAGAGCTTGAGCTGGACCTGAAAAGGCAAATAGCAACAATTAAAGGGAGAAGAGGACCAGGAAAACCATGAGCAAAAGGCAGCAGCAAGCTGTGCAAGGCAAGTAAGGGATGGGAATCCAGCCAGTATGACCAGATGACAGCAAGGAATTAGAAGATCAGTCGGTACAGGTGATTATCAGCAAGACAGCCCTGGTCAGCTGCAATGATGACACCTTACAGGAGGAACCAGTCTTTCCTCTTCCAGCACTCCTGCCAGAGACCAAAGAATAGAAACTAAAAACCCTCCAGGAGTTTGTACTGTGCTAGGAAGGTAGTTTCCTCCCTCCTCTCTCCACCCTTCCTGTACCAGTTACAGGCCCTCCCCAGCTTCTCTCTCCCTCCCTCTTACCAGGCTGACCTCTCTGTAGACCTGACTGGTTTTCCCTCTTCATCTCTTCCTCTTCTAAATGGCGAGCCATTTGCATCTAAGGAGAGGCCTACATTTGTCCAACTATCTCTGGATGGACAAGTTTAATTTTCTGAGCAAAGGGTGAGTGTTAGAGCCAGTAGTCAGATCCAGCGCTACTGGTATTAACACGCATTTTGCCCCTTCTGCTTCCTGGGTAGATGCGAGCTGGTCTGGAGCACTGAAGGGAAAGAAAGGAGCACAACTTCTCATCTCCCTAAAAACCAAACACTGAGCTGCTATGATTTGTCTTTACAGCAAAACCAAAGGGATGTTAAGATGAATCAACAGGAATACATCTTAATTTCTCAGTCTTGTGATGAAGCTTAGGAACTTTTTTTTTAAAGTCTTTTTAAAAATATACTATAGCACAAAATTCAAAAGGAATAGGGCAAAAAGTCTTCCTTGCACCTAACCCTCCAGTTACCCAGTACTCCCCATGGGCAGCATTATCACTTTCTTATTTATCCTTCTAGGGTTATTTTATTTGTATACAAGCAGATGTGTGTATTTTTAAACCAAAAGGTAGAATCCTAGACATGATGCTGTGTTCCTTGCATTTTTCCTTTAACACAGCTTGGAGATTATTTCTTTCTTTTTTAAAAAATATATTTTATTGATTTTTTACAGAGAGGAAGGGAGAAGGATAGAGAGTTAGAAACATCTATGAGAGAGAAACATCGATCAGCTGCCTCCTGCACACCCCCCACTGGGGATGTCCCCGCAACCAAGGTACATGCCCTTGACCGGAATCTAACCTGGGACCTTTCAATCCGCAGGCCGGCGCCATATCCACTGAGCCAAACCAGTAGGGCAGATTATTTCTTAATATCCCATTATTCCATATCAACTGTTAAGTTGCCACATTTCATAGAATCCCATTTTATAGTCATACTAGAGGCCCAGTGCATGAAATTCGTGCATGGGGGGGGGGGTCCCTCAGCCCGGCCTACACCCGCTTGCAATCCGGGACTGCTGGCTCCTAACTGCCTGCCTCCTGCCTGCCTGATCACCCCTAACTGCCTCTGCCTGCCTGCCTCATTGCCCCTAACCACTCACCTACCTGCCTGATTGCCCCTAACCACTCTGCCTGCCTGCCTGATCGCGCCTAACCACCTCTGCCTTGGTCCCCACCGCAGCTTCATCTGGAAGGATGTCCGGAATGACATCCAGAAGGTCGTTCAGCTGTCCAGTCTAATTAGCATATTGTGCTTTTATTATTATGGACTCTTAACAATCAGTCTCTTATGGATAGTCAGGTTGTTCCTAATCACAGGTTATTAAAAAATGCTTCCATGACTATGCTAGTATGTACATCTTTGCACACATGTACCGACTATATTGGTAGGGTTAATTCCTGGAAGTGGAATTGCTAGGTCAAACGATAAATGCACTTCAAATTTTGAAAGTTTTTCTAAATTTTCTTTATTTTTTTTTAAATTAAATCTTTATTGTTCAGATTATTACATTGGTTCCTCTTTT